>NC_071466.1:160188346-160497991 GCF_028500815.1 Rissa tridactyla | reverse complement strand
GTTGGTGCTTGAAGGCCCAATTTTTCCTTTATCTTTTACGCTAGTGTCATTTCACCAGTATCATTTAAGTTGCTTCCAATTTATAATGACATATGAAAGACAGAATCGCACCCTGAAAGTCTAGAGTAATAAGGAGCACAACAGAGCAAAAGCCTCTTTATCTTGAACCAAAAAAAAAAAAAAATCTCATCATTAAAAGGAAATTCAACCACATGCACTCCAGACATTACTCCCTCAACTTAGCCTGGTTCAGAGCTGGCAAGCACAGCATGTCTGGCCTTGCCTGCTAACTCAAACCAAGCTGTCCTCTCAGGTTTACTAGCTCCTATGAACTTCCAGAAAGCATGTGGTGGAAGTTTCATTTAATTACAAGACCTCCTGCCCAGACCAAACAGGCTCTTTGCTTCAGTGACGCATGCTTGGTTGGGCTACGTAAGAGTACCACATGGTATTGGAGCTGTGAGGAAAAAGAAAAATGACCTCAGACAACATTGTTACATCAAAAAACTAAGTTTTCAGCTTAACAGCTTTAACACCCAAGTAAGTCCAAGGTGACTCACTGCATGATCCTACTAAAGATTCTTGATCCCACCCACCATGACTGTTAGTGGGATTATGCATGAGTACAGAGATCCATTTCATCAGATGCCAATCCAGTTGCCATATCTCAGAGACTCTGAAAGGCCAGGATTAACTGCTCTTAGTGTCTTGGAAAGTGTGAAGTCCGCTTATGAAGCTGAGAATAAATGTGTCACCTTATGCTGCTTCTATGTCAAACAACCAAATCTGCTCATCCTGAATAAAAGATATGAACCGAGCAGGCCCTTTCCCACCCCAGATGAAAAGTTTTGCTAAACTAAACACGCTAGTACTGCATATGGCAGTACATAACTATGTTCCACCAGCCCACTTCTTCCCAGAAACATTAGAGGAGCAGTTGGCAAGTGGAAAGTTCTCAAGAACAGGTGAGAAATCAGTGAAAATAAGAATGAAAGAAACGTTTACATAAAGCAAGGAGCTCTAACACTCAAGGTTAGAACATCTGTCTCTCCACTGGCTCAGAGGTCTTGCTGGAGTTACTTCCTGCAGGAAATCTGGAGTAAGCATAAGCAATAGTAACAAGATACCAAAGGAGCCTTATATAGCATACTGCATTACATCTTCCAAACACTAATTTCCGCCACTTTTTTTTTTTTTTTAATACATACGTTTGGAGAAATGACAAACTCCAGAAGCCACAAGGTGATCTCTCTACTCTCCTATGGACTTTAATTGCAAATAACCAACAGAAACAACAAATAAGCAACTTCTATTTCTACCTCTATTAAATAGAACAATTCAGTTTAGAATGGTCATCTTTCTGTCAGAAGACACAACCAAGCACAGGGAACACCCTCTTTCCACCATGGACACTGCAATTCCATAAAAGTTAAACAAATCTCAGTTTTTTTCCCCACAAAAATGGAATTCCGGTGAATGCCTTTTTTTTTTTTTTTTAAAGCTTTAAGGGGCACTTCTCAGATTTCCTGCCTCTAAAATGCCTCAAAGGGAAGTGCAGTCTAAAAATGAAACCATATCATTACTTCCTCAACAGAAGCCTGATTCCAAAGTGGATACAACACTTACAACCATTATCATGCATGAATTTGTTTGAAATTCATCTCAACACAAAAGATTGGTAAAATAATTGATATAATAATTAATTTGAGCTGATTTATTTTAACTTTTAAGTTAATTTGGCAGACCTTACTTGTCTGCCTTAAAGGATAAGACAGCACATGTGACCTCACTACAGAGGTTAAGGCAAAGAATGCATATTCAAAATCTCATCTATGATCAAGTTGTTCTGCGTGTATCTTTTGACTTATTAGTGAGAAGGTGGAATGAGCAATTAAAGGAAAACAGTGAAAGCAAAAGGTCAGGTATTCAGTTAGGTACTTAGACTTCGGGCCAAACAAATTCATGAGCTTCCTTCTTCTCTGCTGTCTCTTGCTCTTCTTGTATCTCATTCTCAGTTCAAAGGAGGCTCGCCACTGCAGGTGTTGTGAACTCAGTGCTATGGGTATGGCAGGATGGAGGAATGGATGGCTTCCCTGACAACAAGGGACTCTAAGAGCTTACCTTCATCTCCCCAAAGCTTGCCCAACTCCAATTCACCAACAGTGAGGTTATTTAGAAGGGAAAAGGGACCCACTGACATCCTTGCTGAAATTGCAGATATTTCTCCCAACACAAACTATAGAAAGAAATGTTATTTTGAGCTCCTTTGAACTGAGGTAAGAAACAGCTAGTAGTGCCATAGCTCTTTTCTGAGGTATATGCACAAGATTAAAGTGAGATAGGTGTGGAGCTGACAAAGTACTTTATCACTTGCAGACTGGTTTGTCAAAATCCAGCCTGAAATTTCACATATTTTTCTCTTTTTTTTTTTTTTTTTTGGAAGGAAAAGTGGGGCAGAGGGGACTAGGCAGGAGGTGTTTTTCAAAACCTGTGAATGCAACATTCAGCAGCCAAGCTCAAAAGTTCCTGCTGCTCCTGCAAAAAAAAGGACAAACAAGCCCTTTTCACGTCAGCTATGTCCAGCTGGAAATGTCACAGCTTTGTCACAATGGAACAAAGCATGCCTGGTGTCTGTTCTTTCAAAAGGTCCCTTAATTCAAACAAAAGAAAAATATTCACATCTGGAAGGGGTCGTAGGCAGGAGGCGGGAGTGGAGGAAGCAAAGTTCAGATGGCAAGTCATAGCAGTTGCTGTTTGTCTAATTATTGTACTGCCTCTTCTGGCACTTATCGATCCAGTTAAAGAAAGAAAGCCAAAAGTTAAAACAGCAATTTTATTATTGATTGATCTCAGAGGGCCAAATGAGACACACCTTTTCACTTTTGCTCCATTCATCATGCTGGAACACTCAGGCTGAGCGAAAAGACCCCCTTGTGACCAGTCTGGCAGTAGTTCCTCTTTCCGCTCCCCCCCCTCCTTTTTTTAATAAAGTAAAAAAATTATTGTTGCGTATGGAGTCCAAGCTTCCTTTAGAAGACCACAACCTTCAGTTTCAAAGGGTGTACATATTGAAATCCTGCCCTTTCCAATGGATTTATTTGAGCATCTGTTTCTGTAGAGATTAAAACCTTCTAATGACTGCAGAGTTGGGAGGCTGTATCAGAACTGAGCCACAGGAAGATCAAAAATTAAATGTCTAGTGAGATCAGATTAAAGGAAAAGAGAATAAACTTAAGAGTAGGACTTCACCGGCTAGGTATGAAAGACCAACAGTAAGATGTTGCATTACACTCCTAAACTAAAAGTTTTCTCCTTCTTCAACATTCAGTGCTCTGAAGATGAAAAGCCTCTCCTAGGCTGCCACCTAGCTAGTTAATTTCTTTTATTGTTTTAGGGGCTATTTTAAAAAGCTCATTTGCTCCAGCCCTTATTGCATTGACTCCTCCCTTTTAGCTGGTATTTTTGCAGGAGTTTCAAGAGCGATAAAAACTTGCTGCCAAGTCCCTTTCTTCCTCACAATGTGTTTTATAACCCAGCGTGTAGTTTAGTCTGTCTAAACACTACACTAGTACACTGCCATCAGTCTCCATGGAGATGATTAACTCCTACAGAGCCAGAAAGCTTTAATGTGATTTTTGCCCTTTCAGCACATGAAGAACATGACAGCATTTACTAAAATCAGCCTGCACAAACATCACATTTTCCAGACAGTTCTAGCAAATGTAAGGATTTACTCTTGCTTTAACCCAGCACACAGAACTGCGGTCTTAAACAAACCTGCATTTAAGTCATCTACTAGAATGAGTTGCTCTTTCCCCTTCTGCTTCTCCTCCTTTGTATTGCCATGACATCCGAAGGCATGACAGCCCTGCTGACATCAACTATTTGAACTACTATGTCTCAGAGCAAAGTCAAGGCATGAGATACAAGGAAGAGTCCAGAACAGAGAAAGGAGAGATGAAGGAGACTACTTTGAACTCAACAAGAAATCAGGGTAGAAACCAGAAAATCTTTGTGCCCTAAAGTTTAGGAGCACTGTTATAAGAAACTTTATAGTTTACCATACTCCTAGTCACACCTCTAGCAAAAATATACTGTCAGTGTGTATTTATAACAGAAATTTATTTAACGCCAGCTTAAGAAGTTGAATTAAACTAAAAACTACCCTTAATCTAGTATAACACGACCTAATAGGAGCAAGTAGACCTTCTCCCAAAAACATAGCTAATAAACGCCACATGCTGTCATCAGCTTTAGCTGTGGAAAAATGGTTTCCCGGTCTCAGTTTCACAGAAAGGACAATCTCTCTGGCACTTGCCACTTAGGTGGCACGCTTGTTGATCCAAACTATGAAAATGGCAACAGAACTTTTAATACTGCAGTTTCCTGGAAGAATTCCCCAGTATAAAACTATTTTATAAATATTTTCCAGGCTATCACCACTGAAGCAAACTGTAACCTTCCCAGTACTTCTAATGTGTAATGCTTTTTTTTTTGCATTCAAGAGCAGATACACTATATAAACTAGACATGACTAACCAGGCATAACTGCAGTTTCTGTAGAAGAATTAAAGGCAAGAGAGGTTTTTTTGCCCATAAACTTGGCTAACTTGAAAGAGCCACTGGCAGGGTTCATAGCAATGGGTGTTCTGCTGCAGTGAGAATTATTTTCTATTTGACTTCCATAGCAGTTGCCAGGTGGATTTCTTTGCAGACTCCACTTGGAGTCAGTACTGTGTGGGTAGCAGCAGTGCAAAGTCCCCCAACCCGTTTTACACTGTGCTAAGACAATCCACAGAAGCGCAAGACTTCGCTCACGCAGTCCACTCACGATTGCTGAAGTGACAGCCTGTATTTACTGTTATGTGAACATGTGTCCGGTATTAACTCAAAAGACACCACTAACTGGTTTCATGTACTTTGCCACAGGACACTTACCAAGCAGCAACTGTATTTGGTTAACCACCCTTGGCTACAAGCAAACCAAAGAACTTCAGTCCAGAGCCTCCCTTACCTCTTCCTCTAAGAGATTTTGGGTATTCCCCTGTCCCCCACGTAAAGTTAAGTGTAGTAAAAACCTTTAGGGATGCTAAAGCCCTTAGCAGAGAGCATCTGCAAGGATCCAATAAAAGTGTTTCACCTTTCCAAAAAAAAAAAGGCATGCATGTTCACACACCTCCCAAAGCTGCAAAGATCAGAGAGGCTGCTGCCACCACCGCCGCTGCTGCGGGACGGGGCCTGCCGCTGTGGGACGCCTGGCCCCCCACCGCCCCTCAGGAGGGCTGGGCAGGGGTCTGCCACCACACACCTCTCACTAGCCCAGGCGTACCGCACCCGAGCCATACCCACCTTGAGAGGTCATGTCACCCCTCCCCGGTTCAACCCACCCCACCTCTGTTTTTACGGTGTCACTCGCAGGACGAAGGTGACAGCCCGGCTGCCGCCCGCACCCCCCTCAGGCTCCCGCGGAACTTTCTAGAGGCGCGGGCTTCGCACCGGCGGGGCAGGTGCCGCCTCCCCAAAGCGAGGGGCCTCGGGTCCTCCCTCGGGGAACCTTCCCAGCCCCGGCGGGGCCGTCAGCCGCGGGGCGAGGTAGAGCCGCCGCCCGGCGGCACTTACCGATGTCGGAGTTGCAGAAAGCGTCCTGCGGGTGGATGGGGACGCAAGTGCACGCCTCCACCACCAAGTCCCGCAGGCTCCAGCCGCAGAGGAACACGACGAGGAAGCTCAGCCACGCCGTCATGTTGCCCACCCCTCCCCGAGGTGCCTCCTCACTTCTGCGGCCGCCGGTTTTGTTCGCCTGACTTTATTCTCGCTTCCTAACAGCCCGCCACCGCCTGCCTGCCTGCCTCTCTCTCCCTCTCTTTCTCTCCCGCTGGCCTCGGCAGCGCAGCCTTCGCTCGGCGGGACGGCGCAAAGCCTGACGGCACGGGCAGGTCGAGCAGCTGAAGGTACGCGGTGCGATGCGGAGCTGCGCTGCGCCGCGGCGGGGCCGGTGCGCCGAGTTATAGCCTCGATCGCGCCCTCTCGGGCTCCGGGGGCGCCGCCGCCCCCGACCAATGGGAGCCCCGCATTACCTCATCGGCGGGAGAGGCCGGCGGGGTAGGGCGGGGCCGCGGCCGCCGCTTCAGCGCCTTATAGGGAATAGTGCGGGGAGCGCCGCGCGCGCGCGGGCGGGTGATGGTTGGGTGTCTCGCGGGCGGTGGGGCAGGTTAACGGCTGCCCTGAGGAGAGGTGCCCGTTCCCTCACGCCGCTAGTGCCGCCGAGCGGGGGTTGAAACTCCTTAAAACTAGTCGTACCTCCGAGGGATCGGCGAGTATCCGTGCCGCGGCCGTCGGTGCCCGGCCGGGTCTGGCCCCGTGGAGTTCCCTTCTCGCCCCAAGTCGGAACCAGCCTCCCCTCAGCCGCTCCGCACCTCGGGGTTTGTTGTGGGCTTGGAAAGCTTGGCCTGTTTCCCTCTAAGCTATCTCGGCTCTTTGCAAGCTGGTTTTGAACTGGAGGAGGTGAAATGGTATTCTCAACGGCTTTTGGAAAACACGAGAGGAGCACGGTGTGTTGCTTCTTTTCGTCTTTCAATAGGCAGGGCAGAGAGGATGGAGGAAAAGGACAAGACTGAGCTGAACTGCAACTCAGGATTTCATCTTGTGTTTTTTAATCCTGCTCAAGTGCTCCTTCTTCTGTCACACCACCACTGCCACCCATCACTTACCCTTCTCAGGGCTTTTGGTCAGAAAGGGGTCATAAACTGCTAAAACTGAGCTGGAAAAAGCAGTGTTGTATCTACCCAGGCGCTCCCAACATTTAATCTCAAAGTATATTTTAGCAGAGCAGCTTTCGTGGAATTTATAGAAAAGTCCTGTTTGTTTTGTTTTCCTTTATCCCCTTTTGGAAACGTAAATTTCTATCAGCTGTAGAAATGTAAATGTTATAGAAGAGCTGGGACTGTAAGGAAGGAGATTGCCAGCTGCAAGATACAGACAGCCTTATTATCCTGCAAAGGGGACTGAAGGGTGATTAATCACAGTATCAAACCAGTGTATATAATGTTGGAGTACTTTCCACGGGGTTTACAAGACTTAAGTATGTCTAGTTATAAATTATGCTGGTATTAAAGGCCAGGGACCAGCTGTCCTAAATTTCTAAATAGTCAGCTAAGTCTTTAGACTTACAATTCTGCTCCATCTGGGTGAGGCACAGCCTGCCTACACCTTTTCTTTAATCATACCATCCATATAAGATTAAAACCTCCAGTCTTATGGAAGCACAGGCTTTTATTTGGAGCATTGGCACACAAAAGCTTCAAGATGGGTGTTGCTAGTAGAGATCGAGGTTACAACGCTAACAGTGGGAAACGCAGGTTCCTACCCCCTTGCTGTGACAGAGACGACCTGTGTGACAGCTTCGCCTCACTGTGCTTCAAATCTCAATCTGGGTAATGGGAATAACAGTGATGGGAGCTTCTCAGGAATGTGTCTTAGTGAATACACTGAAAAAATAAGATGGTAATGGGCCATATAAGTATTTATGAGGCAGGGTATTAAACAGGACATTGGATTTAGGTAAAGCAATGTCTGAATCATAGGGCTCCAAATTGCAATATGAGAAACCCTATGCAAAAACCTCCTTAAGTACTTGGACTGTCTGCTCAAGCTACTACAGCTGAAGTTGAATCTGTCAGACTGGACTGTCATTTCAGTTTCACTGGGTGTAAACAAGGAACAGCTCCACCGACCTCAGCAGAGTAACACAGAAGAAAAATGAGGTGTGTCCGGCACTTTCATTTTTCCTTTGTTGTTAAAAGTTTGATATCACCAACACCACGATACACCTGGTCTATCAACATCTCAGATTAGTATCTGAGAGAAGCAGAGTTATTCCATAACCTGACACTGGTGTAAATAAGAGAGAGTTTGGCCCACACACAACTAGATTGTAATCACAGTTCCGGCACCACCTTCCTTCACTCTCTGTCCAAGTAACTCCTCTGACTATGTTTCTCCATTTCTATAATAACACCTTTCCTGTGTGTTCTGAGGACTAACAAGCTGAATGCTTTGTAATAAACTTTAAAAATGTTGGGTGCTCTGTGAATGCTAAGAGTGGCTATAATACACAGATGCAGGACACATTCAGAAGAGACTGAAAAACAAACCCTTCAGTGATCTTCTCAGTTTCGGAAAAGGGAGAGGAAGGGGGCTAGGAGTTACTGAAGTTACACAGGGCCCTCCAAGGCATGGAAGTAGCGTGTTTACAGTGAGACTGACCAAGCTTGTTAAAGTAACATAGGGTTTGTGCTGATTACAGGATCTAGTTCACTTTTTGGATACAACCCAGAGAAATAATCTGCCATTGTTTTTCAGGAGCTTGATCCAGTGGCGGGGCACATCTGTTTGGAAGGGATGTGTGCAGGCTGTCTGTGTGTCAAGGCTTACCACTGTCTTTTATATCAGTATTTGAGAGGTGATCCGGAAATTTTGTAATGCATGGATTAGCATTGCCTGGAGTAGTAGTACCTGTATTCGATCAGTTAGGACTTAGCTGATTCACCTGCTTTTTTGACACCTATATATTCTTTTGAAAAAGAGATGGACTTCTCTGTAGTAGTAGGGATGCAGGATTTTCAATCAGGACTGAAATCTGTACAATAATAACAATACTTATTTGCCACTTAAAGTGTACATTTCATACACAAAAACCATAGTGCTTGATATTTGTAAATCACAGGTAAATAATACTCAGGAAAGCTCAGTCTGGCCAGTGGCCTACTGGGAGGCCCTGGTTAAATTATTTAACCTGCCTGCACATTCATTTTATCATCTTTAAATAAATATATTTTATATTATCCTCTGTTAATATCTATTAGATATTCGATATTAGCCTCTTTCCTTTGAGACCTACCAGGAAAGTGCACTCTGGAAGATCCAGGCAGGGGTTCTAAGTGTTTATTTATATGATAAAATTTTTATACTGGGGTCAAAGTAAGACAGAAAGTCAATGGAAGAACTGAAAGGAGAACTGTATCTGAATTCCCACTCTCTGCCCTGTCTGCATGGGAGAAATTGCAAAGGGAAAAAATAAAATAAAAACTAGCATTCAGCTCCTTTGCCTAGATAAAACTTTAAGCCTTATACGGCCATAAAAAAAAGGTAGCGGAGAAAAAAAGAGAAAATAAAGACCTTAATCTTCATATGAGAAAATTAAAGTTCACATTTGGTTAATGTCACCAAATAAAGAAATCTATGCTCTTCCAGTCCTCCACCAAGAACACACTGCTGAACACAATTAAGGATCTCTCTGCTTTACTGGGCAGCCACACCGCTTCATGCTGTGATCTTGTCGGATCCCACAAGCTAAGCATGACTGGGCTGGGTCAATAGTTGGTGTGAAAATTCCCAGGGAAAGCCACGTCCTGCAGGTGTTGTTGACTGAGCAAAGTGGCCTTCTTCCCTCAATCCTGCATGAATGTGTAGAGACAGTGCTAGGGGGCACTGCGCTGCAAGAGATGGTTGCATTTTTTGCGGATGAAGCTAGCTTTCTTGCAATATCTAAAGAACCCATTCTTTGAAAAGTAAAGATGTTAAGCCGAGTTTCTTGGTTAAGTTTCAGGAGAGAGAACGACCTTCTGCTTCCATAGATACTCACTGCAGTTTACATCAGGAGCGTATTAGCAATATAATTTTCCTTTCACAAGTCAAGCTTGTGGCTGGAAAGGACCATCCCGGAGCTAGCTGCAGAGACTGAGATAAAAACACTTTGGGATATTACTTCAAGAGGCGTAGGGTGTTGCTGCAAATGAACTAAAGGCAAATTCACTTCCCTTCTGATCACATTTCATTGTGAGGGGTGACGGGTGCTGGCAGATGCTGCTTCTGAATTGAGAAAAGCACCTGAATTTAAGTAGTACAGAAGGGCTTCACCAAACTACAGGAACTGCTGGCCAAAAAACAGAGAGAGAGAAAGAGGAAAGGAAGGAAGGAAGGGAGAGAGGGAGGGAGGGGAAAAAAAAGAAAGAGAGAAAGAAATACCCCCATTACCGTCACCACCAGAGAAAAAAATACCCAGACACATGTCATGGCTGAAAACACTCCATCTCGTCACCAGACCTCAGCTGGCTTGAACTGAGCATGGCATGGATGAAGTCAGGAGACTTTGGCCTGGTCTCCAAACAGTCCTGCCACCTCCGTGAACAATATACTAATTTTAAAAGCTCCTGAAGTATGGGCATTTTTCCATTTTAACTTTTCCGCAGTAACTTGACTTGATTCATAAGTGTGGAGTCCTGCCATTAACATTCTAAATTGTCCAGCTGCCAAGTTGCTCAAAAGCTTCCTCTTGTCCTAAAAACTTTTCTTGAAGTTGATGATCCTCATATCTTTTACACCAGATCAATATCACACCCTCTAGGAGATATCATTGTTTTTCTGCTTTTATGCAGCAGATGGGAAAGGATAGGTGCTTTTCGGAGCCATCCAATGCCCTTTTTTACAGCACAGTCACACCACCTCATAGGGCAGCACAGAGTGGTCATGCATTGCATTAGCAAAAGATTCTCATATTTCCTGATTATCTCTTTATTTTTCAGAATGCTTGTTTTTTTTCTGATATTGTCCTTTGAGAATACTGTTTTGTTTAAAATGTTCATATTTGCTATGATTTATGAGTGTGAAAAAGGTTGAACAAAACTTCCTCCTCTATTAATTCCTCCATTGTAACAGTGAACTTCATATGCTACTTAAAATAAGAAGATTCTTTCTTCAAAAATGTCTTTGATTCTATAAATACATATGAAAAAAATTCATTTGATCTCTTTCTCTGAGGTTGCAAAGGAATTATGTCACCTTCCTGTCTGCAAGCCAGACATAGGTAGCACTCTATCCCCTCCCAAGCTTTTAACTAGAGGTACACCGTTAATCCTTTATCAGCTCTAATGGTTCTATACTGTGTTCAGTCTTCAGGGATCCTTTACAGATTGTGCTTACAGAGAACACCCAGCTTGGGAGCAGATCATAGGCACCATGTGTCACCAGAAGTATTACATTATAAAGGACTGTAGAATATGAAATCACCCTATTGGTCATGCAGGGACCCTCCGATCAGGCTGTGATGTGGCATCAGCTGCAGAAGGGCAACCAGGAAATATCTTTTAACAGCCTTATCAAGCTGAAAATGTTTCCTGCACATGACTGCGCTGTTTGGCCCCAATCCATCAAAACACTAAGGCACATGTTCAACTTTAAGCACACAAGATGCTCTACTGAAGTCAACAGGACCGTTTACATGCACAAAGTTAAATATAAGCTTAAGTGCATTTCTGGACCAGGGCCAAAGGGCTCAGTACCATGCAGGGTTCAAGCCAGGAGGCTGTGATTAGATGGTCTGACAGAGGCCAGGGGGGAGGACACAACGTGATTTGCTTGGCTCTACCTGCCTGTGCCTCATTCCAAGCAATTAATTTTCTCTCATTTTTGTTTATAATAAGTTTTTCCATTTCTCTTGCTTTGCTTTCATGCGGCTGTAGCCATTTCCAAATTGAAGTTTTGTTTTTCTTTTTTAAACCCTTCTAAACTGCATCAATAGCTTTAAGTGACTAAACAAAGAGATTTCAAATAGATGAAGTGCTTCAAATGGTAATAAGAGCTGGTGTTCCCAGAGCTTTGGAGGCTGGCACTAAGCAGAGGAGAGAGTGAGAGCGATTGAAAATCACTTTTCTGTTGTGCCTTTGTATGAACTGGTTTCTGGCTTATGCAATGCACAGTAATTAAAATGACTGGAATGCCTCACATTTTTAAGAGAGCTTTAAGGCAGCTCTGTGGCATTGTGACCAGCAGAGTTCACGGGCAGATTCATGGCTGCAATCAAGATTTGACGTTTCTATCAGCGTAACTTGAAGAAGACAATATCTCTGTAGAGGCCTTGGAGAGGAGTTTGAGGAAGAAGTAGACACAAAAAAGCGGTAGCATCTGCTCCCTGCATCAGCTCCATGAGCAGCTATGGGGCAAGTCTTCCTTTCGGTGAGATGAGAGCCTGAAGGTTGGTGTGGTCATCCAAGAACTCATTGCTTTCTTTCACTGTAGGTATGATGTCCTACCCCAATTCAAGTGTGGGAGAGCACTTACATGTTCTCTATCTCTCACTGTAATATCGGTTACTCATAGTGCCTCCTCCTAGGTACTATACAGGAAATGTCTCTTTCCATTAGAGAGGTTTCGCATTTGAGTTCTGGCCACTGCAGTTGCAGAGTGTACTTGTAGGGGTCCAAACAGCTCCCCAGTGTTTAGTAGACAGAGAGCCTGGCAGACTGGCAAGCCTCTCTGCTCACAGCAGGTTGCTCTCCCTGTGATGAGGTTTACTCTGCTCAGCAGTGGTAAGGGAGTATCTTGCTGCTTTTCAGTCCTCCTGGCACAGTCCAGAATTTCATTTTCCTATATTCCATTTTTGTCATTGAGGGTGGCTGGTCTCTCTGCATCTCTGGTCTTCTCTCAAGAGGTGGCCTGGCTTCCCACAGTGATGAACAGCCACAGATTAGCAGAGGAGCTAAATACAGCCTCTCTTGGGAGGGGAGCTGACTGGCCTGAGGATAAGACCTTTCTGCCATGTTGAGCAACCAGATCCTTCTTCCCTCACCTCTCTGCCTCTCACTGCCTTCTGAGCCTGCTCCCTCATCTCCCAGCATAACCTTTCTCCCCTTCTCCCACACATCAGAGGGCACTGTCAAGATACAGCGGTCTCCACAACCCTGTGTGAGTGTAGGGAGGTAGAGAAGGATCCCAGGCAGCAGACAATAATCCTGTATCTCTTAGACCATCCTGAGGCTGACAGAGATGAAGTCCCTCCATATGCAGTAGGCCACACCGTCCCTAGGATGTGCCACTGGTTTTAAAGCATGTTGGAATCCTCTGAAATCATCGTACTTGTGAAAAGCAGAAAGAGCAGCACCAGGGGGCTGACATTGCTCTTTTTATTATATTAATGAATCTGGAGACAGTGTCAGATCATCAAATCTAAAGGAAGGGTCTTCTCTTTACCTGCAGAACAGGTGCAGCTGCAGGAAAAGTCACAGCCTGCTGCCTCTCCTTCCACAACCTGCAAGAATAAGCCAGTCACTTCATCCCCATAGTCCAGTTGTTACTAGTTTCTCACCTGAAACTGCAAATAAAAGTGTTAGTTACAAGAACGGTCTGTAACAATGAGCATAGTGTCCCAGCAGGGAATAAACTCAGTGATTCCTGTCATGCATGTCAGCACATGGGTGTCAAAAGCAAGAAGCGGTTCCTCTGTGTGGAGGAGGTCATTGTCTTGGCACAGGATTTTTTTTTAAAATCCAAATTGACTTTTTCAATGCTTTTGCTCCTGCGTTCCCAAATCAATGCTGTATTCTAAACAGCAGCCGACTGCTCACTTATGGCAGGGCCTTCCCACGCAGACTCAAGGTCCCAGCCTGTTGTAACTGGGGGATTTCTGATGTTGAGATTTCAAGGACAGATCTCTTTCTTCTTTGGAGCAAAAGGCAGCACTTCTGTTTCCTCACTGTTTTGGAATTTTTCTCCATAAATCTTGGTTTATGGTGTGAGAAAAAAGATGAGGAGATGGTAGATCTGCAGCCTGGAGTGAGGACTCAGTCATTTGTTTATTGTCTCGCTCTTCCTGAGTGAAGAGCAATGCATTCATCAAAGGGCCTTTTCAGGTCAGCAATGTGAGTTCCACACCTAATGTTTTAACATCGGGAGCAAAAAGATCAGTGTTTGATTTAGCACAGATGTGTGAAAACAGTATTCTTTCTCCACAGTCCCTGTTCCCCTTTCCTTGATGGAAAGACATCACAGTGTAATTACAGAAACTTTCAGTTAATTTAGCAAAGTAGCCCTGGTTTCCATTTCATTGTGAGTGGTAAGGGCAGCAACAGTTAATCTGTAACCAGATACAGCATAGCTGGAGGTGAAGCCAAGAAAGAGGAACAGAGCAAACTTCCTCTGTTTCTCCTTTGCACTGAATGAAAGTATCTTTATCAGGGATTGTAGGGCTGGGATTATGATCACATGCTTTATTAGCAGAAGCTTAAAAAAACAGTGTCCTATACTGACAGAGTTCAAGTCCTTTTGAATTTAGCTCGGTTTGTAGCAAGAGCAACATGGTAGCTCACAGTGCGGGTGCTCTTCTGATAAGGAGCACACGGTGTGGGTAAATGTACTTGCACATCACTGGTACCGCCCAGAAAGAAGGACTTCCAATGCGTAGCACAGGCAGCAATGAGAATTACCCAGAGCTGCCAGGAACCAGGAAGGTGTCAAATATATGTACAGGTTACATACCAGGAGTTGAACTGTGAAGGTACCAAAACTTGAACATGTGCCCTGAGGAAGAAAACACCTCTCTCTAGCTCTGCTCTGAGTAACAGTGCCACCAAATCTCACACAGAGTGTTGGCCAGGGGTTCAGCGTTAGCGTTAGCCCAAGTGCCCTGGTGTGGGAGCCTGGACTGCTCCAGTGCAGTGGTTCATCACAAGTGCTAAGAGGCTGGAGAGGTACTGAAGATTTTTAGTGGTAGCAAGTGTCCAACACTAGCTTAGTACAGCACATTCTCCTCTCCTCTCCTCTCCTCTCCTCTCCTCTGGTGACTGTTGGCTGACAGGTGGCTGAGGGACTGCTCCACAGCATAGCTCCCATCGCTTGCCATCTCCCAGTATCTGCAGCAGTGGTTTTAAGCAATGCTTAAAGCTAACTGCAAGAAGAGACTGAGCTCTCACAACACAAGCCAGGGAGGCAGTAGGGCCCTCCTTAGACATGGAACTGAGGTCAGCGAGGAAAGTGCTCTCAGTGTAAAAGTTCTGCAATTCACAGGAAGGATCTACAGTTTAACTCACAAGATAATTCATGGAAAACAACAAACAAAGAGTGTGAACAACAGCAGTGTCTACAGAGAAGTGGCTCTCCAGCAGACTTTCCCCAGCACCCAACAGTATGAAAATTAGATAGGCACGCATTTTATGTATTTTCATTTAAGCTGTGTCTTCACATTCTGCAGATTACAACCAAGCACTTTTAAACGAAAATCTTGCTTCCTCTTCTCCCAGTTCAAGTTCAGCAGAACCACCACAACCCCAATGAGTGGAAAGGGAATGGAGGTCTGCTTAATGCAGGCAAATCCTTAGTGCAGCTAGAATAGAAGGCACTAATCTGGTCTCCTGTATCTCACAAGATAGCTATGGGTATACCTTCCAAAGGCATTGCATTCACTCTCCCACTGTTCAGATTAAATCATCTATTGCTGGAGAAAACCTTCTCCCAGTGATACTTACATAAAATCACTTCTGTTTCAAGGAATTTATTGTGCCAAAGTAGCAGGATCGTGAAATAGAGCACAGCCTGTCTTGCGGAAGGAGAAGGAGCAGGCTAGGAAGGGATTTACTTACTTCATTTGAAAGTGGTTTCCCCATCCAGAATAAACCTCCACCTCTGAACATCATATATAATGGCAAGTTTTAGTGGTTGTTTTGGCAGTATTGGGTTGATGGTTGAACTTGATGATCTTAAAGGTCCCTTCCAACCTAGACAATTCTATGATTCTATGAACATAGCCTAGAGGGGCTAGTATAGCATTAGCTGTGCATGACTGTAAGCAAATAGCACCACAGATTTCTGGCTGGAGGAAGCAAAAACTTATTCCCAGTGAATGTGAGAGCATTTCCTTCTCCTCCCTGTGGAGACAGAACCTAGCTCCTTACCTTAGACAATGCCTCCAACTCCCTTAAGGTGTTTCCACAAGTATCAATGCAATTACTTTAAACAGTCCTTTCCTATTTTTTCCCCCCGAAACTATAATCTGAAGGACAGTCATGCATAGCCATTCAGTTTTATTTTGAGAAAAGGCTTTTGAGAATAGGAAGGAGAAAAAAGGAGACGCTGGAGCTGCAAAAAAATCCTTATCCTATTAGGCATTTCTGGGAAGGAGGAGGGAGGGCAGCTTTTAAAGCCACGCCTATGGCTGCATGTAAGGGATAGTTCTCAAAGGATTCCCTTAATCAGATTCTGCAGAAGATAGGCTGTCTCTCTGTAATTCATTCCATGTCTTATTCTAAGGCCATATGCTGTGGTCACATGAAGATTTACAGTCTCAAATTTACTGGCCTTGGAGAATCTAAAAGAATTATGCAAGAAATCATGTTCCATGATAACTGAGGCCTCACACAGCCGTGCTTTATGAAGACTGCTTCTAACTCGATATATGTCCCCTCTAGGGCTTTGTAAGCTCTTCTGGGGAAGGGGAGAAAAAGGGGGAGCTGCTGATCATTGCCATATGTGAGAAGCATCCCTGTCTGCACGTGGGTGTGACGTCCGTGTTATCACAGAGGCTGAGCTCTGCATGGCTCCCCTGTTTCCTGTTTCCAGTCAGCAACTTGCTGCTGGAGCAGGAATCCCATATCACTCTGTACTGCAGTTACAAAAGAGGAAAATGATGGCCAGCGGAGGGGGAAGGGGTGGGGGAAATCCTCTTAAATAGCCATGTAGGATGTCTGGGCAGGGATGTGAGCCAGGAGTCCTCAGAGGCAGCAGAATAAGTGGGAGTTTAGCAAACAACCATTTTCTTTCTTTGACGAGTGTTCCTCAGAGACCTCAGCACTCCAGTTCTCAGAGCTAATTTTAGCTATTTGTGGTTGGCCTGTTCCTAATGTCCCTTTCCTATCTCTCACACACACTGAACCTTGGGATACTCTCTGTGGGCTGACAGATGACGTGAAAACCTGTAATCTGCAGGTCAAATACCAAAAATGAAGTGGGATCAGGAAACTGGAAGCACGATTTGCCTTTTTCCAAATAAGGGAGATACATTCATATTAGAAGTTCTTAGCATACCAAGTTTGTGGGGTTTTTTAAAGCATATGAAGGGAATGACTTATTCTTGAAAATTTTATGGTAACCACCAAAGATGTTATCATCCCATGGGCACTGTCTTTCCTATGCAGACTATGACTGACATGCTTTCATTATTTATTGGCACTGCTCTTCTGTAGGAAAACCAAAACCACATTGTCCCAAACACTGTACTGATATATAACAGGCGGAGCGAGTCCCTGCCAAAGGGCATAGAGTACATGTTAGGGAGGGTTCAAAATGAACAAATGGCAGTAAGACTGTGATGTCAGGAGTGAAGGAGCTCGCAGCATGTGGCATTCATACTGGAGGTGCCATGTTCATGGAAGTCTGAGTCTTCCCTGCTTTACAGTCCTGCGACAATTTGTCAATGTAAATAATAAAACACAAACTTTGCTATACAGTCTGTGATGAATCTGATATCCAGAGGCACCACAGGGTACAAAAGGAAGGTAAAAGGTTTAGGATGAGTCCTCCTATTTCAACCAAATTTTCCCAGAAACACGAGCAACAGGTGGCAGTTTTTCTTCCCTTAAATTTCTTGAGGATTCCCTCTCCTGATCTCCGCTTCGCTCCACATACAAATCTATAGAGGATGCTCTTCTGGACAAAAGTATATGCTCAGGGCGATGTATGTGTGGGACTGGGGACAGTAGAAGGGCATATGGACCCTTAAAGGGATCTGGCAGAGGAGCTGGCGCTGCTCTGTAAGAAAACTAAGTCTGTGGGAATCAGATCAGTACCCTTATTTTCACTTGATAGATTTAAGAAGGCTTTGAGTCAGGTGAGGAATCCTGGGAAGCTGTTTAGGAGGAGAGAAAGGTAGTTATTATTCCCGTCGAGGACAGGAAAGCACTATTCCTCGAGCTGACAGAGGCCACATTTGTGTTCTTAATTGGGCAAACTGCCCTGGTTTTGTGTTGGACCATAAATAAAAGACTGACTTTTCCCTAGTGCTACAAGACTGTCTGTAGCACTCTGCTCTGGCTGGCAGGAAGCAGTCAGCTTGCATATCAGACAGACCTAATGAGCTGCCCATCGCTCGCCTTCGTGCCCTGCCAGTATTTCCCAGGTGAAGCTATAGTGTGCAAGGAGCGATTTTCCACTCTACAGAGACCCAGCCAGGACACTGTAGCCAGCATCACTGGTAGCAGAGGCATAGACTGGGCGCTTGCAGTAGGAAGAAGCCCCTAGCAGCGAGCAGATCACATGTGGGGGCACAGGGGCCATCTCACGTTGGCTCTGGCTTCCCACAGATTCCTGGGAGCTCTGCTGACTGCTGAAGATCCCCTTCATTTTTAAGAGCAGTGTTGGGAGCTTGTTTCACTTTAGGACAGAGGTACGTTCCGTCCTATCTGAATGAATGGATAGGGAAACCTCCCCACACACACCATCTACAGGTTTTCCTAATAATCCTTGGGCAGATGGACACAGTCATGTGAGTCCTTGAAACTCTATCTGCTTTGGAGGCGTAGCGGGTGTGGTGCTGTGGACATAGCCAGATATATGTGTTGCCCTTTACAGAGAAGCTCACTGTCCTTCAAAGACTGAATATCAACAAAATCCTTCCTGTGGGGACTTCCAGCTCTGCCCGAGCCAGATGTAAATTCCTTTGAGGCTGAGACTAAGAAAACTGGAATCCTGGGAGGACCTTGGTACAGTCCCAAAACCATTTCCACTGAACCTTCCCAAAAATATGGTTTCTCTGACCCAGGAATGTGAGCTCTGTAACAATGGCAAAGCTGAAGTCCTAGACCATTGGCATTAACTAGTATTAGCTCATTACTTCTCTGTGCTCTGTCTCATCTAACATGAAAATCATTGTCCCTCTGGGAGACAGACTGTCTTTTTATTCCATTTTTGTGTGGCACCTGGCACGACAAGGATGGTAATATTTGAGTGGGGTGCTACCTCCATAAAACAAATAAAAACATTAGTGGGACTCCGAGTTTCTCTGTTTACCGCTTTTATTTTGGAGTGAATAATTGTAAAGCATCTGAGTTAGCACAGCAAAGCTAACAGCTGCTTCAGCCAGGAAATGGCTGAGCAGGGGGGAAGACAGGGACTGGTGTATAAATTGCCGTGGCACAGTGGAACAGAAGCCATGATCTGGTGTGGAGTGGCTGAAGCAGAAGATAGCAGAAAGGTCGCTACATACATAGAGAGCTCCTCAGCCAGTCCCAACAAAGCTGGAAGAAAACTACATTTGCTGTAAGGCAGGTGCAGGTACAGTCCTTCAAACCGACGACAGCCAGCCACCCTGACCGCAGGACCTACCAGCTGCCCCCTCGCCTGCCAGACCTTGTGGTTTTGCGCTCTGTCCCTCACCATCTGTTTGTCCTTGGGAGTGGTACCTACCAGTTGTCACCCGCTGCACGAACCAGTTGAAAAGTTTGGCTCCCCCACTGTGACAAGTTTCCTGCACATTTTTTGTGCTTCCTTGCACGATACAATATTTTTTTCCTGAACATTTGCAGACTTCCCCTTTTAAAAGCAGAGGTTCTGGAGGGACGTAACACCTCTTGGAGCAAATGCATTCCCCAAAAGCCTTCCCCATGCTGTTGTAGCCCCAATTGTCAACACTCTTCCCTCCAAGGATGGAGAATGGAATCCAGGCATCCCTTCCCTGCCTGTGGTGTCTCTGAAGCAGGAAAGTCTCCAGCAAGCAGCCAGTCAGAAGAGCCACCAGCATGCTGGGAAGGGCATGTCATGGGTGGGAAGGAAGAGCGGCTGCACCACATTGTGTTCCAGGCACCTTTTGTTGGCAGATGGTCCCTAAGGGACTATCAGATGCTGACGTATATTTAGGGCAATTTCTGGGCTATTTGCCCTCACACTGACAGAGGTAAGGCAAAATGACACAGCTGCAGCCAGCTCCTTGAGGCTCTCCTCCTTCCCACTGCTTGTCAGTAAAGTCTGAGCAGAGCAGAGAACTTAGCTCCACGTCACACCACTTATACTCACCAACTTCTCTGCCTCTTCCTACCTGCCAAAGTAGGAGAGTGGGTGTTTCAGTGAAATCTTCCCTCTTGGGTGAGGAAAAGGCAGATAAAGAACAGCCAAGCGGTGTGCTGTGCTCACACTCTTCCTCGCATCCTAAACTAGACTCACGAACTGACATGAGCGATCTTATTCACTTGTGCTCACATGAAATACACACAAGCACTGAAGGAGGGGAGGCTGTCAGGGCTGTTCCCAGCTCTACAGCAGCCCTTTGATGAAATTGCACTCTTTTTTCTTTATTTCTTTTTCCCCCCAGATGAGAGGCTGGTCAACACCGCCCCTAAACTCACCTCCACCCCCAAACAGCTGTCTTGCCAAAGGGTGGAGAAGCAGACCTCCTGATTGAGGGTGGAGCAGTTTGAAGGGGAGGAAAGCAGTGACTTCACTTCTTATTAAGTAATAGCAGAGCAGGGTGTGCGTCACTCTGAAAAACAAGAGTTTGGGTGGGGGCAAAGGCTCTCTGCAGCATCTTACACACAGAGCCTTCCCCTTTGTGGGAAATGAGCAGAACACACCATTCTGAAGAGGGAATCCAGAAAGTCAAAGATGCAGTAGGTTAGACACCTTATAATCTCATTTAATGGAATCCAAGAACAACACCAAGGTGAAAGGGCATGTAATGGCGAAGGTGGTTTGGTCTAGGAGGGATGGAGGAGCATGGAAATAGATCAAGTCCATGTGAATGGAATAGCATGGGAATAGAAGATTCAAGTCCATGTGAATAAAATGGGAGTGAAAGAATGGGCTGGACGCAGTGCCAGGGTGAGGCAGGGCAGGGCAGCATCAGGGAAGGGGTTGCTGTCTGCTTACCCTGGAACCTGGTCAGACTTGGCTGGAGCACCAGTACCACCTCAGCTCAAAACGCCCTGCAGCCTTCTCTTACTCATGTCGTTGGCTTGGTCTCTGTAAGAAATCTGAAACTTTTGGAGTGTATCTGGTTTGTCCCTTACATGGTGCCAACACACCACTTACTACACAAACAGGGCGGCTCTGGCAATTTTTATACCAGAGAGGATTCTTGCCCTGGCAAGGGAATTCTTTGTAGACAGAATGGAGCTCCTCAAGCAGCACATGGGGGTCAGCTTCCATGAGAGCAGATGGCAGTAGGGTCCATGTACAAATTCCATGGGGGATGAGGGCAAAATAGACAAAGGTGTCTTTCACAGAGAGCTTAGCTGCAAGCAGGCTGCTGTTCTTAGGTTGTCAACAGCCTTTTCCTGGTCCTGTGCTAGCGAACAAGTGTCGTAAGATCTGGATCTATCTCCCCAAGTAATCCTTTCCCTACAGCTGACTCCTGCAGGACCGTATGGGCAGCCTCAGGCCAGTCTGTAGCTGCATTCCCTTCTCCCTGATTCAGTTGACTCCTGACAGACCTGACTACTACTGAAAGAATCTCTCAGGCTTGAGAGTAGTCTGGTATGTTAGAGATGATTCCAGGCTGTTCTCACCATCATAGGAGTTAAAAGCAGTCTTAGACTCCAAAGACTGCAAATGTAACAAATATTTTCATACTGCTTATACTGCTCTGAAAGAGCAGTCTCCAGAGTGGCCATCAGAACAGAAGCTGTTTCACAGATGGCCATGGTCTGGCTGTAAAAAGCCTGATGGCTCTGGGCAACGCTGATGGCATGATCACAGGGTACCTCTGGCCCCACTAACAGTGGGGACATGAACAAAGCTACTTCTTTCCTCTCCTAGTCCTCCCAGGTGAAACTCGGAACACCTTGACAATATCCTCCAGAGACACAACAGTGTGGGGGCACACCTACCTAGCATTCCTCTAGCTAGCACAGGTACCAAAGTGTAGTGTATCAGTGCTTGCATGTGCTTCACTTGTTGGATGATTACCCGGGATCTTGCCTAGGCATGTTTGATCTGTCTTGAAGTCCAGGCTGTTGCATTTGGACTTGTGCTACCACTCAAATGAGCTATTTTATATCTGGTTCCTACACACCTTTACATACTGCAACCACACATGGTGAGCAGGTCTCAGATGCAGTCAAGAATTCAGGCTCTGCTTAGCAGAAGTATAAAAAACTGCTAGGCTGTCAAGTAGTCAGGCCCTTTATCTGTTTTGCTTTTTACTATATATAAACTGAAACCGCAGTTTCATGGTACCAAGCTCTCAATGGCTCCTCATGCAAACTTTCCCTAGAGGCTCACCAAGGTTGCAAAGAACTCAAGCACAACCAATAAGCCGCTTTCCTCAATTCTGCCTCAAGTATATGAGAGAGAGGAAAGATAAAAAATGAAGGAAGCAATAAATACACCCTTTCTGCCAGTGACTGACAGCTGCAAGTGCAGAGTTCAATTTCTAAGGGTCACTAATAAATAGAATTTTGTGTTGCCACTCCCCACCTGAGAAAATTAAATTAACTGAGTGTTCAGAGAGCTCTACTTCCTTGCTCACAAATCATACATGACTTAGCAGAACAGCATGGTTTTGGAGATAAAGAAGAAAAGGACAAAGGAACATAAACAAAATAACAGACATCCACCAACTCCGCCAGCAATACTTGCCAAAGTCCTCCCTCATTGCTTGCTGACACAACTGCTACAGCAGACCATTGGTTTCCCCTCCTCTAGAAATGCTCCACTCACAGCCGACAGTTTTGGGGTACCACCACTCACCTACTGGGTAGCAAAGGCTCCTTCAGAGCTGCAGCTGATCTGGGGTGGGAACCCCTGACCGTCCGTCTGGTGTGCTGCTTCTTGTAGCCATTCTAACTCCTGTTAGCGGCTCCTCTTAGTGGCTCCAGCTAAGCACCCCACATCGCCTGCAGTTCCTGCTAGCCACTCCTAATCCTCAGTGATTCCTGGCTTTTTGTTGCTCAAAGACAACTTCTTCAACAAACTTCCCTGGCTCTGTAGTTTGCTGTATTTTTAACTCTCAAGACTGCAAATGATTACATGAAGCTAAGGGTGGTCACCTGCTATGGGCACAGCTAGTCCCAGCTTTTCACGCTGAAATTCATATTATTGTCATTTTTATGATGAGATTACTGTTATTTTCTTATACAAATCCTCCCACATGTGGTAGCATATAAAAATCAGAATGTATTAGGCCTGCCTCTAGGCTCTTTCAGCTCCTTTTCTCTCCAACTGAGGCCAGCAGAGCAGTCCTGCCTTCTATCTGTCCATCCCTCTGGGCCTCCTTGCTGGCAGGCTAACGAAACATAAAGGAAAAGACAGTGTCCAAGTTAGTTCTTTGTGTCTTGCCGTCAGCCGGAGCATCTCATCAGGATTCACCAAAAAATAATAGCTGTCCTATGTAAACCTGATGACAATCCTCTGTTTATAACAATTTAGGATCCTACTGTTCTATCTGCGCCACAGACAAATGAACTCAGAAAGACTAAGAGATGCTAATGAGTTTGTGACCAGTTCCAGTGCTTTTCCACCCCTTCCATGTTTTCTTAAAGTAGGCAATATACCCTTCTCAAACCAGAAAATTAGTAACACTAATGAGGGGCTGTATCATCCCTGCACGCTGAGAGTGACTCACAAGGTCAATATGGCCCTAGCAGCTGAGAGGAACAATGCAGTGTGTTCTCAGTTACTCTTTTTGGCTGCGCCATCGCTGGAGCCCAGAACAAGAGCAATGATGTCATGGCCATAGGCTTAATGTGTAAGTAACATATACAACACTAGAAGCTCTCTGTGATCTATTACTTCCACATTAATGTAACTTAGGGCATATATACACAATTCGTTGCCAGAGCCAAGAATAAGTCATTTGGAACAGATTATTTTGTTTCAGGCTTTTAACAAAAATACTTCTCAGTCCCAACAGGCTAGTTCTGGAGAGGTAGTACCTAGCTCAACGTTTAGCTATATAATTTAGTCAAGACCTCAGCTATAAAGACAAAAGTTTGGAATGTAGAAATGGGCAGACAAGAATCCCGCTAAGAAATAGCTTACATTTTTCTGACAATTAACCATTGTTGCAAGTATTTACATAAAAAAAAAAGAGTAAGAAAAAGCTCTGAGGCAAAGAAAGAAATTATTCCCAGCCATTTTCCAGAAAGTGACTTTGAAGCCTTTCGTGCACTTGTATTTGAACAAGGCTTTTCTCCATTAGCCTCTGAGGGGGAAGGGATTGTTCCTTCCTTTCAAAAATGTGTTATGTGTATTTAGTGGTCCCTCAAAGGAGCCAGGGCGGGAGGGGGCATAGAGGCTAAGCACACAGCGACATTGTAATCAGAGGCCAGTCAGTGGGTCACGCAGACAAGCTTGTACTAGCTTTAAACTATCTCATGCGTGTGCTGATAACCATAGCCATGGAGTTCACGGTAAAGCTATTAGCCAGCGTACTCCCCCGGGGAACTGGGCAGGTTTTGTTGCCTTCACTGAGCTCTGGGCTGCTGCAGCTCTGCTGCTGTTAGCACCCGGCTCAGGTAGCCTGAACTTAGCATGGATGTGACTACGTGAGCTACTGTCCGCTTTCTGCATGGAAAGCTGTGCCAAGGGTGACAGTTCCCTGCTTTATAAAACTCTTCCCTAATGTACTGCCAGGTGCTTGCGGGTGCCTCAGGTGACAAGGCCTGCCTGTGTCCCGTATTATGTGCCCCTTTCATCATTTGCTGAGCTAAGCCAGGATTCTTCTGCCCGGCAAAACAGGGGAAGCCCTGAGAATTCATAACACAAAATCTTATCTCAAGGGAAAAAAACAGAGGCTTGTGTGTAGAGGCTTGTTGAACTACGCATTCCTGTAATAGTTTCCCAACGCTGAGTACCAATGGGACAGTCACACACTTTGCTGCATGCTCCCAACAGGCTGGAACCTTTATCTGCTGGGCAGGCTGGGGCTGGAGTGCTGCCAGTCTCCCTGGAGACCAGCTGTGGCCCCCCCCAGGTTCCCGTGCCTCTGCACTGGGCAGTAGATTGGCGGAAGCTGGTGCAAAGCTGCCTGTCCAATTAAATTTGTTATTTTGCAAAAGGATTTAGCTTTGTTTGCCGGTTATTACTAAAGAAAAATCCTAAGCTGCTGCTTTAACCTGTCTTAAACCTTTCACGGGGTGAAAGAATCTGGCTCCTTTTCTTCCAAGTTGTAAACAAAGAGCAGAAACCTAAGAGAAGGCACAGAAAACAAAAATTTTAAAAATATTATTATTACATTCTTTTTACTTTCCAATCAAAAAATATTTTTACATTTCCTGTGCTAAAAGGGTGCCACATCAAAAGGGGTACTGAATTTAGCTTCTGAAAAAAATCTGACAATGGGTCATCAGCCACTATCTCAAATGTACTCCGGCTCCCACACATACCTGCTGTCTCTTCAGGGATGTGCTAGTAAGCCCATCCAGAAGGGTTTGTAGAATATAAAGCTGATGAGAGATGTTCACCTATTTCATATTTTTTTTCCTGTACAAAAAAAAATCAAAGGAAGCCAAATCAAATAAACCACTTATTCCAAAGCAAGCTTTCTATATACAAGATTTGCTCCGGTTTAATTGAGTTTGTGCCTGACTATTAGTTAAAACAATAAAATGTTATCTGTTGAGAAAGTTTTAGGGGAGCAGGACAAAAGTCCTCTACAAAAGAAGAGAACTGTAAATGTTTGAGCACAAAAACTACACTAAAATACTATTACGGTTGCAAAGCCAGGAAGCGCCTATAAGCGAGTGCCCTTACAAGGGTTGCCACTAAAGTTTTAATTTCCCTTCTCTGAGCCCTGCAATGTAGATCATTTATTTCACAGGAACCTTGCCACAGAATTTCTGCAATTAAAAAAAGTAATATTTCATACTTAGCTTCATCCTTCTGCTCAGCGGATGGACCTAAATCTTCTCTAGTACACAGGATTTAAACCATGCTTTGAGCGCAGAATGACTAAAACCCCTTTTGAGTTCATGGCATTCAGCAAGATATCATATCTAACTGCTTCAGAAGCACCAACAAATTTGTTTTCACAGTGCTACAGCGGTTATTACGTATTTTGTAGATGAGAGGCTGCCTGGTAGAAGTGCAGAATCAAAAGATTTTGTGTACCTGATACAGGATGACAAGGTCTTAGATGTTCACAGTTTCCAGCACGCTGCAGCACTTTATATTCAAAGCACAAAGCCCAGATGCAGTTGCAAGTGTTCAGCCCCTCTTGCAAGTCAGCTGTCGTTCAACCATTCAGTGGCTCTGGCTGCAATGCCAGCTTCAATAGCTTGCCCCCCTGTCACCGGAGCCCGTGCCTTCCCACCCTTGCCCTAGAGCGAATCAACCCCCCACAACACACACAGACACACATACACAGCTGTTTGTGGGCCTGTGCTGCAAATAGGATCAAGGAATCAATTCATAACAAAAATAACCCTTCTGGGCCTCAGAGAACAGTCTGGGACTGGAGGGTATGTCAAGCGTTCAGAATGCAAGGGATGGCCATGTCACGATCACCCGCGGGAAATCTGGCACAAAGTAACTTGCCCAGTGTCACACTGGAGCTGTGTGGCAGTGCCAGGGACATCGGCCAGCTCTGTAGGGCAGCAGCCCATTGCTTCAAGTCCCGTGATGATTCTTGCTCCTTCTGCAGTCCCCTGCCACCTCTTGTGACCACCACCATCTACTTTCCATGAGGCATGAGGCAGGGGGTACTGCAGAAAACTGTTGTGATGCTTTCACAGCCCTGAGCAGCCCTCAGAGCAGTTCCCTCCTGCCCATAGAGCAAGGGAGTGTCCGGAGAAACAATAGGCTGTGCGCTTTGAAATGAAGACAGCGTCATAACCCATCTGCACAAATGTTGCCTGGGTAACTTTAATCCCGGATTTCCTAACTTTTTAAGTGCTCGACTCCATAACCATTACAAACTTTTTTGTGCAGGTTTTTTGTGTGCGATATGTGTCCTCATTTAAAGTAACCTGGAGTACAAGAAGAATGAGCAAGGGAGGAGATAGCTATCTAGGCAGTGCCAAAGATTGGAACAAATGCTTTCTCCTTGCTCTTTCTGCTAGATTATTTGGAGATAAAGGAATTTGGAATGATTGCCAGCAAAGGCTCCCCACTCTCAGAAGCTGATTGTTGTTATTAACTGCAGAGTTGAACTACCTGTTAGTTACTCAGCATGCAAAGTGGTATTTTTTATTGGGAGTGAGATAGTTGCTGTGGTGTTTAGCATAGGCTCCTTCCTAACCAATGACCAATGCAAACATGTGAATCATTGACTCTGTTGGACACGCAAAGCACACATGACAGGCTTTGCTCCGTATCACTGCCTAGCAAAATCCTTTTTCTTTTTTCTCTTGCAAGCAGATATACATAAAAAGGCGACAGCTCCTCTTCAAGTATTGCCATCACTAGGATGGTCTGGGAGATGCCACTACTGACCTCTACACAGGTCTGTCTAGCTCCCTCCAGTAGGACCCAGTCCCAGGCATAAACTAGAGAAGTCTCAAGGCCATTCTGACAGCTGCATTATACATGGGATATCCTCATGTCTCCTGTTTCCTTACCTGAGACCATTTCAGCAAAGGATGGGACAGCAGCATCAGCCACTTTGCTTATATTCCCGTGCACTGAGATAACTCTTCACCAGCTCATTATATCAGCTTTAATGAAGATTCATGTAACTAGCGGCACAGAGCCAACTATCGGAGGGGCCAAAACCTGGCACAGAAAGACTAGCTGTTGTGAAATTCACTAAAATAACAGACTCAAGCTCCAGCTGGGTCATCCTTAAAATCATCTTTTCTGGCTTCCTTCTTTGATTGCATCAGATCTAAGCTCCTCATTTCATTCTCAGTTTTTTGGCTCAGAATGTCTGTGCCTTTCTGCTCCCGATACTACCCTAGTCTACCTTTGTTTTCTTAGAAGTACCTTCTGAGGCTTACACTTTTCTCTTTGTGCTGTGCTGCTTCCTCCTCTCCCACTCCAGAATCCATGGGACAGACTCAGCAACGGCCAGCTAGCTATCCTAAGGGGCCCATGCAGTGGAAAGTCATTGTGGGGCACGCTGTATTGGGGCAAAGTGAGAACTTTGTAAGATTATCTGCAGTTAGCAGAGATGATGCACATCCAAGCTAATCCACCAACATACCAATCCCACTTATTCTGAGCCATGCCGCTTCTTGTCAAAAAAATTCCTGTTGGGTGGCAGCTGCATCGTTAAAAGTGTATTATCGAACATGGGAGACTTTTTTTATACTTTTTCTATCTGAAACAGGTAGCTCTTATTTCCCATACAATATGCAGCCTTCTCATTCTCTTTCCAGAAGCTCCTTAAAAGCCCTGACCAACAGTTTTCCATTCTGACATGCCCTTAGCCTAGATTTTCTTGTTATTATATCTGTCCTTACAGTCTGCAAGATACAGAAAGGCAAGCTTGATACTTGGGTTTTCTGTAATGACCTGTGTTAGTGATAATAGCCATAAAGATAATAATGCAAATAGCAGGAATAATGATAACTCTAAGGTGAGTAGTAGAATTACTCTTGAAATCAGCCTTAAATTTGAACAAAATGTAGTAATACTCCTTCTGGAGAAGCCAGAAGCACTCTCCTCTTGCAGGATGAAAGGAGCTGAGGAATGTGCTGGTTGGCACTGAATCCCTGTCCTCTTGGGTTTCCTGCTCTCGTAGGTTCAAAGAGCAATTACAGTCTCCAGCAAAGTACAGCAAATGGAAAACAGATTCTTTGGCTCTCACTAAAATGCCAAGAGAATAAGTTACCAAAAGATGGAGGACTCAAAGCCACTTCATTGCAGCAGTTTACTGAGCTGAAGGGAAATATCCCTCCCTTCAGCCTCAAGGCCAGAGGAAGTCTCTACCATGGGAGGTGGGTGGTGGGAACCCAGTGACAAAGCTGTGTTTGCACCAGTCTCCCTGGAGGGGCTTATCTTGGAGGAGAGAAACGATACCAGACTGCTGGAAGCTGCCTCTGAGTCCAGCTCCTTCACTTCTTTGCTGGAGAGTTATTTTTTGCCTTTGAATTGACCATCAGAGAGGAACAAATCCTAGGTCTTGGGAGATGGGAAAGTGGCTATGGCAGGGCAGCTTCCTTCACTACAGCAAGTCATCGTAAGGGTATATGGAGGTATGTATCTGGTACAAGGCAGATGGATAAACAGAAATAGGGGCTAACTGAGGAACCAGCCCTGGCTATCACCTGCCTGAAATTGGCAAAATTTGCTAGTTCATCCAAGGAAAACAGCCACATGCCCTGTGCAGGGAAGGAAAGTTGTGAAGACAAGTGATGGAATATGGAGGGAAAAGGCCCTCAGACCTAGGATAATCCTTCCAGAGAGCTGTTGGATGTATGTAGCACAGGGAGTTAATACATCCAGAGAGATTAGTGGGCAGGAGTGCTGTGAGCTGCATACTAATCTCTTGGGAAGCTCTGCGTAGGCCACACAAGATGGCCTCCAACAGGGCAGCACCGCCCAAGAGTTTTCTCAGGGGTCTGCGGGGTCAAGTGCTTAAGGTTGAAAATGAAATCCACAGGTACAGCAGGACTGGATTTAGGACCAGATGAGGGCTTTGATATATATAAAAAAATATATATTTTATATATATAATATATATTATATATTTATATATATATTTGTATAAAAATTATGCATAGTCCAGGGTTAATTAACAGAAGGTAGTATAAGTACATTGTCTGTACAAAAGGCAGCCTTGCGTAGTTCTCTCCTACACCTGGCTCTAGGAAATGCATTCCTGTGATCAGTAGCGCCTGTACTATTAACACACCACAGCGCTGGCATGTTGTGAGAAGCTTCTCTTCCCTCTCTGAGAAGACTTATTGCTTTACCAGTAAGTTTATGATCTGGTATTCAGTAGACCATGCCACAGAGGGGAAAATAAATAAGCCTGGCTGAAGTGAAAAGCCCTTCAAGTTGCTCTGCATCATGTTTCGTTTCCGCCTCAGATTACTTGAGATTAAATCCTATCACGGATGGCAGAGAGAAATAACTAATAAGTCTGAGCATCAGCAATAATACCAACTTTGTGCTCAAACAAGGATGTTCAGTATCCAGTGACAGTACAAGTAGGTCACTCAGTCGGCTTAGCAACTGGAGGAACTTCTCCATTAGAACTTACTTCTGGCACTGTTCAGTCATACCACACACGTATGGGATGTAGCTCAACCCTGTAATTTCCCAGGTGTAGAGAGGAAACTGTATCCTCATAACTACACCATTGTGATGTAATAATTGCTAAGGATTTCCTTGGTCACCTTATATTACAAATTGATGCTTCCTCTAGTTTTCCTTACTGTCTACAGAGGAAGAAGGAATCCATTCTCTCCTTACCATATGGATGTGTAATTCCCCTTAACCTAACAGGAACCAAAAAGACATTGAATCCTAAAGAGGAATGGTAAGGAAGAGATGAATAAAAGGCCCACTTATAAAAGCTCTGACCTGGATGTGTGAGGTGGTTTTGATCTCTGACCTGCTGCTAACAGATGGACTACAGGCATAGAGTTTGGATATGAAAGATCTGAATCCAGAGCCATGTGCATTTGGGCAGGGCATGTCTTTGGTTTGCCCCATCTTTTTCACACCAGGAAGAAGGACTTGCAGCCAAAGCAAAATGAAAGACGGATCGATTTAATTTGTTCACCTTTTGAAACTCTTCCAATCTATCTGGGGTGGGGGAAGAGAGCTGTTGTAATTAAATATTATGAGGGAATGTCAAGATATTTTTTCCGAGATGAAGATATTTTGAATTAACAGGCTTGGACAATGTAAGGTGAAAGTGGTCTTTTCTCACTATAGTTTGTTTGGCTCTGTAGACACTAACTACCAGTATCAGCTTCACTGTTTCTCTACCCTAGACCTCATCCCTTCTCCTTAAACTGCACAATCAACCTAAATTTCAGTTTCTGTAGGTAAGGAGAGAAGCAAAGTCAGAACGGGAAGGGAAAAGTAACAGTTTTGGAGCTTTCAGTACAACAGAGCCACCCTTTCTTCCATGAATGCCTAATTCCTGTTTGAACATGGTCTTTCCTTTACCAACCCCATACTGTTGCATACAGCCTTTTCAATGAATCAATATGAATGAATTTAGGAAATAATTCCCCGGTGCTGCTCTAGAAATGTCTAGTGATGGTAAAAGCTCTACTACCTTCTGGTCTCTTGAGTGCCAAGGTTGGAAAAAAAGGACTTCTAGGTGGGTTGAAAGTCAGCTGGGCTCCAAGACTGAAAGGGTAACAATGATCAAAGGCTTAGCATCTGCTCATAGCCAGTAACGCATGGTGCACTCCAGAGGCTGATTCTGCAGTCCATGTACTTCAATCTTCAACAGCAACCTGGAGAAGAGAGAAGTGTACCCTCAGCATATATATGAAAGATGCAAAATGATGACAGCTGACTGACACAATGAATGACATCTTCAATTGAGATGGACCTCAAACACCTAAGGATTGCACCAACAGAAACCTCATGAAGTCCAGTAGAGAAAAATGCAAAGTTCTGCAACTGAGGCAGAATGCCTCTTTGCATCCCTACAAGCTGAGAGTGCACTGGATGAGTGACAGGGCTGCTGAAAAGTATCAGGAGGTTACAGTGGATGCCAGACCCAATGAGCTGACACTGCATTGTCATTCTAAGGCAGCTGTGTTCTGTGCACATTAGGAGGAGCATGGCTGGAAGATCTGGGAAAGTTATTTTCCCTGCTGCCTGACACTGGTGAGGCTGCATATGACATACCGTCCAGTCTGGAGACTCCCCATTGCAGAAGGATGTGAAGAAACTGTAGAGCTTCCAGCAGAAGGCTACCACAGTAGTCGGCAGCCTGGAGCACGTGATTAGCAAGGGTACATTGAGGGATCTTGGCTTGCTTAGGCAGGTGACGGGAAGGCTAATCTAATAGCCTACAACTGCCTGAAGGATAATTACAAACATAACAGATCCACATTCTCCTCAGTAGCATCAGATGATACAACACAGAACAATGACCACAAATTGTGGCTTTGGACATTAAACCAGACATTAAGAAAAAATTTCCTATGAGAGTAGTGCAGCACTGGAACACATAGCCCACAGAGGTCATAGAATAACCAATTTAGGCAGTTTTAAGGACTCCACTGTTTAAAGTTAGGGCTGACCTAATGATGTACTGGCAATAGCACTTCTGTGAATAAGCGGGTGGACTGGATGACTTCTACAGCTGTTTCAATCAAAATATCTATTGTTCTGTGATTCTTCACAGTCACTAGTCAGTGGATTTGACAAGGGGATTTCCCAAAGCTCACTGCCCAGATAGATGCATGTCCTAGAAAAGACTTGCATCATTGCATGCGACAGCCATTTTTCCTCTAAAATACGGTGAGCAGCATTATAGTTCAGTTTCCTTATGCCCAGCACCACAATTCTCATTTATTTTGCTGGATATTGATCCTGCTTAGGTAGAACTTGAGTTTGAGATGTATGCTCATTGGGATTAATATTGGGATCAGCTGCACAATCAACCTCTTTCCTCTAATTGGTCTTTAGTCAGAGATAGCCTCACCAGGCAGTAACACGGGGTTTCAAAAGCTTACACTTAAACCAGGTCTTGAGAGAGCGAGCTCAGACCCATTCTTGATGGTTAAAGACACCTTTTGGATGTTCTCCTTGGTCCCAAGAAGCTATAAAGACATTTCCAGAGGTATCCAGCCACAATCAAGAGATGTTGCCCCAAAAATCCTGAAGCAAAAGGCCAATTGGCTTCAAACAGGCTTTTGTCACCTAACACATCTCTGGAACCCCTGCATATGTCCCATATGTGTACAACATACCTATGAGACAAAATGCACTTATTCAGGTGACAGGAATACAAGAATCATTCCTTTGCTCTGACAGCTAAAATGCTAAGTCTACGTCCTCTTTATACTAGTCTAGACTCTTTATCAGAGTAGTATCCTGTGAGAATCCTGGCTACGTAAACAAAACAATGACAAACATCCAGCTGCCTCTAAATCTGGTAACAGTCAGATTTCAGTCAATGACGATTTAGCTGAAAAGACAGAGTGGTACCAAGGAAAAACCCAAACCCAGAATGTTGCATTTTTACAAAGAATGCAATAGTTTTACTCCGTTGTTTATGGCTAATGAATCACAAGGACTCAGAGAACCACTACTTAATTTGTAATAATATTTGTGAATCAGAAGAGGGACAGTCTTGTGGTTAAGGCTGGACTGACATTCAGGATGTCTGGGTCCAATTCCTAGTCTAGCATAGATTTTCCTTTGTAAGCACTGGCAGGCTGCTTTATCTTTCATCCTCAGTTCCTTGCCTATAATTTTTTTCCTTTCTTTGACTTTTTGGCTGTCTGATCCATTTCAGTTCTGAAGTATTTCTGTAGCTTCTGACATCCAGGAAAGTGCAGAATAACAAGTATGATGTAACGAACTGTGCTATGAGCTGCAAGTATCTCTAAAACAGCCCGCAGGCTGGCTGCGTTCACTTCACCCAGCTAATGAACATACATTTGAAGAAACCAGCCTGGACAAGCGAATGATTAGCAAACACAGAGACTACATTCAAAAGTAATTGTTTATAATGAATTCTGTTAAATTTCTATTGCTGCTATTACCATTGAAACCAGTACCAGCACAGACACCTTGACTACCATTTTATGCAAATCTGTTTTAAGTGATGGTACAGGTTTCCATTGATATTTATATCACCTGCACTGTAGCAAAAAGTGTTTGTTTTTTTCTGACCACCAAGTGTGAAACAGGAATTTTATGTTTGACATTTTAAAATATTCTTTACAAATTGCAACATTCAAATGCTTATCGGTTATGTCTCCCAGGGCTGATACCTCCAACTTTCAACATAGAAAATAGTTTTAAAATTGAGCTTACTGCTGATTAGGTTGCTTTCTAGCCTGAAGTTTTCAGAGGTTGATTGAAATGTCAAGAGGCAGCAAAAAATGTGGACATGATTATCTCTATCTTACTGCCTAATTTCAGAAGAACTCTCTTGGCACCAGTAGGTCTAGATTGAAAGAAATAAAATCAAGTATAAGCAGGTAACATTTTATTCACTTAGCTCTTTGGACCCTAGAGTGGAAACGCATGGATTCCAGGGTATTAGAACTAAAACATTATTTTTTTTCCTTCTACATCCTTACAGACGTGTTAAAAGCTGTCCCAAAAAAAGTTAAACAAATATATACATACAGAAAGAGGATTTAATTCATAAATAATGCCAGACTCATGCATGTGCCTTGAATCAAAGGGAGACGGTGGGTATCTACAGAAGTGGGTACAAAGATGCCAATTGAAAAAGACTGGAAAAAAAAGGCTTTGGTTTCCTATCAGAAATGCAATAATTAGGGGAAAAAATATGATACAGGGCATATCAGTTTTCACACTAAGCAAGAAAAGACAGTGTCCACTAAGTCCAGCAATACAGTCAGGTGAACCCACTTTTTCACCTCACTGAAAACAGTCTTTGTGCAAGGCAGGCATCTTTCATTCTCAACTGGGTGAAGCCGCAGGTTGGAGTTAGTGGGACAGTGTCTGTTCTGGGAAACAGCATAAGCTGGAAAGGTCTTGAACAGTACAAAAGGACAGCAGGACCAGAGAACCCAGCGGAGCTTTGCCCTCTATGGAAGATAATAATGACTGAGTGGAAAATAGCTGCATAGGTGTTAGCTCTGCCGGCAACACCGAGAACAATACTGTGCACTTGTCATAACACTGGTCATTGTGCCCTGCAAAGTGCAGCTTTTCATTATATTCAGCTCTGAATGCAGTGCTGCTACCAAATTCAGGAGTCTGCTTTTCACATAGCTCTGCCTGAGCAGTTACAAACCACAAATCCTGAGGGACAAAGGAGCAAGCCCCTAGGGAAGTTTTTCAAAGTTTGCAGTAGGAGGTGATGAACTCAATGAGTTTCCTAAGACTTGCTGTAGGGGGGTGAGAAAGGCTTACGGAACCTTTGGCGGAGCATGCTGAACTCTGAAAAGGCCTAGGGATAACAGGCCCTCTGCAATTTTCCAAAAATTTACCAAAATCTGAGGTCCTGTGAGTTTGACACTCTTCTGCACCTTGTGAGCTGACGAGGACATTTTCCCCTGAAGTCTCTGGAAGCCAATAAGAAGGTAAATATTCTTTGAAAGTACCATTCTCCCCCTTGTTTAGTTATATTCAGAAATGAAGAAGGTTCTCAGAGCAAAGAATCATTTTGAAGAGAAGCTAAGGTTGTATAACCCTCCTGCATGATTCTGGGCTGGCAGCAAAATGGTACAGCTCAGTGTGTAAGACTCTAACAAACACCAGCTGAATCTCCCACCTCAAAACATGGAAAAACAAGAACTGATGGGCTCATCTGAGAGCTCAGCCTCTCTGCTGCCATATGGTGAATCTAGGGACTTACCAAAACAGCACATTGTTGAAAAAAGGGAGGACAGTGAAAATAAACAGAATAATGGACGGTAAAAACAACATAGCATAAGGGCTAGACTAATCAATTAGCCCTTTGCTATAACACAACCATCATTTCAAGCCTTCTCAGTTTTTGGTGAAGCAGCTGCTAGTGCTGCTTTAGAGACAACTGCTTGCAGTTTCTGCTGGCCTGTGCCTGAGACTGTCACAGCTGGGTAACAAGGCCAGGCCCTGCCTTCAGCAGACCACACAGCATGTCCAAGCCACTTCTACCAGCCACTCTTAGCCCATTCACCATCCCTATAGGTTACTGCCGCTGGCCACCTGCGCTGACTTTGGTAGCCACTTCTATTCTTCAGTAACACCTGTGTTTTAACAAAAACAGACATAGCTTAGAGACATATACATACTCCATTCTGTTCAAAGAAGGGCTTTTTTAGACAACATATTCTAAGCCATCTTTTAGACTGGATTTTCACTGCCCAAAGTACTAGCTATTGCCTAAGTTGAGGGTGTTCTAACTCTTCCTGTGCACATTTAGGTACCACTGGTTTGCCCAGCTTATCACACATAATTAAAAGCTATAACATCCCCACCTTTGTATTACAACTTCTTTATTTTTAAAACTTAACTACTCTCGTGATAAAGACTACTGTGGCAGCTGAACACACACAAGCCTACCAATTAGTCCCTTTCAGTCACTTCCCAAGATGGTGAGGGGACACTGCCCCCACCAGACCCCCTGCTCCTCAGCAGATGGGTTGTTTTCCCTTTCTAACTTCAGCTGTTCAGCTCACAAATGAAAGCCTGCTTCAGTAATTAAAAGCTGGCCATCATTATTCCTTACAATGTATATGAAACAAAATAAACTAATTCCTGTTACTCTCCATCATGGAAGACAAGACAGCAGTTACATGACACTTACTTGGGAAATGGTCAGAGGACACACACTGCTCTTCACAAAGCTTGTACCAGCTTTCAGAAACCACTCATCAAGATTGGCTTCAAGCATGAGACCTTACTCCTCCATTCTTAGGCTGGCCATTTCTGTTCTCCACTTGATTTTGATTCCTCAGATATCAGAACATCATAGAAGATAAAGAGATACAGTAGAGGACCAAGATAGGGAACAGCCTCACCCAGCTAATGATCAGCCATCAGAAGTTAGCCTCTATTGAATCAGCATTGTTTTGACTTAGGCTCCAAAGTACACTGCAGCAGCCTGGTCGGGGGTAGGCCCTCATCCTGCCTTGAACATAAACATGCAAGAGGCTTCTTTTACCATGTGTTTTGGAAAGCATCAACAGCTCTTGGCAAGCAAGAGGAAAGGGATGACTGAGAGGCTGCTGGCATGCTCCTTGAGCTGATGTCATCTTACAGTCTGACTAGAGCTCTGGGTGCACACACTTAGTCACACATACACACAGCTACCAGTCACCAAACTTCTGTTATGGCTAAAAAATTAAATTAGTTATTTTTGGCTGGAGAGTTCTCGCTCCCTCTCAGACTTGCTACATAGCTTTCTGGCTCCAGCTGGCAAGGCAGTTGCTCCCTCCGGAGCACCTGACACCCAAACACCAGGATAAATCTGTCAGGGAGCAGCAAGAGCAGGACTGCTCCTTAAAGGGAGGTGAGCCAAGGGGGAGCCTTGCTAGCCAGGTCTCAGTCCCACAGTGCTAGAGAGAGATGAGCAGGACAGACCTAGAGGTGACATCCAGATCCAACCAAAAGTTCAGGTCAAAATGCAGTAAAATGGTGATGAGAGAGGTCTGAGGTCCAGCCAGGAAGTCAATCAGCAGGTCAGGAATAGGATTAGGTCCAGTGATCATCAGGCAGCTCCATAGTGACAAAAATCAAGCCAGGAAGCCAATCCATACGTCGAGGTCCAGCTCAATGGGCTCCATAGCCAGGCAGGGGCATGGCTGTGGCTGTAGAGGAGACCAGCACTCCTCCAGTACAGCTCAAGCAAGGAGTAAGTGCCCAGGGCTGAGCTTAAATAGAGCTCCTGGGCTCATGGGTGTGGGCTCCAGGTAAGGCTCGTCAGGATCATTAGGGCCACTAATGAGCTGAGGGCTCTAACAAAACCAGAGGCTCCATGTAGTCTGGGATCATTTTGTATTTACATACTGCCTTCCAGGTGTTGACTCCTTACCCGTGTTGTAACTGACATCTCTCCTTCAACATGATCCACTCTTCTAATCATACCTCCCTCCCATCTCTCACTGGGGTGACTTTTCCTCTGCAAATCCGGTCGTAGAGATCCCATCGGTTTCACTCTCCACTGTTTTCCGGTCTTTCTTTGTGATTTATATTTGACTTGCAAATGCTCAAGAATAAGTTGCTGGTTCGTGTAACTGAGACAGGTTTCTCCCTAGTGTAAGCTCAAAGGAGATACATCTGAATTTAAGTCGTGCTGCAGTTCTGTATTTTACTATACTACATTTTCTTTTGTGTGTCCTATGGAGGACGTATCAGCTAATAAACTGAGGAACACGATAGCCTGAAAACTCTGGATTTCTTTGGAAATGCCAGAATCAGGGTTGCTTGTGCAACTTTATTTGCTTCCCCTATGCTTATGCGTCTATGTGCCAGTCCTTGATTACAGGGTCACATACTGGGCATTTTTTTCCAGAAGTTTTCTGCATCATTTAATACCTGGTTCTGACTCAATGAGCTGTTACCTCCTCACATTTTTTTGTCCACTATTCTCACAACATTCAAATGCTGTCCTGAGCTGAGAGTAATTCTTTTACCTATGGACATTTCGGTGGTTCTCATCGCTGAAGTTTCACAAATGGTAATCAGTGCACATTCAAAACATCTCTTCCAGCTAAGGGGATATTATCAGCCCCATTTTATAGACGTAAAATTGAGCTAGTAAGAGATTAAGTACAAAAGTATGTACTATTATTGAGTGTCTGAAGTGAGATACCTTAGACCTTATTTTTTTCTGTTTGTGTAGCACGATTTAGCATTTTATATGATCATAGAGAAGTTTCCACTGACTTCAGCTGCAACCATGACTACCTGGCACTTGGATAAGTAAAGATAAGGGCTGTCAGGTCACAGAGTCTGACTTCCTGTATTTTATGTACCTATATATACATTTCACTTAGTTATCCCTGTAATTAGTCCAATAATTCAGGATTATCCAAAGTATAAAGCAAGTAGTCCAGGAAAGTCTTGATTTGAAGACCTCAAGAGATAAAGAGCTGATGATTTGCTTGGATTGATTTTTGAGGGGTGATTAATTACTCTTGCTGCTAATGCTTTACGCCAAATTCCTCATCTGAATCTGCATAGCATCAGCTCACAGACATAGATGCTTACTTTACTTTTCTCTACTGTATTAAAGATTCTTTTTACACCTGGTATTTACTCCTCAGTAAGGTATTTGTAACCTGTATTCAAGTCACATGTCAAAAAGTTTGGTAAGCAACTCACTGATAGACGTGTTTTTCTGCCCTCGAATAATTTCAATTGCTTTTTTCCACACCAATTTTTAAGTCTTTCTTCTTTCTTTATATGTAAACACCAGTCCAAGATGTCATTTCAGGAGTTAATTGCAGCAGGATTGAAAAATTTTCAAGTTGGTTTCCAGTGTTTCAAACTAAGAAGGCCAAAAATTGAGGGGCACAACATTAATTCCTACAGAGAGGTGTGATTTAAAAGTTTTTCTCAGAATTTCGTATGGACTTTTTGGCACAGTTAGGGACAGAATCCAATTCACTAGGATGTCTTTCAGCTGCCTTAATCATCAAAGTGCCCTTTCTTTTTCTGCTACTCCCTGACTCATAATTTATGCATTTTCCAACTTTTGGAAGAAATGAAGCAGGGGTCCTGCAAACAGCCTCCTCCTTTAGTCCAGATTTAGCCTCGGAGCAGGTCCACCTGGGGGACCCTTTTGAAGGGGACTTGTGGAAAAAATAACTCACAGTCGTGTAATTAAAGACTGATTCATAATGCTTATGTACAAGGAAGGAAAATGAAGGTTGCATTTCCTAAAGTTTGAGTGCTTAACTTTTCGACCTTAATAGCGTTCTTTTCACATGATATATGGGCATGATGGTTCCTAGGCTTACCACAAAGCAAATTGGAAAAAAAAATAAATTCCCTCTGGCAGCCATATATTGGCACTCGCATGACTCACCAAGGCTGGCACTTTGACATGCGTTTCATGAAGAACAGGCATATGTTTGCATTCATCACCTGTGTCCGTACAGATGTCTTTGCAAATATTTTCTATTAGGAGAGAACCGGTAACACTCGGGATGTTTAAAATCCACTCTGGGCTCTGAAGGGAAAAGGTCACAGTGGAGACAGGCTTTCCTTCCCCATTCCCTCCAGTTTATCTGTGTCTTCATGCTGGTTCTGTCCTATCTTGGCTCCTTAGGCAAGTCCCATTCTCCTCATGTAGTTGTTTTTAATATCCTGTTCTTCCCCATCCTAAACATCTTGCCCACTGAGTCCCAGTGTTTGTCACCAGTGCCACTGGCCTTGGCTGAACCGTCCAGTGCCTTTATCCCTGGCTTTCTGTCCATGCTCTCTCCCCTCCCTGCCAATACTCTGCTTATTTCCTTTCTCAGACTCGCTCCCCTGATGCCTGGTTCATCCACAGTGTACCCCTTTATTTCGGACTCTCTTTCCAGCCCATCCCATTTCTCTGTTTGCACCTTGATCCCTGTGCGATATCTGCATTCCATAAGATACTTGCCCACACCCCGCGCTTCCTTGGTTCATAGCTCCTTGCCCAGCCACTCCTTGCCTTCCTCATTGCTGAACATTAGATCACATCTGGTCTCTCCACACACAGTTTTTGTCCCCGTATATTTTGCTCTTCGCTCCCATCCTTATTCTTACCCAACCAGACCTTTCTTCACTGTCTCTCTCTTCTATAGCAGTCTTCAATCCCAGTGTCATCAACCTGACTTTCCACTGCTCCCTGTCCAAATCCAGTCCTTCTCCCCAAGGCTGATTCTTGGTTTTTCTACCATGGCCTTCATATGCAGTGCTATAGCCCTGAGACTGGTTCAGCACAAGGAGCGTGGTACGCACACAGAAAGGGACAGATATGCAAAAACGTCACCATGCAGTAGTACGTACCACCAGCTTTTAATGAGTTTAACCATAAACAGGTGTGTGCATGACAACTCTTACCATGCTGTAATGTAAGGTAGTTTATTTGCCTTTTATTGAAGGTTAGATTGCTGTCAATTACCCCATCATTTATGCAGTGTAAGAATGAACAGGAATAATTGCTACATATCAGTTCACGCAAAGTAATTTGCTTCCCTATATTTGTTCATTCGTGTTTCCACACCCACAGACTCCCTTGTTTCAGTTTGGTACCTATAGCACCTGAAACTTGTAATTGTAGGGGAAGGTCTCAGTGAGCCTCAGCAGTTTGGCAACCAGCTCAGTGCAGACAGAAGCTTTGATAGGCTTGGGGTAGATCTTTGGCAAGACTACGCTTAGCAGTTGCTAACTGCAGGTACCAGAAGTTTGAAACTTGGCTAAATTTGGCCAGATTTTCGTAAAGGATGAAGAAGTTCAAGGACTGCTACACTTCATTGGATTTTTTCATGTCTGAAGTTGTCAGTTTCCTGAAGAAATAGTCATGAGTATACTTCACTATGGGAAACCAACAACTCTTCCTTTGCTTGTGCAAAGTCTCCTTCTCTGGAGATATTCAAAACCCGCCTGGATGCATTCCTGTCCGACCTGGTGTAGGTCGACCTGCTTTGGCAGGGGGGGTTGGACTAGGTGTGCAAAGGTCCCTTCCAACCCCTACCATTCTGTGATTCTGTGATTCTGTGATTCTGTGTGAGTGTGTATGTGTAAGGGTATTTAACCTCCTGGTTTACCTGAAATTCTCCATATATTCATCTTAAGGGAGGCACCCAGGGTGGAATATTCTAGCCTGAATGCTCACAAGAAGGCAAATTTTTCAAAAGGTAAAACATCGTATTATAATAAATTGTAGGCAGCCTGAGTATCACCACACCTCTGGCAATGCTGCAGTGTTATAGACCGCTGTGATCGGCTGCAGAGACCTGATGGCATGTCTGCGTGGAACCTGCTCACAGAATATATTCTTAAACATATGTACTATTCAAAGTATAAATATTTATGTAGTCCAGTCTGCTGGAAACAAAGAATCAATTGTAGTTGCCTCCATATGATCTCCAACAGAATCACTTTCAATCTAAATTAATAATAATAATAATAATAATAATAATAATAATAATAATAACAACAACATGCCTGAGCATGAAACTGTCTACATATATGCAAGCCCAGGACTGTTTCCAAACATGCACTTAAACAGACTAATATATATTAACCTAGCGTAAAGCTGGGCTGAGTGATAGGAAACACATGTTTCTTGGTCCTTGTGGTTGCACAATGGTATAAAAAGAGTCCTGACATTCTATAGGTCTCTGGACAATTCTGCTATTGATGTGTTGTGAGTCACTGCAAACAGACCGTCGTATGTTTCTGAATCACTTCCTGCTCAAGGGGTTCCTCCACTTCTTCCAGAGATTGTATGCTCAGGAGGAATTCAGTGGGCTAAAGCCCTGGAGACCCATTCTAAATGCTTTCCCTTTCCCTTCCTTTCTGTGCAGCTGAATGACTCAGAGAGGGGATGACACCTTGAACCGATGTCACTATTCCCTTGTTGGGATGGGAGAACCCTATGGGGAGTCCAGAAGGAAATTTAATTTTATGTTTTATTTTAAGGAGATCCCTTTTGTTTCATTTTGAATTATTTTTTGCTGTTGCCATTTTGAGGTTTATAGAGTTTTGGGGGAGAAGGGGTTTGGAAGTTAAAAGCTATGCTGTGATAAAATAAAAGATATTTCAGCTATTTTCAATACAATTGCAATGCTTTGTCCCTCTGCCCCAAAAGTATTAAGGCCCAGACCACAGAAACAGTCATTAGACACATGATATATACATTAGATACGTGATAGATACACCTCTGAGACCTGATTAACTTTACAATTATTCATGCTTGTAACTAGCTGCATTGACATTCCTGGAACATTCATAGGTGCTTCTCTTAGACCTGCGCTGTTGATTTGGTGGTATTCTGATAACACAAGAGACTGCAATCCTAGCAGAAGACAGCAGGTAGACCATTACAAAATTTAAAGTCGTGTGTGATTTGGAATGTCCCAATAGTACTGCTTTGCATAAAAACTAATGACAATAGACTGTTTTAATGTCTTTCCATGGGGAAAAAAATCTGCATTTAAGGGAAATGAAATCTTCTCCTGCTATTTAAAATGACCCTCCTTGCATTTGACATTTTCACTAGAAAATGCTGTCTTGGTGACATTTTTGTCACAAAAAGATATCCATTGTGAATTGCAGAAACCTTGCATTTCAAGTACTTTCTGGTTTGTTTTTCGCAAGTTATACTGGGCCGATATGTGATCTTTTGGCAAATTAGTATTGTGATGAAAGCACAATCAGTTTCCGAGTAATTGCAAAATTATTTTGACTTCAAGAGATGCTTATCCTGAATGCCAGCTGATGCAGTACTTTCTCACTAAATGGCAGTAAACAGTGTTCCTGAATGAGCTGTGCCTGTTGTTCAGAAATCATTTAGAGCGATTGTATCTGAAGGAGGTGTGCTTCACTGGGTCCTGGTCTTCTTCTATCCATCAATGCATAATGTGGGCCTTTGATCAAGGCAGTTGCTGCTGCTGCTTGCTTTCAGAAAGCCTCGTAAAAGTACAGTTCTCCATATGCATCTGTGCCAACAAAAACATAATATAGAATGCCAGATACATGTATGCAGCATAACGACTAATACTCAGTCAGTTTCTGAGGTACCCTGTAGAGTTGCGTGGATCTTCCCAAAATTCCCATCGGTGCAAAAACACCAGCACAGTTACTGATGAGCACCTCTGAGTTTGTTCATTCTTATTGTGCCGTAATCCAGGATGCAGCTGCCTCGGCCAGCTTCGATCATCCCCTGATTGAGACCTCCCTGAGCAAAATAACCGACCTTGTGATCTTCATATCTCTGTCCCTTCTAAAAATGGATTCTAAAATCTACCTATGATTTTGGAGACCAAATGTCCATTTGTTACGACAGCCTCATGAATTCAAGGCTAATATTTCAGATCTCACTACTGCTTGCAACTGGTTGTTTTTTGTTGGGTTTTTTTTGCATGGATCATCTGCTTTGCTTTCATGTAGGAGTGTATGCTTCCAGGACTTCAATTCTTAAAGGTTTGTTTTACTTCATCTGTTTCTTTGTAGATGCGCCAGGCTTTGGTGTCATCAGTTTCTAACACTGCAGGCATTCTTACTTCTTCAGATTTTTGCTGAAGGAAATCTTTGTAGCTGACAAACCACTCATCTTCTCTACAATCCTATAATTTAACAATGCTAAATCCAGGTGAGAGTTAACCTCCTTATTCTTTTCCAGCGGGTGTTTTCTTATTTTGATATTGCTTTCTATCAACCTGCTGTACTAGGTTTTTTGGACTAGGAAGAAAATGTCTCATACCGTACTTCACCACAGACTGCTTAAACTCAGACCCACTAAACTGCGGTGCTTTGTTAGCCATTAGCTATGCCAGATGACTAGATTGAGCAAGAATGGATGATATCGCCTTTACAACTGCCTAGTAAGGTTGTCTCTGAAATAAATACCTAATTTCTCTGACATAAAGAAATTTATGCCAGGCTGCATCAGCTGACCAACTGTTCCCATGCCATGGGAGTTTTCACTTGACTGGCCTATGCTTTCAGTATATGTGACAAGCCTTAACAGGTTCCCTTTCCCTTGGAAGATATCCTCAAACTCTTTTTCAATTGTTTTGATCTTCTGCCTCTTTGGTGAGTTACCTCTTTAATGAGATGAAGGGAGTGGCATGTTTTTATTCATGGATAATTTTTTTCCCTTGGTGTGATTATAAATTGTACTTCTTCCAATTTGCTAATTGCCCATGAGTTTAGTCACAACTCTAATAGGAATTAGCTCGCCACAGTAAGTCCTGAGCTTCACCTATTTATAGTCAATTGCCTATGGTTTTGCTTTCCATGCTAACAGGCCCGTTCCTGGCAACACTTCGCCGTGCACCAACATCCCCGTTCAAGGCACTGGCATTTCACTTGCTTTCGAGATGGTAGCGCTTTAATCCTCTACAGCACTGCTCACCGGTCCCATGAAGAGTCATCTAAGGACGTGGTGCTATTGTCCTCTTTGTCCACGCTGGGGAAGCTCTTGGAAAGTGATAGAAATTACTGTGGTTCTTGAAGGTTTTTCCAAATACCAGCCATTGTCCTGGTCCTGTCTTGTCTTGTTTGTAGATCTGTGTGCTGCTTTATGAGGACAGCAGCTTCATACTCTATACACCATTCTGCTGCCATTCTCTTGTCTTGTAACAGCCTACATCCTCTGCGGCATGATAGCACTGTCTGTCTTATGTACGTTTTAGTCTGAATTAGGTAACTTCCTTTGGCTGGCAAATTTTAATGGCATTTCCAAAAAATAACTCTGGCTCCTCCAGCAGATTTTGACTGCTTTGTCTCAGGTTCCAGCAGCCATGTTTGCTCTCTTCTTAGAGACTCAGCTCCTCAAAATCAAGGAGCTTCACTCTTCAACCCCCTGACAACCACAAATTCTGCTGCATTTTTGCCTGGTTATTGTACTGTTTGATGACATATGGTTCATATGTTTCATTTTTATGTGGAAGCCAGTATTCTTCAAATTCCTGTGATACAGTGTCCTGGTGAGCCTCAGATGTCAGGCTTAATTAAAAACTATTAGAAGCATCCAGTACTTCAGCACCAGCTATTGTAAAAAATAAAGCCACCTCTGTCTGTCGTAGAAGCATCCAGCTGAAGAGTCACTTAGCATCATTCCCCACGAACACCGAGGGCCACATACTAGCAGTAGAAGCCAGAAGGACACAGGGTGTCCACACACCCACACACAGTCACGGCAGAACCACTGCGCAGCACCTTGGAGCAAACCAGGCTCCTCCTTTTCCTTGGCCCCCAGTATCTGCTGATAGACAACAAAGCCCTGATTAAGCTTTCTCCAGTTACCCTCCGTACCCCCAGAGAGCACTGGCTCCCGCAAGGTGAGGCTTCCAGTGACTCCGCTCTTCCAGTCAGAGCATTTTCTTAGCATCTTTTACCTGTGAGCACCAGGGTGTTCCTCAAAATCAATTATTTCCTCCAAGGGCTAGGATTCACCTAGCCAAATGCAGATGTGTATCCTCTAGATGTGTATTATGCAGGTGTGTGTATTTGACCTGGTCACCAGCGCTGTCTTTGTCATCAGTGGGGAGAAATACAGACATTACTGGGGAGCAGCTATTCTCAGCCTGAGGTACATGTCTCAAATTGTTCGGACAAATCAGGCTCTGAAACATCCAATTCCTCTCCACTGATTGTAAAGTTTGTCCAGCCGGGCTGCTGTGGATGTGAAAATGAGATTCATAGGTGTCTAATGTTAGGTGAGAAGCATCTCATTGAAGGAGCGTCACAGAGGCCTGCTTTGTTCAGTCTCTCATTCCCAAACCTTCATCAGTGAGTAACACAAACCTGGGCACAGAAGTGGAATCTATCCTGGTGTGCCGTGTGCAGGGCACAGGCTTTCTGAAAGCCACTGCTCCCCTCCTTCTGAATGGCACCCGCTCCTCAAAATGAGATACTGACACAGAAGCCTATAGGCACAAAGAAATTGTTAAAATGGGACATCAGCCTTCATTTTATAAGGTTCTCAAGCTTCGATCATGGAAGAAAAGCAGAGTGGAACACGATCAGTTTCTCGAGAGTAGCCCCTGGAAGGATGCAGCTACCAGGTTCTAGTTTGCCAAGTTTCTGCCTCAAAGAGCAATCTTAGGCATAACTCTGGGTACATCAAATATTACTGGCATTTTCCTGACATTCCTCACATACAAAAAAGTGCATAAAATCTCGCCAGTGAAAATCAAAGCAGGGTTTGTGTCGTACTGGTAGCAATGTCACAGGAAGAGCGCGTTGTGCCTTTTCAGCTCTGTAGACAAAAGCCGGGGGTCTGCCAAATTTTCTAGTTTTGCTTTAACTGTGGGAAAAGAGTTGCAGGAGAGACCCCAAGGTAATAAAAGCTGATCTACATACAAAGCATGCACCGGGAAGGCTTACAGTTGTTCAGCACATGCTCTAGGCTGACCGGGAGATACATAAACCTTCTGCACAGCACCGAGCTCCAGCTGATATATGTTCGTCAGCAGGGGTAATTGCCTCAGGCTCAGTACTGTGTTTTCAGGGGGGGGTGGCGATGTTACTGTGATCTGGGAGGGGTGCAGTGTGCAGGCATGTGGCTGGGCTTGCATCATGCATTGCAAGAGTAGTTACCACAAGAGCTGTTGCTTTTTGACCTTCCCTGTGAATCTGTGCTGACCAGGGCTACGTGGCCCTCGGCTGGTATGCAGCCCCTGCAGAATAATCTCTTGTTTGCTTGTGAACGCCGTCCCCATTGATCAGTATCCAGCTGGCTTATATTGATTTAGCTTAATTCAATGCAAGTGTTTTGCATGTAGAAAAGGCTCCGTGAATGTTCCCATGAGGTCTAAATCAGTCCCTCCCTCTCTCTCTTGCTCTTTAAATCCTATTGTCACTCATGTGTAGCTTTCCTACTCTCAGTACATGCCTATTCCTGGGGGGAACAATTGCCAGGAGCTTAATTTTAGAGAGGAATGCTCACCCTGCTGTCTGGGAATGAAGCCTGGCGTAGCCAACTTCAAAGACTAGACAGATTTGTTGTAGAGCTTAAAAGACATCTTCCCCTTGACTGGGATTTGCTATTGTATCTCTTACGCTCTCATCTTCCCTTTCAGCGCATGGGAGGGCTCAGGTGCTTTCCAGGCTCCTTCCATCTTTGGACCCTTTCAAATGCACATATTAGGTGCTAGCAAATTCTCAGCTCTGCCTCTTGCCCGCTGAACATCGCTGAGCTGACGGAGGATGCGGCGGATTTGACAGGATCCGTGCTTAAAGGATCCGTGATTTGACTCTTCTGTTTACACAGAGCCCTGGCACTCAGACAGCACAGACCTACAAGAAGGGTTATTTTTAATTCTGATAAACTAGCACAGAAAGAGAGAGTTCTTTGCCTTCTTCCTTCACTTCACATCACAATTTTAGTCCTAATGAAGGACTTCACACCAAATATAATAGAGGGATGAATTATTTTTCCTGTGTGCCTGTTGTTTTTCTGACAGACATATGTGTTTGTTTATTTTTAGATTATAAAATGCAATTATCGTGTTCTCTGAAGTACGCATGTAAAATTAAAAACATGTTGAGTCAACTTGCTGCTTAATTTATGATAATTAAACTATTCAATGGGAAGGATGTTCCTGGTTATGTTGCTCCAGTGGGATCTGGATTTTATTCTTGGCTCTGCCACAGATTGCCTGTTTGATTCATGGCAAGTCACTTAATCTCCCAGTGTTTCATTTCTTCATTCCCAAAATGAAGATAATTCTCCTTCATCTTGTCTGTTTTGACTGTAAACGCTTGAGGCAGGGGCTATTTTGCACAAGTGTTCAGCATACTATACTCCAAGTTTAATTTATAATTGTATATATTGACAATAGGTCATCTTGTCTCCAAGAAAACAACACCTCTGCAAGTCCTTCCCAATGCATGGACTTGCAAACAAATATACTTTCCTCCACACCCAAATAGGCAATAAGTCAGAGTTCTGCCAGATCGTGCTCAAAATGGAGTTTTCATCAGTGGAAATATGCTGATCTCGGGTTTCCAAACCCTGGGCTTTTATTCTGGAAGTCAAGAACTCATCTTCAAGAACAGCTTAGTTCTTTCATTGCATCCTTAAACTTCACCTAAGCTAAGGGGTTTGTGAAAACTCACCAGGAGTTTTACTACAGATCAGGTCCAGGCCTGTGAGTTAGGTAAGACAGAAACTCTGGCTTGAACACACTTGGCCGACACGCCTGGGAAAACTCAGTGTCGTGTGAATGGCTGAAGGACCTGCTTCACTGTGACGGTTTCTCACATTTCTGGCAAATAATCAGTCTCAGAACAGGCTCCACCGGGCTAGCAGGATCTACCCCTGATTAACCTGGTAACTACTTAGGAGCCATGATGATTTTCTGTCACGACTTGATGGATGCTCATTTGTGCTGACCATCTTCCCACTACACCCGCACGCGTTTGCTTTCCTGTTTATTCACCAGTTGTGTTTTGCCTGGGTGTTTGTTTATGGTTTTGTACAATGCCTCGTACACTCAAGACCTCAGCTGTAAGCTGGCAGCACTGGAGTAGCAGTTACCAGAGGAGGTGCCCTCTGTTTTCAGTCAGTGCTGGGTTTAGATGAATCATTTTCTCAAACCAATCAGCTCTATTGAACCCTAGATCTAAGCCCTTATTTCTCCGAAACTGGGAGCTCATTATAAAAGGCCATGATATCTGTGGGGCTTCCTCCCTTCCTGCTGCCTGTGTCTGCCCCAGAGCAGTGTAAAGGCCACATAAGCCCGACAGTTTTTCTACCTGCACAAAGTCCCAATGTAGGCACACTTCTACCAGCTTAAAACTCCTTTCTTCTCTTGACGTGCAGTTGTACCATCCTTTGCAAATGTAAATGAGACACATTAAACACGAGTGTCACTATGTGAGCTCAGGGTGCCAATCCTCTGACTGCTTGGCCAACTGGGATTGGGCTGTCATGACACAGAAGAGGAAGAGTCCCAGCTTTGCGCTGATGCCAACACACATGCCAGTTTTGGGGCCCATACTCCTAAATGGACTTCCACTAAATGACACCCTTCCCATAGCCAACCTGGCAGCAAGGCCCATCCCCCAGGCGCGACTTAAAGGTACCCGTTCCCCACTGGCTTGTCTGATCACGCTCACAGAGAGGAATTGGCAAGGATAGCAGTAGCACGAAGCTTTCTTAATGCCATCTGGAGTCAGCGTAAACCCCACTCATTATAAAAATTTCGTGCACAGTTTATATCTGCCCTGCTCATTGCTGGATGGATACATTTGCCCAACAGCATTGTAAGCTGCATGATGCAACTCACCCTGCTGATGAACGACATGGTCATGCAGTAGGCTTCTCTTGCTGGCTATCCCTTGAGAGAAAACTTCTGGCCACCAGCTGACACTCCCAAGACAGATCAGACTAATGAGCCTGAAGCAGAGGTCACTGAAGTTCAGAGCTGGTTCAGTTTGCACCTGGGTATTTAATTCTTCACGTCTCTGGTCCCCATCAATAAGCTGTAAGCAAAGGAGAGCAGTCAGGAAACAGGAGCAGTAGGAACCAAGGATCAGGGTGTCCATGGGCATCTGCCTCCCATAACATTCACACTGAATTAAAACAAATAGCCTCTGATTCACCCCATTTAGCCAGCTCACTTGCAATTCACATCTATCCCATACAGCCATTTCCGTTTTCATTTCTTCCTCACGATTTACTGAAAAATTCTCCCTCACTCTTTCCGTAAACTCAGCAGCCTGTCTTCTCTTGAAGTTACACGTCAGATGTTAGCTTAGCCAGTGATTAATACAGCTTTTGGAAAGGTCAGCTTTGAATCTCACTGCCAAGTTCACCCACCTTTCTGGGCAACTCCTTATACCTCTTCTCTGCCCTTCATAACTTATTTGCAGTTGAAAATAATTAAAACTGATATGCTACTTCATATCTTGAAAGTTTATTAATCATAACCTTGCTCTTGGGTGTTGGGAAATGTTTTGAGACTGTGCTTGGAGAAGAAGGACCTGTTTAATCCACCTCTCACGCTGATTGCTTGCAGCTCTGAAAATCTGATCTCTAGCTGCCTGTCTAGTCCTGTGTACCACCCAACCACCTCTTGAAACAGCCCGGTGGACCTGAGGAAGTGAATTCAGTATAATTATTGTGATCTGTTGGTGCGGACACGGGAGGATCACATCAAATTTTACAAACTAAAGGGTCCTCATTCTCCCTCACTCCCAAGCCAGGGCAGCCTTTGTAAGCTTGGACAAGTAGTCTCCCCACATTAAAGATTAAAGCTGAGTTTGTCGCATACTGCACAGTTTAGCTTGTGCCGGTTCTCTCTGGGCTTCTATGTGTGCAGTGTCACCAAGGAAGCAGCTCTGCTCTGCATCAACAAATGCAAAGTAACCTTTTTGATAGGTAATATTTTAGGGAATTTGATCTCGGAGCCTCTCACATGGAGACATAGAGTTAGGATCAAGCGGATTTTGCCTGTGAGTGTTTTTGTTTTCTTGTTCCTTTTGAAGTAAAAGAGGAAATATGGGAACCATTTCTAAATTACCCATGCACCAGAGTGACGGAAGAAACCCAGAAACAGATAAAGACCAACAGCTGGAACATATTGTGGTACAAGGAAGCAATTAGCTTATGGCATAAAAGAATGAAATCACATATAGAAATGATTTGTGTCCCCTAGCATCACCTTGGCAACGCTGAAACTTTGGGGCAAGTGAGGCCCATGGTCATAGGCCAGCGGTGGTGTGGTACGGAGACGTGCACCCTAGAGGGAAGAGTCCCAGCCTTTCCTGAACAGTCTCGACCGAGACCTCGCAGAAGTGTGGGAAGAGGCGAGAGGGAACAAGGCGTCAGCTGCTTCCCCTGTCTCCGAGTTTTCCCAGCACTGCTCCAAGTTCCCGGAAGAGCTTGCTTCTCCCTGCCGCAGGGACACCTCAAGGCAGCTTTCGTCCACATCCCCCTGGGACCTTGTGTCATAAGCTGAGTGACAGACCACAGCCCCTCGGCTGCCCTCCTACTCTCAGTCGACCTCAATTTCAGGCACGAAAGGCCATCTTCACAGGATTGCTTAAAAGTTGCATCATCAAGCAATAAATGAGTGAAAATGCCTCAGGGTGGGAGAGGAATTTGAGATAACCATTCTTTACCGGACATTGCAAAAGAAACCATAGCCTCGTCAAAATGAATGGTCTAACTCTCATTGCCTTCAGCGTAGCCAGGGCTTCAGTCTTTACGTGTGAGATGCCATGCTGCCATAGTGATGAGCTCAGGATAGCATTAGCCACATGAAGTCAGACAGCTGGATTGATGGATGTAATCAAATTTCCTGCCTCGGTTACAGTTTTACCGTCCAAAGCCTCAATTTAATCAGCAGTCGTACTCATAGTGGGATTTGTTTGAGGAGGGACCCCATTTACCACTCCCAGTTTCTGAGAGCTGGTTAATCCTTTCATGGGCCAGGGTTCACACATCATGCCTCATAAACTCCCTACGTGAGGGTTTAGGAGGAAAGGACAGGATTTGTCATAAGTGGTCCGTGAGCATGTCTTCCTGGCAGGCACAGAGATACCCAACCAAATGGCTTCACCCCATTAACTTCTCACAGGTGGAGACCAAGGTCCAAAAATACACAGTGACTAGATCCACGTATGCTAACCCCACCTCTGCCACCCTAGAAAGGTCTGGGAACAGAAATACCCGAGGTATCTCTGCATAAGCCATCTAGATAAGGCTTTTTTGCCACATTCATCCAGCTCTACATTTCCCAGCTCCGAACCAGTGAGCCTGCATCATGATGTGCTTCATGAGCCTATCAGCCCAGAGGATCTCCGTGCAGTGTCACACTGTGTGGAGCGGATGCGCCAGCTCCGGTCCCACTGAGGTTATGGAAAAATCCACTGTGTACAAAGGGTCACAGCAGCGTTCGTGATTTTGGGAAGCCCTCTCACCAAGGACTATCGCTAGCCCTGTGTGGTGCAGGATCAGTTTAAAATAACTTCACTTAGAGCGCTCCATGGAAATCCCCTGCCAGTCACCCTCCTCACGTGCTTTTTGTTCTGAGAATCAACAGGCCTCAAAGAGCGGTCTCAGAAGAGGCCACATCTGTACAGAGTTTGCTTTCATCCCCACAAGGGTTCCCAAACAATGCCAGTGCCAGCCGGAGGTTTGCTGAATGGTATGAGAACCAAAGGCTTTCTTTGCTTTCTGTTCATCCATTAAAACCTTGTGAGTCAAAATTAAGAGGACAGGAGTGGGAGCTTTTGGAGGCTGTGGTTTCTCACAAATGCCTAAAGCTAAGCACTAATGAGAAAGTTAAAAAAAAAAAAAAAGTCTGCAACCCATCACCACAGCAATGCCACAATTAGAGACAAATCTAGTGTGCGCTGCTTTACATTTATGATGCAGACAAACTAATTTAGCTAATTAGGGCTGTCTGCAAAATGCATATGAAATAGTACTCTGTCCTCAAGGTCCAGTATCAGAGTCTCGCTACTGAAGTCCAAAAGTGCACAGCACACAGCCTGGACACTTGCTACTCTCTGCGCATGGGATTAGCTGAGCCACCTTTGCACGGGAAGTTTCGAACATTTTCTTCATTGTCCCACCCACAACTGATGGGTGAAAAAAAGTCAGTTGAGAAGCCTGCAAGGATAGGCGTATACAAAACTCTCTTTGATTTCAGAGTTTAAGAAACAAAACCAAGAAAAAGTGAAAAGTCCAGTTGGCTTCTCCCACTTGAGACGAAGTTTAATCTTACAGGTTTTGAGTAGTCCTAAACAGATTGAGGTATGATTTAGCTTCTTTGAGAGAGCAAACATTTTTTCTTTGTCCATGCAAAGATTTTTTGTGGTTGTTGTTTAAAAGGAGCTCCCACTCCCCTGAAGTTTGGTCCATGTATATTGATAGCAACTCTTTGCGCAGCACAGAAGCTCAGCAGAGAAGCTCATCTGCTGCATTTCTGAGCTGACGGCGCTACCTCCATGAGAAATAAAGCCAGGACCACCCTAAAAGACTTCATCAACCAGTTTTGGAAAATAATTTAATGGCATGAAGTTTGATGGGAAGAAAATAGGTAGAACTGTAGTAAGGGAACAAGTTTCCGGTCTTTCTAGACTAGCTTCAGACTTCACCTGTGAGTGAGCACAATGCTCGTGTGGCGATGGAAGGACAGTGCGTTCGGTGACAACAGGTAGTGTAGGTGAGCGGTGCCTCTGCTCCTCTTGCCTCATGCCCTGTGCGTGGCGCTGCCTCCAGCCAGAGTGCCAGGCATGAACTCCCCCAGTGAGCCCAATGCCCTTCCTTCGGGCACATGCCCATTTACTTCCAAGCTGGCTTCTGCCCATATTCCAAAATCCTACCTGGATCGCATGACAGCCTCAGTAATGTGCCTGGGAAAGAAACAAATACCTTCCTGTACTGGGCGTGGACCAGCTCACTCACATTTGTCTCATTTATCCCAGAGAAGTGGAGATATTGCCTCACAGATTAAATCAGCTCGGGTCTCCACCTCTTTTTCCAGTAAACGGCGAACCCTTTCTCTCTAGACAAAACAGAAGGAGTGGGCTCACGGAGACCACAGCATCCTTTGCCGCTCCAGGCTTGCCCAAGCTAAAGAAGAGAGTCTATGTGTTACTCCGAAAGGAATTTCTCTGCTTCCTGCTGCTTGCCATTCCTGGCCGCTGCAGCCTGCGGTACATCAATGTGTGTGCTCAGCCGGGGAAAAATGCCTCTGACCGAGGTGGTGGTGGCGAGATGAAAAAGGCTGCTCCACACAGTGGTTTCTTCTGTCTTCCTCTGAATGCGTTCACTTCAAGTAGCTCCTTTCTCGTTACAGCTGGGAAGGATGTAAACAGAAGCCAGGCCCAGCTGAAAATAACTCTGCCTATGTCCTGTGCGGAGCCTGCTCCACTCATCTACCGTTTTTTGACTCCTAATGGCAAAGTCAGTTGTCCCTCAGCCCTGAGGTCACAGCCAAAGTTTGCATATAGACTAGTCACACAGGACACACACCGAATACGTTTTTTCCACTTCATTGAAAGCTCTGCTTTAGCAAACAGGTGGTGCAGGATTGTATCTTATCTCATGGAATTAACCACAAGGGGGAGACAAATACCCTTGTGGTGCCATTGTTGGCTCATGCCCTTAAAGCCCAGGTAGGAAAAGGTTTTCTGGGCTCTTGAGAGGTTTCAAGATTTCAGATATTTTTCCCCTAACCCAAAGTCAAAATCTCAAAAAGCCTCATGAATGAAACATGAAGAAATAAAATGCATGTCAGAAAAACTTCTCTTTTACACTTTTGGAAGCTTTTAATTTCCCTTTTGGATTTAAAAAAAAAAAAAAGAAAAGAAAAAGTTAATTAGTACTCATTCACAGAATCACTGGAACATGAGACTTTCAGCTTTGAAAATATGAAGTTTGCAGTTTGGAATCTTATTTTCTTCCCCAAGCAATGGCTGAATTTAGAGAGATGGTGAAATAGAGCCCTTCCTACGGTTTTTGGCTCCTACGAAAAACATGTAATTTGCAAGTTCCTAAGAAAGCTCAAGAGACACAAAACTAGTTCAATCATAGGATACAATGGCTGCCTTTCATGTCCTCGGTGTCTCTGACATGAGGCAAAAATTAGTCTGGATAAACATACGAGATTTTTATCTAGAGAAAGTAACTTGAGACTGTGAAGCACAAGAACAAGGATATAGGAAGAACAAGGCTCATACGTGGCCCCCACCTGCTGTAGGTGCCTACGAAAGATGCCACAACAACTTCAGGGTTCAGAAGAGCTGCTGCCACTCTTCAGCTCCATGTGCAGCCCATGGAGGAGGTATGTCCATGGCATAGGGCTTTCAAAACACTCCCCACGTTTATGTCCCTGAGAGCTGGAGTGACCACAAAAAGTAGGGGATGTGTATCTCACTGCCAGGCCACATTAGTGAAGTATTTGAATTCCTGCATGAGCCTAAGGGCTTAAAATGCTTAAACTAAGATCTGGCTGTAAAATAGGACAAACCAGGCCCATAGCATAAACATTTCTCATGTGAGGTAATACCTGACTTTCCAGGTCAGTGGACAAAAGAAACGTGGTGTAAATATCTGTAGCTTTAGGTGAAAAATGCACCCACTATGAATTTGGCCTGAAAAAATGTAGTCAGTGGAAATTATCATATGGGAATGGTATGACATATGGCCGCATGTGATAGACCATTTGTCTGTACAACCGAAACAAAACACTGATGTGACAGCATACAAAGATAGGGCATAATGCGAGATAAAAACTACTCTCCTGCTCAACCTTGTGAAACAGACTGGGGCTACATTAACAGTAGCAAACCATACCGTGCCAGGTCCATTCTCTGGCAACTCTAGCATGGTCCAGCCCCAGCCATGCTGTTGAACTCTCTTAGCCTCTGAAGTGTCCTATGGGGTATGGCTGCAGACTTATGCTGGTTTCCGTGTTGTGCTTGGGAATTATTTGGGGGAATGCTATTTGGCTTGAGCCAGAATGTGCCAGAGATCAGTCTAACAATTTAACAGTACGGGCAACTCAGGACCATTGTCCTTGCTATGTCATTGCTTTAGTTAGTAGTATAGATGTAGCTTGAGATGCCAGTGGCAGAGTGACACTTTCCATGCTCCTTCTTTATGTGCAAAGACCCTTACGCTCTCAAGCATTAATCAAGATTACTAGCTGTACTTTTTTAAAAGTATAAAAGTAAAACAGGGATTTTTTTTTTTTTTTAATTCCAACTGTGACTGCCTGGTTCTCTGTGCTGTGATTTCTATAGCTCTGAGTGCTGAAGAATAGCAAGATGGAAGGAGGTGGTGATCCATTGCCCAGCAGCTTTCAGGAGCCCAGAGGCTATTTCAGATGTTCCAGTGGACCATAGTATCCCGTTCCCTGTACCAGGCAGCATCCATGGCTCATTGCTTGTGGCCCTCTTCCTGCCAGCATCTAACATGGCAGTGTCAGCCAAGGCCTCACAGGGTCATTGGCAGAGTTACAACAGCATGAAACTTACAATAAAACATCAGAGCCATTTCTGTGTCAGGCAGAGTATTTCTCACTGAATGTACTAATAAGCCCCGGGCCCACTTCTCATTTCATGCTGGCATAAATGCATCACTCTCAAATGTGCTACAGAAGGTTGTGAAATCACAACCAAGCCCTTGGAGTCGTGTGTGATTCTCTCAGGCTTTGCCCTGTCAGGGCACGTGGCTTCACTTTGTGTAAGAGCTGGGGTGACCACCGTATTCACTTTACCCTTTGGAGACAGAAAAGCACCTGCGGCCAATGGCCTGGTGAGGTTAGAGACCAGCACTAACAGGGGAATGATTGGCTTCAGTGAGACCTAATTACTCCTGCGGTGCCCATGGCTGAAGGTTGTTTTCCACTGTGAAATTCAGGGAAGTTTTGTTCTCTCCAAAGAAACCCCATGCTGCTCATTTGGAAATCAGTGATAATTCATAGTTTGCCCAAAAGTATAGTAAAGAGAGTAAAGAGAGAGCTTTGTTGGCCAGTGTCTTGTGAACCTTAGAAAAATGGCTTTGAAGATGCCAGCAGAACTTCATAGAGCATTTTTTCCCCCTCCGTCTCCTTCCTTTATCTTCTACCACAGCTTCGGTACTACAGTTTATCCAAAGGTAACCCATCAAAAGAAAATTCCTAGGGAGTTCACCACCCTGTCAATAACTGGTGTTCACCATCTCTCCCTCTGCAATGTGTTTACATGGGGAACAGAATTTTCTTATTAGAGGAAAACACAGCAAAAGGTACCCAATTCAGGTCAGCGGGGAGAGGAAACTCAAGGGTTTCTTCTTCTTTTCCACTGCATCCTGCAAAAAATATTTAAATAGTTTTTCAACATCAGGAGTTAGAGGAATGTGTCCATTCTCCCAGCATGCAAAGACAAGAGGCTTCCCTAAAAGCAACACGGCAAAATACCGGCTAAGCAAACACCACGCATTAAGAAATTTAACTTTTCTATGTACTCATAACAATCTTTAAAAAGTTGTCTGTATTTTAAGATGTGGTAATGGGGATTTATTGACCAGGACTGCTAGATATGTGTGTGAATACAAGCACGCACACGTGCATACACACACACACTATATTATTTTTTTGTTGAGCGTCTGCTTGTCTGGATATGTTCATATGATTCTCACATTGAAGCTCCAAGGGAATGAGAATAATATCAAATGTTCACACTCTTATCTTCCAAATGCTGAGGGGGACCACTGGGAACCAAAAGCATCCTGTCTCAAATAAAGGAGAAGTTAAGAAACATTAGAGGTGGAATTAATGATAAAAAGTTCCGTTTCACGCTTAACCCTTTCCACTTGCCTTCGTGAAAAGTTCTAACCGCAGCAAGTGTGAGGAGCCCTGAAACATTGGTTTGTGGTTTGTTTACTCGAGGATGTGGGGACTAAGTCATGTTGTTGTGGGGCTTAATTTTTCTTGTGTGTGTGTGTGTTGCACTTTATAAAAGCAGTGATAGAATCAAAGGATAATTTTTTTACCACCCTGAAGGATCTTCATGCCCTAAGGCATTGCTGACTTCAGTTAGTAGCACAAATTAGTTTATGCTGTATCTCCAACTAGTTACTTACGATATTCATTCCTATCTGAAGCTGGAGGTGTCCGCTCCAGTGCTAAATGAAATGAAAAGTCCATCCATCTGAAGCATCTTAAAACCAACCCTTTGCTTTGCACTCATTCCTGGTCCTCCCATTGTTCTCACAGACATCCAGGCCTGCAGCAGTGAGGTCCCCTTCAAATTATTGAATTTTTTTCCTCCCCAAAACCTTGTAATCAGCAGCCTTATTCTTAACCCTTCCTTATGCCACCTCCAAAACTTCCTTGCTTGCTAAAACTTTGGTCTCTGCCCTGACAGTGCTTTGCATCAAGTGTGTTAGTTTATGCCCATTTGATTTTATAAGTCTCCGTTACAGACTACTAAAACTACCATGGATTAAATCATACGCCTCACCCACATCACTGATTTCATCACCCCAGCTCAGTAAAGCTCTGTAAAACTTAAACCCATCCTAAAATGATATGCTGTCTCCTCTTTTGCTAGAAGGAGCGCTGTTGTATTGCAGGTGCCATCCCATCTGTCAGTCACCATACTGCTCCAGCTCCTACCTTGGGCAATGCTGTCTTCATCCAGCTGTTATTGAACTCCTCCTGTCACTTTTCTCTTCATAACCCCCATCTCCTCCTTTCTTCGGAGACCCTTGAGGGTACCCACTCCTCCTAACAATTTGCTTCAGCTGGCTTGGAAGCATAGGCCCTCTTGCCCCAGCTAATAATTTTTTCTTTGTTGTGCTATAGTTATAATACAGTAATGAATACACACGTGTGTGTTTTAAAGGAATCCATATCACATGTCTTTAATACAGCACAGATGTTAATGCTGGCAACTCTTATTGTTCAACATGTTCTCCCATCGTTGCTTGTGACACTATTTCTGATCTGGTAAACAGCAGAGAGGAAGGACTTGTCTGTCATTGTCCTTGGCCACCACAAATCTCCATGGGGCCACAGTATTAATCCACTGAGTGAGCCTTTCTGCATGCGGTTGGTGATTACATTGACTCGTAAGCAAGTAAGTGAACAATAAGGAGCACTACTGCTTCTCCTCCGTGTTTCACTATACAGCCCTGACTTTGCCATGCCTGGCAAGGATGGCATGCAACCAGCGCTGATCTTCAGCTCAGATTTTCAGTAAGATAGTTGCATAAACACAATGACATCGTGTCATGACATCATTCCTTTCCTGTAGGTTTGAATCAGCTTGCTCGCTTTTACAGGAAATCATATATATTCACTGCTCCTCCAACTTAATTACACCAGGGAAGTGCCACACACATTACTTTCAACATTTAGCTCTCAAGTGCATGAACAACATTCCCATAACCCATTAGGTACCCACCCAGAACAAACCTTGTCATCATACAAGTAAAGGCAGCTAAATAAACAGAAAGGTCAGGTTTAGAGTAGAAAAGCTTGAAAAATTCACAGTATTACTTTTGGGAGAAGGGGGAAGCAAAAATTACAGTACGTCGTGCTTTGGGGGCTTCTGGCCTGATTGAAAACACTAGACGCTATGGTAATACAATACTGGTGCGAAGAGACCAAAGTTTTAATGTCTTCATATCCCGTCTCCCCAGACCCTTCCTAATATTATCCATGATGTCATCGCACCCTGGACTATTCATTTTAGCATCGACTGGAAAGGCTTTGCAGAAGAAAGAATAATACTGGAAATTGGAAGTGCATCATGTGAGATGGATAATATGAACTAATGCACAAAACTAAACACGGCAGAAGGAAATCAAAAGAGACATTCTGCATTGTTTATGGACTACAGGCAGTACGCAAAGTCACAGACCTAAGATCAGCATCTTTCCTGAGGGCCTCAGTGAAACAAGGGAGTGGAAAGTATTTATGGGATAGATCAGGTTTCATCTAAGATTCCTCCCTTCAGATCAATTTATATCCAACTCTGTTCTACTACTCCATCAGCAGTAAACACAGAAAATATTCATATATTTACAAGAAGTATTGAAAACCTCATTATTTGCTGGACAGGAGGGGCAGAGGGTAAAGGGGAAAGTGTCATAGTTTACAGCCGTGTGTTTTCAAATAGAGGCTAATGTATGCATACCGGCACTCACTTTTACACATCAGCGCCAAAATACTGATTAACTGCAAAGTGATCTTTACAGTGACACTACACACAGAGGAGGGCCCTTAAAATGAGGGGCTAAAATTATATACTTTGGGCCACCAGTGTTGTAAATTGGAAATAACTTCATGAGTCTCCCTTCTCTCCTACTAAAGGTGGCTTTGCGGACTTCCTAATTCAGGATCCAAACTCCTGCTATACTCTAAACAAGCATCTTCATACACTAAGTGCTAGACACGTATGCAAACCTTGCTACCTCATGGCTTTTGTGTGACAACATCTGGGCATACATTTATAGGATTTTATTTCAAAGGGTTGAATTCTGCATATAAACTAACACCCTGCATCTGATCGCTGAGCTGGCGGCGGTGCTACAGTCCCATCCCAAAACCCGCAGACATCATCTATACCAGCCCTGTCAACAGTTCGTGCACATTTTAAAAGCATCAAAGTGTTTGTCTCCATTTTTCCAAGAAAAAGGAGCCCTTACAACACATAAACAAACACATAGAAGACACAGACATATTTCTTTGCATGATTTCAGTAAAAACATGCTTTTCTCATTAAACTCTGGTGCTGTCCTTTGATTGTAAGCGTGTTCTTTCCCAGGAAATCTATGACGAAGTATGTGTAAATACTCATCTCAAGGGTCTGCCCTTGTGGTGGCTGTGGTCACTCCCAGAGCTTCTCACCACATATGTGTGTGAATTGCCTCATAGTGGCGTGTATAGTACATTCTCCCTTCTTTCGGCTTCCCTATCCATCTGGGCACTTGCCAAGTATGCTGGCTGGCCACCTTATTAGCAACAGAAATGGGACTCGAGTCCCCATAAGGGGGTGGAAGGCGGCAATATCTCCCTTGACTGTGCTGGACTTCAGCCAGCTTCCACCACTTCAGCAAGGGCTTCCTATCTCCATTATTGGGTGGTTGTGGACTTTGGTTGCTTCAGTCCTGTGGACTATTGAGAGCTTTTGATTCCACTGAACTTCAGCACAGTTACAGCAGTCCGCTGTCACTAGATAAACCCATTATAAAATGCAGCTAAGTGTACATGCTGCTCTCTCTCATTGGTTCCTTCATAAGGCAGGTTCACGTAGGTGCAAATTTGGTGGAGTTTCAGTGGCAGAAGCAGACTGCTGGCAAACTGCACATTCAGAGTCTGGATCTGTGTTTTGCCCCCATGCCCAGGCACTATGGCCAGCCCAAGCGGCTTGTGACTCCAGGGTGCTCTGGCACCAGCTGGTCACCCCTACGTGGGATGAGGCCAAGCCTTACCGAGAAAGCTGAGCTCATGTTTCCAAGAAGCAAAGAGAAAGGGAGAGGTTTGAGCAGAGCGCTGTCATTGCCAGTGGTGTCTTCCAGGCCAGCAGTAAACTTGGGCTGTTTATTGGATCCCAAACTTTCTTTGCATGTACACAGGAAAACAGATGCTTCCCACTCCCAGGCCCCATGCTCGAGCCAGGCTCCCTCAGCACAACCCACAGGTAGGATACACAAACAGGGCAGCAGAGGCACGGCTTCCTGCCTCTGGCCGCTTTGAGCTGGTGATATAACGTTATCTGTCCCGCACACTTCTTTGGCCTCCTTGCCAGGGTATCAGGCCGGCTGGCAGCATGCAGCTTGCTCTTCCCGTGCGGTGGGAGCAGCTGCCGTCTCTGCTCACAAACAGGGAACAGAGGCCGGGGCTTGCAGGCGCTTTCGCTCAGATGGTGTGCATGGGGCATGGATGACAGTGCTGGGAAGAGAGCCAGGTCTCCCAGAGCCTGGGCAGGTGGGTGCCCTAACTACTAGGTTACCTTTCATCTTCCAGCATTTAGGGCCTGGCAGGGTCCATCCGTAGCCCTGTCTTCAGTAAGCCTCAGGTGCAGTCCTCCATTTGATTCATTTATGCCAGCAGCAAATTAAGTTTCAGGCTCTTACAATGAATTAGAGAGGTGAAGAGGAAATAGAGCACAAACTCATGTGCCCGGCCATATGCTTTACAGTGGGGCTTCAGGATGGCCACCTATCACAGCCTCTTGCCTCTTCTTCTGAAACGGTGGGTGCTGGTCCCTGCCTGTGCCAGGACTGATTTATCGCATCTGTGTGCCCTTCTGTGGCCCGAAGAGGACCCCTCAGCTTTCTGTCTGAAGAAGGTCCTCACAAGAGACACAAGTTGTTTGAGAACACGGTGCACTCACTGTTCCCCTCTCCTGTGACACTTCTTTACATAAGCAGCCGAATAGCAAAACATATCAGCGTTCATTACTAATTTTGTTATTTATAGCAAGCTGTCGCAGATGGAGACTGCAGCACCATTCTATCTTTAGGGCGTAGCGCCTGCCTGTCCATACAGACAATTGGTAATTAGCACAAGAACAATTTGTTTATCTATTCTCAAACTTAAATAAATAGGAGAGCCATTCATCTGTCAAAATTCAACTCCTTCCCATTGCCAGATCTCCAGGTTAACTGCTTCATGAATAGAGCTCATCGCTTCAGGCATTTAGGTAAAGACAAAAGGGTCTTTTAAAAGAATTCCCATTAAAGAAAATGAAATATGCAATAAAAAATAACAGGTTATATACTAAAGGGGTAGCATTTAGACCACAAGAAGCAGGCACACGGGACAAGATGACGACCACAGGGATGTCAAGCAGAGGTGTAGAAATGGAACAACCGGTAGCAGGGGAGGTGTGGTGTATATATCCTCGTTACTCCTGGGGCATGCACTTCCTACCAGTCCAGCCACCCAGCTCTCAGCCAATCACTCCACGTGAATCCTTGCATGAGCATGAAACTGGGGAATAGAAGGCAGAGAGGATAGTTGCAGTTCTCCAAGTAAAATCCCATGTGTTCACTAAGATGCACCTGGCATGGCCTGGATGGCAGGACCCTGCCCAATGTAAACACCATGCAAGCCAGGGAGAAGACATGATATAATTTTTTTCTATTTTTATTGCTGATTCCAGCCCTTCTTTGTTTTCTTTTATTCTCTATACCCGCCCCTGAGGTTAGAGAAGAGAGGAAGAGGCTTTATGAATAGATGGACTTTGTGAGTTGGACAAGCTTTGGCCCCTGTTCCCTCTCTCCTTGCCCCCGTCACTGCTGACGGGAGGGGAATGGGAGCTGCTGAAGAACTGCTCGTGCTCACTTTAAATGCCAAAGCAGTCTACATGGAGAAAAACAAACAACCCTTGTCTTTCTCACAATTCAGATGTTTTCAGCATCTGAAAGTGTTCACTTACTCAAGCCTGCAGGTGCAGCTTTTTTTACATGTGTATGAGCATACACACATCCATACGTACAGGGTGGGAAAAGCAACAGGAAAAAATAAGAAGGTTTTACAGGTTACTGCTATCAGGCAGCAAAAGTGTGTCAGATCAGAGGAATTCTGCCTGGCCTCCATTTCTGATCATATGGGTCCCAGTGAAGAGCTATTTGCTTATTGTACCACCACCTGGACAATCTTTAATTGACTTTTTTATCCTTCTATCAGCATCCAGGAAGGGGATAAAAGCTACTAAATAAAAGTAAACTATTTCAAATACAATGGCTGGAAATAAAAAACTAATGAGGAGCTCCTTCTTATGTCTTTCAGCACACAACTCCGAATTTCCCTGTAGTGGTCAAGCTAGGACACGCTCATGCTGGAATGGGGAAGGTAAGTAAAAGAAAAAATACGTACAGCTCAGGAAACAGATATATTTGTGGCACAGAATTCCTGTGATTGTGCATGGCGTGTGGACAGCCAGAGAAGGGGTTAAACCTCCCCACAGCCTATCTGGGTTGCACTGGCTGTTCCTGTGGGAGAAAAGGCCTTTTTCCACTGTCACGCACTCGGAGACAGGCAGCGGTATTGGGTTGGAGGCTGTCTGGGATGCAGGAAGGGGGGTTGTGAAGAGTGGGGGAAAAGCTGGCTGTGCTGAAGTCATTAGGCTCGTCTTTTATATATTTTCTCCTCTCCTGAAAGTGGTAATGTTGTTTATTCAAGCACCTGTAATGTGCAGCTACACCCCGTAGCTCTCACAATGAGGACCAGTGGCACTGGTCTTTTTGAGTGCATTATGATGACCTTATTCAATAAAACGGGAGCCCTTCAGTTATTTTTTTCCTCCTTGCAAGGAAGAACAAGACCTTACAAAGCAGAGTGGCTGGTTGCCTGCCAAGGAATCCTGAAAAACAGTTCACTCCCCAGAAGGACCTGTTTGTTTTTCCCAGGCTCTCTGGGGTCTTTGTTCCCCAAGTGAATTAGCAGCCCCTGTTTCTTGGGGTGACCGGGCTCCCCTTTCAGTGAGGCATTGCCAGCACGTTCCTGCTGCACTTTAGCCTCCCCTTTCTTGCATATACCTTTTAAAAATCACCCCCTATCTGCCTAAAACTTGATTTGTTCAGAAGTAGGAAATTCTGATGTATCATCTCTGCATCCAAATGGGTGGAACATGAACTTTGTAACTGATAGCCCTGTCACAGTACTTCCCTAGAGCAGACAGACCTTCTCCCAGCCTCACACTTTCCCTGAAAATTATATATAGGTACGTCAGACTTAAACTTGGTACAGCTTATTTGCTTGCGCTCTGGAAACAGAAGCCCTTTCTGGCTTCCTGGATTGCACATGGAAGCTCTCATAATCGTTCTTGCTTTGGTTGCAACGTTCCCCTGTCTGGATGGTAGCTGCTGGAGAGGAAGTGGGTTCAAATCCTTGGGCCAGTGGTGGAGCTGGCTTTCAGCATCAAAGAACAAACATTTAAATAAGCAGGAAATGTTTGTTAAAATATTGGTGCTGCGTATGTTAAACAGGCAGAGGTGTCATTGAATTAGACTACATGCAGACAAGCCTAGAGTTGCTTGTAGAGCGAGCCACTGAATATATCCCTAGGAAGGATTTCATTAGCAAAATGCAACCAGGACAAACCAGGAGGAAGAAACTCTTCCCTGAGGAAAGGTTTCAAGTTCCTTAAAACCCTGAAATCCTGAATCTCTCTGACTGCTCTGCAATTTCACCTGTAATGCAGAGAGGGCTTCTTGTGTCTCTCCTGTGCACAAAGGACCCTCTGTGGCTACAGAAATGAGGGCAGAATCAGAGAAAAGTACCCCAGTCTTTACAGTGTTTCCAGACAAAACTCTCAGCAGAATATTTAGCTATTTTCTTCTGCACCAGACACCTTCCACCTCTCGCTTTCCCTCCCATTTTATTCTTTGACGATGTTGATTTTTGCTGTCACAAGTTATAGGGAAAGAGAGCTTCTATTCAAACTCCAGGCACAATTGTACACAGTGGTACAAGGCGGGTACGTAGGAAGTCGTTCCCGATGAAGATAGGCCGACAGCCAGCGTCTTAGAAGAAAGAATTTGTCCGAGGCCAAGTTTACTTCAGTCCATTATGAAATTAGGGAGTACTAGCAAAGTCTGGATGTGGATTTGGGCGCAGAGTTTCAACACTGCTCTTTTCTGTAGATGGGGAAGGTACAGGAAGGAAGGGTTGTTGACCTTATGGTTTTAGTTTGGGCCCTTCTCCAGCCACAAGCAGCCTGAAGGAAAGTTGAGACTGATTAAATTAGTCTTCTTGAAGTCCCTCTGTATTTCAGTTCATAGAGCAAAAAGAGAAAAGAGAAAGTGAAAATAAAATAAAGAACAAGTCAGTTGGTTTAAAGGCAAGTAACAGGAATTTGTTTCATGTTGTTTTTAAGACAATATGGTTCAAGCCCAAGTGGAACTGACAGAAACCACAGAAAATGTCAGGAGAAATACAGATAAGCAGAACTAGGGGTATATTAGAAAAGTAACACCTCTAAGTAAAAAAAATCAAACCTCCAATTAAGTAATTCAGAAGAGGAAAGTTTCCAGGAGATATAATGGTGGTTTTAACCATCATAATGTGAAAGCAATAACCAGTGATGATACGGAGATTACAGAGAACTAAAGAATTTCTTTGCATCAGCCTTCAGAAGTAGAGATGATAGCAGGAAATAGCAGGTCTTTAGCTGTAAAATATACACAACATGAAAAGAGAGAGGTTTGCTTTTGGTTTAGATTAGCGTAAGTAAATAAATGTTAATAAAGTACCTGCATCAGGTCATGTTTTGTATAAAAGCAGTGACTGAAGAAACAAAGGATAAAATAACCAACCTATTAGCCAAAGTACACATGTAAGTATTAAAAATAGTACTTACTGCAACAAACGATGCCAAGATAGCGAGCCATGTATTTGTACCTGTAATGGGTGCTTCAAAGGATGTGAGCATTCAGATTACAATCTCATTACCAGCAGAAATTGTCAAGGAAGTACTTACATTTTTCTTGTTATTAATGATAAAATCACATGTAATGGGAGGCACCAAGACTTAAAAGAATGAGCAAAGATGGGAAGTCCAGACACTGTTATTCTTTATTTGTACTGAGGCAGTGGCCAGGAGCCAGAAAAACTCTGGACACAGAAAAGGCCTCTTCCCCAAAGAGTTCCACTATTGACTTGCAGGGAGACTTGTGTCATTTCACAGTTCTTCTTCAGTCTCTCTATGTTACAGACCAGAGGGTTTATAATGATTACCTGATACTTATTGCTAATTCATGTTCGTAAGGCTCTTGGCACTGTAGAAGTGCAGAGTGTTTATTATGTTGCAATAATGGCTAGAAAGAGTCATAATTATAATAGTCAGACTTTCATTTTCACATACCCTTTGTTTTCACAACATTTTCACAAAATTCACTCACCACATTTTTCAATCAGAGGGTTGAACAGGGAATCCTTAAAGCTAAAATGAAGAATAACCATGTTAGGACTTGTAAGACACAGGCTCTGTTGACTATCTTTAGCTTGGAAGAGGAACAGCATTCAAGGTCAGAACCAAAAGGGGTGGCAGTATACCACTAGCGATAGAAATGCTTTTGCCAAGTGATGCGTACATGTAAGGTGTAGGTGGGGATGAAGAAAGAAATATTTGCAATAAAAGGCATTTTGAAATTTCCATTGAGAAATCCAGAAACAACAGCCTCTCTGTTGACTTGAACAGAGATACCAGGAATAGCCTTTGCCCAGAGAGACAAAGGGGCCCCAGACAGTCTTCTCATCTAAAAACAGGACATATGCCCCTCAGCCCCTCCCATGACCATCATTATCCTCCTTCCAAAATCTGAAATCACTTCATATTGCGCTGGCACTGGAGGATCATAACAAGTGCTCTGTGTGCTGTTGGTCCAATACAGATAGAATATTTGTAGAAATACTGCTTAGACAATGGTTTACAATGGAGTCAGCAGAGAATGACCTTTCTCATGTTGTATTTAAGTTGCCCAGGCTTATGGGGTCAAGAATACTCAAGGACTCTTCCAGGGAAGCCATGGATGGACACTGAAATAAGATGTCCTTCCCTGTGCAGAGCTGAACTGTTGTTCGCCCAGCAGTTCCTAAAGGTCAAGGCATTTTCAAGCATAGTGCAGTTTGAGCCTAACTATCCCAGAAGTGATTGGGGGTCTCTGTTGCACAGGGTGAGCACTACAGTGAGAAAGGAATAACACTTCTTCCTGACTCCAGATCTCATAATGCCAGAGCCCGTGGAAAGAATAAAGCTCTGAGTGTTAATATCTGCCATTTGTGCGCTAACATGACCCTAAAGTGCCCTAGGAACAGAGCCCAGTGCTGCAAATTCACTCAAAGAGCCTCTTCACCTCTTCCTGATCAGATCATGAGAAGGAAACAACTGCCAGATCTGCAAAGAGCAGAAAAACAGTATCTGTTCATGTGGCTTTATATATATTTATATTAATTTAATAAATGTATATGTATTTTGCTACACTTACTTTATTTTTAGACCTCTCTTATTAGGCCAGTTTAAGAGTCGCCTCCTGTCCCCTCCTGCCCCATAATTATGAAAACACCTCCCTAGTACAAATCCTGGCTCAGATGAATTTATTACATTGTAGAAGAAAAACTTGTTGTTCATAATAATGTGGTCAGAGTTATTTTCTCTCTTACTGGATGGGAAAGACTTCTCTACTTTTTTTTTCCCCCCTGGTATAAATATAGCACAAACTAAACAGAGACACTCTGTAATGTAAAAATACTGCAAGCTTTTTATCAGGAAGGACAGCTCGTCACCTTGTCTCTCTTGGGACTGGAAATAGAATGTTCCAAAAGTGAGAGCTTTGAAAATCCACTGTGCTAAAGAGGAAAGGAAGGGGAAAGGGCTGCCTTGGTTTGTCAAGGAACAAATATTTTCTTTTACAGAGGACAAATAATGACTTGACATGTAACATTCACAACAGAGCAGCCCAATTGCTGCGTTCCCATTGACTCATGAACGAGGAGGTACCACCCGTCTTGAAAATAGCAAAAGCATTCCCATTTCTTACACACCAGTCTGGAACTTTTTGCTGGGCACAGAAAACAGTGAGTGACCCAGGCTACCAGGGACCAAAGCTGCCAAGACCTGGGGCTGAGAGAAGATCTTCATTAGGAAGTTAGTATGGATTATAAGGTTTAACGCACTAAAGGCAGTGTAACATCTGGAGAACATCAGTGTGAGGATAATAAGGAAATGCAGACTCTGTTTTGTCTTTATTATTTGAGGTGAGTCAAAGTTAGGCCTAAACTGAATGTGTGTCAGTTGGATCAGGTATTTTCTGAGACAGGGAGTATAATTTGGGGTAGGGGAAAGGAGAGACTCAGGAAACACTCTCTACAGAGCCATTCCTGAAGATCTGCTGTCTCAAAATGGAAAAGTCACTACAGAAAGGCTAAGCGCAGGTCAAGATGAATGAAAAATCACAAGCTCTGTGTGGCCAGGCCAGTTCCTCTGGAGAAAGAGACTCAGACATTTTCTCAAGCCTACCAAGACTCAGTTAAACACCACATTGCCAAGCCTGGCCCTGGCTCAGCCTTGGACACCTACTTCCCAGCTCAACCTGCCTCTAACCCCAGTTTGGACACAGAAACTGCTTCTGCAAGCCATCTCCAAAGTGGTGTGGGTTCAACCTGTTAGGCAGATTTAACTCTGGATGACACTCAGAGAGGCAAGGCCAGGGCAGCCCTAGCAGGCTACTATAATTATGCCACTTTGGCTGACTGACTATTTTTTCATGTAGCCACATAACTAATGAAAGCAAAAGGGGACTGTGAAGCAATACCTTGCAGTGCCTAGGCTAAAGATGAGAGAGGAGCGCTGTAGCCCTGGGAGCCTGGTGTCCAGGAACATCTGGGATATACAAGAGGCAGTAAATTCGGGAACTATGAGATGGAGGAAGCAGAAATTTCTCCCCAGGTCCCTCACTGCAGGAACCTGTGCTCACACAGATCTCGGGGGTGTCTCAGACTGCCCAGGAAATATCTGTGGTAGGTTTCTAACAATGCCGGGACCCACTCTCCAAGGGAAGGCCTCAAAAGAAGGTCCACAGCAGGGATGGGACAGAAGTGTTTGTTCCTGACCTGTCCCTCAGACCGCTCTCCAGCCAAGGGCAGCAAGATCAGTGCCTCTTGAGCAGACTGAGGATGAGAACAGGCACCAGCCACAGGTCACATAGTATGAGCCTCTGAGATGCCACCACTGGGCAAAGGGACAGTCACATCTGCGTGAACATGTCCCCAGGAGTCCAGACAGAGTCCTCTCTCCACTGCAATAACAGGGAGCGTGCTAGGGCACGGCCGGTGCCTGAGTTACAGAAGAGAGCCAGAAGGGAAGCAGGGACTCTCCCGGGGAGCTTTCTTACTCAGAAAAGGCATTTATCAACACACTGGCCCAAACTCTTCACAACAGGTCACTAAAATGCTACAGCAAACAGCAGCTGATGGCTCCAGAATGAGCCTATTGCTGCTCAAACAGCCAGCACAGCTAAGCAAACAGGCCGCCAGGGCAGGGGCTGTGTTTGCACTGACTGTTTGCACTTCTCTATGCAGCTAATGGGATATTGCGTTTATCCTAAGAAGGGGGCAAAAGAGAGAGAGAGAGAAATGGCTTCCTGTTGATCTCTTTCCAACTTCTTTTCTCAGTTTCATGCATTGGCCAACCTGCCATTTTAGAAGACAGATGTATCCCTTATTAGGTAAATTGGTAACTGGTTGCTCTAGAATTATTTTTAATAGTCCCTTCTTAAATAATGCCCTCTGGCGTCACACTACATCCACCCTGGCTTTGGTTATCTCTAGGGGTTTTTTCTCCTGTTAGGAGAATGGATATTTTATTGACATGTAAAAGGGTTACAAGGCAGGAGGAAATGAATTATACAAAATTTAAAAGTAGAAAGCTAATAAAATGGTGGACTTGATAGATAAGGGAGGAAAATAAATCTAATTTGACTGTAACTCGAGTGCTTCCTGTTTATGAAGTCATAACCGTATGCTGGACTAAACCAGCGTTAACCCAGGACACGGCTGTTATTTTGTCAAATTTGGCCGGCTCTAACAATTAACAAATGGTGGCTCAGATTTCAGCATTGGTGTGGTGATTATTTTGATGCCTGGTGGGAAAAAGGGCCGTGATCTCATAAAAGGGGACCTCTGTGAGGTGCATTCTCTGAAAAGTCCATGGAAAGGGCTCTGGCACGAGCCAAGGAAGATGGCAGAGCTGTTTCCAGAGGACTGTGCAGTGGTGTAGCACTGCGGGAGTCATCGTCTTTGTTTTTCATGTCTGTCTTCACATCCTCGGTGAGTGTCCCCACTCTTTAGCTATTTACCCAGCCAAAAATCCTCAGGCTCAATGGAGAAAACACCTCCTGCTTTCCTTCTCTCTACATAGGGAGGGGGTGATGGAAAGGAGGAAGAAACGGACCCTTCCTTTCCATAGCATACTGAAGTTTTGAGGAAAAATCCCGTTTAACGAGATGAGCATACAGCTCCTTTCTAGCAATAACAATACAGTCCAATTCCAGTCTGGAGAGGGATGCAGCACCCCTTCCTCTGCCTCTGGGACAAATGATCCTGGGCTGGGAATGTAAATGTTTCAGCCGGGGCCCAAAGACATCTGTTGCACAAGCGCAGCACTTAAAGATCCCACAAATGTCCTTGTTCCAAGTAGGTCATTATATAATGGCTTTTGTCTTTTCCCATTGCCAAAAGGGTCCGGGTGAATATGTCGTAACACCGTGTGTTGCCTGCCCATGTGGTCCCTCCCGCGAGCATCTCATCTGGGTGGGACTCCCTTGCTTGATGTCATTCAGCCAGCGCAGCCCTTCTCTGTGCAACAAAAATACCTGGCCCTGACACAGCCTGCATTGTTCCCCCTGGTATTTCGTGAGAATGTGATGCCCCGGCTGGGGGTTCCCTCCATGTGAGGTGCTCCCGTCTCCCGCTCCCCCACTGCCTCTGGGGCTTTCCTACCACCTCACCCTTCCCTGCCGTGCCAGGAGCAGCCAGCACCGCACGCAGCCCTGCTCGGGCATAGAGGGGAACAACGCAGCCCAGAGCAACGCTGCTCCTCCTGCGTGACGTGCAATGGTTGTTTTTACATTTCCCCATTGTGATTGTTATTTCCTTTTTTTCTTTTCTACACTCCCACCCCACAGACTATTGTCGTCTTCCTCTGCTCCTTTTCTCAGTGGTCCCTGAATAGCAAGAGCACAGCCCTCACCACAGCAAAAGGGAGGAGGACTAGAGGTATTTGTCATTCAGCAAAAGCAGAAGCAAAGACCAGATCTTTTTTCCTCTTATTCAGGCATCTAGAAATGGTCACAGGTCAAACTAGTTGCACTTTTCACCTTCCCCACAACCTGTCCAGTTCTCAAAAGCTTTTCTGCATCAGGATGTGGCTGCATCTTTGACTTATGTTACAGCTGGTGCTTACGCAAAACCATCTAAACAGAGTAAAACAGGTTAGCAACAAGCTTGTCCTCTGTTCTCTAGTGAAGATGGCTCCTGCCCTCTCACGGTTGAAGGCAGAGATGTAAAACCACTTGTTTGTTCTTTGCAAAGAAGCATCAAATACCATTGCATGCATTTCCTTCAGCCGGCTCCACATAGTCTGGCATCACCCTCCTTTAACACGCGCACTGACGCAACTGGGAAACTCTTCTAGGGCAGAGACCAACCGGTTGTCACGAGAGAGCAGACGCTTAGCAAAGCAGGGTTGCAATTCCCAACTGTGGTCTCAAAGTGTTACCAAACTACAAAGTGTAGGTAATATATAAAGAAAGTCACTTGCTTACCCTTTTCACACAGTGTTGGTCTTTTTTCTACCAATTAACCCACCCTTCCTGCATCCGTCCGGCCTTAAGGAATACGACTTGCATGGGGTTTCTCTGGTGCACCAAACAAGTTTTTGCCAATAGACTGAAGGACGGGGTTGATTGTATGAATGAGGTGAAGTTGTCCACTGTGTTCTCATTACCTGCTTGTTCAGTTTTCCTCTCCCAAATCAAAAAAATTTTGTAGATATTTGGTCATATCATTAGAGCTTCTACTGGTTTGGTCCTTCTTTCTTCAATTTTTTTTTTTTTTTATGAGATACAGAGCCTTTCTCATAACTGAATACAAATCATTAAAAAGCCAGCTTCTCAGAAAAACTCCAGCTCATAGGCCACTGCCCTCTCATTTCCAAGTGCGACTCAAGTCTAACACCCAACCAGCTGTGCCACACATGTGCCCATGGCATCGCACTCGCACAAATCTCCCCCAGCATCACAGGCTCCCCCAGAGACACGCTTTTCCTTCACAACTTGCTTCCAGCTGGGAGACCTGCACCACTCCTCCAAGAGAGTCTGGAGGGGTGTAATGTGAAATGCCAGGGAACTGAAGCTTAGAGGTGGCAGACAACCAGCTCTCTTGTTGATTTCCTGGCATTGGTTTCTATTTCCTGACCACCCAAAATACTCTGTTTTCATCCATCCCAACATGGGAAATAGTTTCAATGTTCGAATGAAGTAATGCCCCTTAAGAGATCAAATGTTTTTCTGAAGCATCATAAATGCAATGAGCATTAGCAAGAGCCATCTGGGCAAAGGTCCCCTGCCACCCTGGTGCCAGGTTTACGAGGGCTTGTGCATGAGGAAGGAGAATGGGGTTGATTCGTTCTGGGTTGGGTTGGTCTGGGGAGCTCCTCTGTCTAAATCACACAATCCCTGCTCTGTCCTCAGCTCCATCTGTGTGGGTTTTAACTGACGTTGTGCTATTCAGGCACGGGCATGACTTCTACTCACAGAGTATTCCTGTTCTTTTTGCTCTTGTCACTTTTTCACTGCATTTTGGCAATCAAGGTCAAAGTTGAGAACCAACACGACTTCCGGGACATGGCCAGCATAGTAGCCATGGCAAAAACCTATGCCACCACCGAGCCGTTCATTGACTCCAAGTATGACATCCGAATCCAGAAAATCGGCAGCAACTACAAGGCTTACATGTGAGTGCACGGCTATGCTGGAGTGAGACCGGGGGGAGACAGTGCTGTGGATGTGATTCAGTCGGTGTCTGCTCTGGGCAGGAGTAGGAAGCTGACTTAATTTCCTTGAAGAATAGCCCTGCTGTTCTCCTCCCACCTCTGAACCCAGATCCCTCATCCACCGATCATCTTCTCCATTACTCACCGTCTGCTCATTGTGTCTGGAAGGTAAATGTTCTCTACCTGTTTCTGAGATTCAATTAGTTCCCAGTATAACAGCTGTGCTCTGCCATCACCTACCACCTCTCCCTGCTGTTGTCGAAGGGCTCATCTTTCCCAGCAAAATCCCAGCCCCTCAGTACCCTCTAGTGGGAACGGAACCCACCTCCTTCCCACCTGGCGGAAACAATAAAAAAGATGGAGCCAGCTGCAACTCATGGAGTCCTACAGTGTCCAACACATAGCAACACCCCATCCTCTCCCCAGCTGGAGATCATAACACCACAATCTCACGAGGACACAAGCAACAGACAGCACCGAGTACGAATGGCCTCAGCCTGGCCAGCATGCAATGTTTCTGTGGGCATTTTGCATGTGTGCTCCTTGAACCCTACCAAGGAGGGAAAGGAGAAGGAGAGACATTTCTGTGGGTGCCCCAAAGCTCCTCCCTGCCCTGTGGAGTAGTGAGGGAGGTGGCATGAAGGCAATCCTCAACACCGGTTTGTTTAAAAAGCGCTCAGCCAAACTTCAGTAGTTCTCAAGCTCAATTAAAGTGGTAACCACATGAGTCAGTAAGACACCTGTTTCTTCTTACTGCAAACGAGTAGATGAGAAAAGCCAAATAGCACAGCTTCTCCAGAAGCTCCTTATCCAGCCACAAAATTCTGGACAAGTAGACAGCTCCGGCAGTACGTTCTTAGGTCACCAGATAAAAAAAATTCACATGTTACCTAACACCCACAATACTGTGAGGTTTGGGTCCATGTTTACAAACCCCCAGGCCATAGTTCTGATGAAACATAGTTAAATAAGATAACCAAACGTACGCCATCACATATTTCTCAGCTATAGCTGCCTAACATTCCTGGTTGGGTTTCCAGCACAGAGGTATTTAGGTAAACTAGATAATGACTGAGTCACATTCTTCACGGGTAGCACTTGTGGGACTCTGGGCTGCTTCATATGAACTCAATGAAAGAAAATTTGTTTTGAATCTGATCAGGTCAACAATAGCACAGTTGCCTAATATTACATTAACATCTCAGGGAGTCTGGCTCAAATGGGCCAAAGGAAGGAAGGTTTAAAATATCAATTAAAATTCCCTATTCCTGCCAACCTACCCAGCCTTGGCTCCAGAGCCAGCTCCCCGCCTGCCTCTAAGTGAAACAAAGGCCCAGTTAGCCTGACCATATCCTCTCCCTGTTTATTATTCGCACTCACCACGCACTCATCCAGACTGGGTTCAGAAATAACACCAGATGATTGAGGAAAGAAAGCAGTCACACTAAGAGCTAATCTCACTCGGGAATATAGCTGCGCAAACAACTGTTTGCTAAATGAAAAATGTTTTCACATGAAAACAGCCATGAACGGGAAACACCTTAATGAGAAATGAAGCTAATTAGCAAAGAAAGCAAACAGCAAAGTTCACCCAGCGACTTGCTAACCCAGAAGGTTGACTTATATTGAGAGAGCCATTTATGGATGTGAGCTTCAGAGAGCAGTATAGTCAGTCACATCGTGGGCTGTTCCTTCTGTCCCAGCATCAGACAGAATAGAAGGTTATTTCTATGGCATAAATAAGTCCCTACTATGTCCAAGGACAGAGGTAAAAGCACCCAAAATATCAGAGCTCTCACTGGTGTCTCAAATAGAAGAGTCAAAATCATTAGTCACGCTAGCAAATCTCAGCCTTAAAGGCAATTACAGCATCTGCAGTAGCATCATACTAAGTGAATTGCTTTGATCTGTGAGCCATGGAATCTACCCAGTATTTTTTATACCTTCACCCACACATATAGACTTTAAAAGCCCCCTTTCTTCTGAGAAAAGACCGTGTACCAAAATTCTCCAGAATATGTTTACTTTGCACCAAGCATCTGCCAGAGGGAGGATGCTGGAGGGTGACTCATGCATTCCTCCCCGCCCCAGATGTTCAATGCACTTCCTTCCAGCCCATGACCCAAGGCTTGAGTTCAGTTTCCCATTGACTTCAGTGCAGCGACTCCAGATTTACACTAGTAACAAACACCTACTTAGCCCATGCCTTGGGCCAGTCTCAAAACAGCAGATAAGCAGCATGTGATATATGCCTAAAATTCCACCAAATCTATTTGACTGTCATTGTAATACCGGTGAAGAGAAAACATGAATATTGGTCATGTGGCAGGGGAAATTGGGGCAGAAATTACGCTTCCACCCCCACCACAACTGGGAGCAAAGAGAGGGATCGTTTCCAGTTCAAATTCGTGAAATGTTGTTCACTTTGAATGAAGCCAACAGATGCTGACTTTTACAGGTGGGATATTCCTTGCCACCAGCTCTTAGTAAGAGGGTAATATCCTTTCCTTTCTAGTCTCATGAGTGTGACTTCTGATCTTGTCACCTCAAATGCAGTTCAATGTGCTCTACAAGGAATACAAAATCAACTGTGTCTAAACCAGAGCTACTTTTAGACTGAAATGGCCCAGCTTGGAGATGGTGAGTATAAGACACCAACAGCCCATGATCTGCTAGTCGATCCACTTATCCTAACCAATGCTGAAGGTGTCTTAGTCACAGATCTGCTTGATCAACTGATCCCTAAAAGCCTAGTGTCCTTTCCTTTAAGGTACTGACTGTACACTGTTTTGGCCCTGTCCTGGGTTGACCCTGGCTGGATGCCAGGTCACCACCAAAGCCACTCTATCACTCCCCTCATCAGCTGGACAGGGGAGAGAAAATATGACAAAAGGCTGGTGGGTCAAGATAAGGACAGTGAGATCACTCAGTGATTACCGTCACAGGCAAAACAGACTCAATCTGGGGAAAATAAATTTAATTAATTACCAATCAAATCAGAGTAGGATAATAAGAAACAAAACCAAATCTTAAAAAAACTTCCCCCTACCCTGCTCTTCTTCCTGGGCTCAACTTCATTCCCGATTTTTCTACCTCGTCCTTCTACCACCAGTGCAGGTAATAGGGAATGGGGGTTGTGGACAGTTCATCACATATTGTTTCTGCTGCTCCTTCCTCCTCAGGGGGAGGACTCCTCACACTCTTCCCCTGCTCCAGCATGGGGTCCCTCCCACAGCAGACAGTCCTCCACGAACTTCTCCAACATGAGTTCTTCCCACAGGCTGCAGTTCTTCACAAATCACTCCAGTGTGGGTCACTTGCATGGGGGGCAGTCGTTCAGGAACAGACTGTTCCAGTGTGGGTCCCCCACAGTGTCACAAGTCCTGACATCAAACCTGCTGCAGCACAGACTCCTCTCTCCACAGGTCCACAGATCCTTCCAGGAGCCTGCTCTAGCATGGGCTTTCCATGGGATCACAGCCTCCTTTGAGCATCCACCTGCTCCAGCGTGGGGTCCTCCATGGGCTGCAGGTGGATATCTGTTCCACCATTAACCTCCACGGGCTGCAGGGGAACAGCCTGCCTCACTGTGGTCTTCACTGTGGGCTGCAGGGGAATCTCTGCTCTGGCGCCTGGAGCACCTCCTCCCCCTCCGTCTTCACTGACCTTGGTGTCTGCAGAGCTGTTGCACTCACCTATTACCACTCCTCTTGTCTGTCTGTTGTTCTGCCACAGGTTTTTTTTCCCCTTCTTAAATATGTTATCACAGAGATGCCACCACTGTTGCAGATGGGTTCAGTCTTGGCCAGCAGCAGGTCCGTTTTGGAGATGGCTGGCATTGGCTCTATCAGACATAGGGGAAGCTTCTATCAGCTTCTCACAGAAGCCACCCCTGTAGCCCTCCTGCTGCCAAAACCTTGCCACATAAACCCAATATACCAACAGCCCAAGATCTGCTAGTCTATCCACTGTCCTAAGCACTGCTGAAAGTGTCTTGGTCTCAAATCTGCTTGATCAAATGATCTCTAAAATCATGGGGTCCTTTCCTTTAAGATACTGACTGTACACCGCCCCCCTGATGTTTAGGATGATTGGAAGCACTTTGACTTTCAGTCCCTGAGAGAAATGGGGTTTGAGGCGGGGCATACTTGGGGAAATATTTTTGTCTTCAGTCTCCTTTTCCAGTTCAGGTTGAAAACTAAAAGGGAAAGAAAAAAGAAGAATTTGGTGGCACACTTGACACCTGAACTGCTCAGACACGTTTGGAAGGGAGTGACCTTGACAGAGGCTGTGGTGTAGGAATTTGGTGACTGGTCCAGAGGGCTTCAAATGATGTTTTTCCAGGAAAGTTAAGGATACAGCTTATGCCCAATATTGGCTGGAGATGGGTAGGCATAAACAAGTCAATCCAATCAGCCCAACGGCTAGAGCAGAGTTCTTATTTTGGGAGCTTTCCCACATCAAATTTCCTTGTAAAACTGTATAGCTGTGGTTTGGCTTTCTTAGGGACGACACAGCTGCTTACATTTGGTATGCCAGGTACATTTCCTAAACTGATATACAATCATCTTGTCACTGATCAGACTCCAGGAGTTCTAATCAGTACTAATGGGATTCTGGATGCCATCTGCCACTGCAGGGCAATTTTCTGAACCTAAATTTTAATAAAGAGTGGATCTTCCCATTGCAGAACTGAAAAACGTAATCCTAAGAATCCCATGTCAAAAGAAAAAGAGTCTGAAGGTTGAACACTGACCTCATAGGCCATCAAAGGGCTCATAACAGTCAAAGCTTGAGGAGGAATCAATTCTTTTGCTTAGAAAGCAGGACAGGAAGAGGGATGTTGGATGAAGGGAACAAGGGACAAGAGTCAACTATATGGAAACACAGTTATTCGACACAGTAGTCATGCTCTTTTGCCCCCCCTCCCTTCTCCTTTAAATATGGATACAAAGACCATTTAAATTTCATAGCAACTATACATACTGCTTTAGAAGAGAAATGGAGAAAAGACTCCAGGCTGTCCCTCACCAGAGTAAAGGGGAACCTTAGGTAGTCAACTATTATGATCCAGGTTTATAGTCTAGCAGGACATCAAGACATCACTGCTTCACGTAGCTTTGCAAGTTCAGAGTCTCTTTTACACATCATGTTGAAAAAGTGAGAGAACTGGCAGCGAGGGTTCCCGCAACCTCATGTTGAAGTGTTGGATCACACCTCATACTCTCCTTATAAATCTCTACCTAAATCTTCTTCAGTACGGAGATGCTCCCTGGATGTATCCTGTCAGCTTGTTGACTTGTCCTAGTTTGTACACCCCATGTACACTGTACATAGTTGTGTACCTTGCCAGAGCGATGCACAGTGTTGTCACAAGGGCTTGTACACTGTGCCAGGCAGATACACAGTGTTGTCACAGCAGGCTCTCCAAGGTCTGCCTTGTGCCTAAGGTCAAGAAAATGAAAATTTTCACCCCTTGATGGGTGATGGTGAAACCCAGGATTTGCCAGCAACAGTACATTTTTTTGGAAATTAACCATCAGTTGCAGCTAATGAGAATCCAACAATTTTGCAATTATAAATTCTCCAAGTCCAGACACGGTGAGACACGGACAGGTCAATGAAAAATCAGTGAAAAGAGTGTATAATCATATATTCTATGACACCAGTAAAATTGAAATCAAAGGCAGGGAGACCCAGAATGTCAGAGCTGGTATTTGTGAAGCTGCTTAGCAGATCTTTGCCTGGAGAGTTGCTCTTCCACGGACAGAGGATGCTACCCATTGCAGAACACAAGGGTGATTATCCCAGATCTCCTATAGACATTTCAGCTCTCCTGAGCCTGATGTATAAAGAAAGAAAGTACTCACAGACCTTGATGTGTGCTCAAGATTCCTTGGAGGTTTCCCTAATTCCTCATTCAGGTTTTCAAGAGTCTGAACAACATGTCCTGTATGGAGTGTTGTTGAGGCAGGATTTGGAAAGGCTTCTGTCAGGATGAACCTCACCTCATCCCCTCCTGTACAAGCCCTGAGTCAAGAATGAGGACTACAGTATGAGGGGGGATGGGGCAGGAGTGTATTTCATGTTTGGATTACGTTTTTGGTTTGTTTTCCTAGGAGGACGTCCATCTCTGGAAACTGGAAGGCAAACACAGGTTCTGCGATGCTAGAACAGATTGCAATGACAGAGAGGTAAGGAACAGGGTTTCAAGACAGCATTAGCTATTCTTGGGTTAGAAGGGAGGAATTGTATTTCAGACTTTGGTTAATTGAGAGAACTAGTGAGGTCTCCCGGGAGGCTGGATAAAGAAGTTTAAAAGACTGAGTGTTTCCTTAAAAAAATACTAAGAGCACAAAGGCAAACTGTCCTATTTTGGAGAACAGACTGGAAGTCCAGCTAGAGACCAACATTGCTAAATCATTAGATCTTTAGTGAATGTAGCCACAGGAAACAAGACCAGCATGCTAAGGTCAAGCACACGAGCATAAACATGTAGGGATAAAATCAGAAAGGTCACAGCACAAAACAAGAAGTAACAAGAAGTTATTCTAAGTACATTACTAATGAGAGGCAGACACAGAAAAGTGTTTTTCTTCTGCTCAACAGAGGGAAAAATCTGTCAGCTGAAGTGTTGAAAGCGCTTTTTTGCATTGGTCTCCCAAAAGTGGACGCTGTTTTAGCTAAGGTCTTCTCACTGCTGAACAGAGCAGAAGGAATTGCCTCATGCATCTTACAGATGAAAATTTGCAGATGGTACTTCCATATATTCAAATCACTGAGATATTTGCTAATACTGCAACTGCGTGATGTTGCTGACTCATGGTAACACGCTTTGCTGTAATTCCCAAACCCTATTCTGCAGAACTCCTATGAAGTCACTTGTTCTCCATCCTCTTTAAGTACATTATTTGTAGAATTATAGAATCCATAGATTATGTGTAGGCCCTCATCCCTAGTGAATGTAATATTTTTTCAGATTATACCTACAATTTGTCAGCATCATGATTAATTCTGACTCTGTCCAGGTTTGGGCACCACTTTTGAAGAGAGAGAGCAAGGAGCTGGAGAAAGCCCAAAGGACAATAAGGGGAATGCTCAGAGAAAACAAAATAAACCTACAAGAAAAGCATGCAACAATTGCTTAGTTTTCCACATTTTTCAGTTAGCACTGATATTTATCCAGTAGAGCTGTAGACTCATGCATACTGAATCTATGTGTGCAGTGCAGAGGTTCACCGTCACAGAACTAGAAGTTGTCCACAAGCTGAACGCTACTTCATCCTAAAGATGAAAAAAGCTTAAAGGGCACAAGCTCTTCAAATATGTAAAAGGCTTCTAACAGGACATTACTCACTCTTTATATTACTAGTACAATACTGTAAGAAATAATGGGCTTAAGTTATAGCAGGAAAGGTTTGTTTGAACATTTCCTATATTTTCTAACAGTAAGGATAGAATAGCACAGAAAAGGATTGCCTAGAGGAGACGGGGAATCCCTTTTCTCTTTCAGACCAGATTAAAGAAATGTCTCCTCTTTGGGGTACAAGAGTTGTGCAGGTGATCATCTAAGGTCCCTTCTGCACCTTTAGTTCTGTGAAACAGGGAAGCCGAGCAAAGCCCCAAATCAGATGCTGAAGGTGACTCTGCAAGACCCTAATAGGACTGTGGGAACTGGACATTATTGTGCATCCTGGCTATTTATAGCACAGCTAAAGCTAGAGATAGAAAGCGTAGACATTCCCTCATGGCAGTGTTGTAGGACTAAAACCCAAATTCCTGCCAGCCTGCCATGCTACATTTTGAAGGTTCATTTTATAGGTGTAGTACCACAATTCACCACTCTAGCCTTATCCAGCCATAAATGCAACAAATCCCATTGAAATCTGTGAAGTCATCAGTGCATCCAACAAGGCAGGAGTGTGCTAAAATGCTTTGCTGAGTAGGAGCAACCTGAAGTACCCACTGTACTGAACATTAGCCCAAAGGATTGACATGTCCAGGCAAAATGTCAGTAAATCCTCTACAAATGCTACCCAAATGCAACACACCCCAGCAGCCCTGATGCCTCCCAGTGCTCACCTGGGCCAGCAATGCTGAAGACGTGGCTAGTGGGGGCGCTGGCCTGGGCAACAATTCCCTGAGCCTGGCTGCTGAACCTGGACACCTAGAGATGTCCCTCAGGCGAAGAGGTGGTTCCCATGATGGTGCCCCTGGGTGTGTGACCACAGCAGTGCAGGAGAGGGGCTGGCAGTGCCTCCTGCCTGGCTCACGGGGTCTATAGTTCTCCTCCTCTTTATGCTACTGACTCCTCCTCAGGTGCTGTCTTCTTCAGGGGGGCTGGGGTGAATGTGCTTGGTCTCCTCATTAGGGATAAGAGAGCACCAGTAGTGATATAAGCCATATTCTTCCTTCTTCTCACAGGCATTGTGTTCGCACAAGTTGATCATTATATTGTCAAGCTATGGGGACTCTGGCTGGCTTCAAGGACATAAACTCGTTCTTTGGCCAGAACAGCTCTTTTCCCAGTCCCTGTAGGGTCTGCAAAATGTCAGTGTTTTCACGAGACTGTGGCTGGCCTTTCCTCCCCTCCCCGCATCTTGTCATAGTCCTGCTTACAGATCTGCTGTTCTGAGATTATTATTTTTATTGAAATGGTCGGGACTGCAGCACAGCTGCACAGGAAATAAAACCAGGCCACCTCATTCCCTCCTCATTTCCACAGAGGGGGAATGTGGTCCCCCCATAATACGCCTCTTGTCATTCTCTCTCCTGCTTTGACACCAGGATAGCTAAGGGGGCACCAGCCAGGCCTGGCCCTTGTTCATACCAGCTCATGTTCGTGTTCTGGGATGACTAGAGAAGAGGGCTGCAGCCTGCAGCTCTCCCTCTGACAAAGCAGTGCCTGGTCCTTGTGATGGGACCGCCTGGCTAGGAGCAACACCCAAGGGGCAGAAGGGAGGCAGGAGGCTGTAAAAGGATTAAATTGAAAGCATAAATTGTAAAAAGCGGAGCTGCTGGGTTACAGATCAGGGAGGGGATGGCTACTTCTTGCTAAATTCTTCACTCACTCTGATCCTTCCAGCCCCAATGTGCAGGACATCTTATCAGGAGAAAGCTGCCTGCATAATGGAGGGCTTTCAGGCAATGCCAATACAAACGCTAAGGGGCCAACACTACTGGGAGATTAAATGAGCTAAATATTTATAGCTTGGCTAAATGACAACCAACTGGAGATCTGATGTAAACACCAAGGAGGGAAAGAAACATTTTAAGGTGGCTTTGAGGGCAGGATTGAAATGGTCTGAAATGAAGGGAAGCTTTAGGCAAGATACTTGTTTTTTTGTTCCATCTCCTGTGCAAGAGAGGAAGGCAATAATCCAGCAAAGCACATGAAGTATGCCTTCATATGGTTTCAACAGGGCTCCTGAATCTCTTTGTGCTCTTATGGGCAGCAGGACGGGTGGCTGTGTTTGGCGAACTACCCAATGGCAGCTAATCCTAGGCCATGCTTCTGTGGTTTCTGCAGGTACAGACTCTGGGCGGACGCCTGCGCGGAAATGTTTGGAGGTCTTGACATCTGCGCTGTCAAAGCTGTCCACAGCAAAGATGGAAAAGACTATATCATTGAGGTGAGAGCACGGGAAACCTGAATGCAAGTCTCCTTTGGGAAGTGTATCTGCAAACGTGCTCCCTCGGAGCTCACGTGCACCAATGCGCTTGCTTACCCCTGTGGGCACAGTACAGCAGTCACTGTTTCTCGGTGCCCACCTGGTTCCTCCAAGCTGTGGCCCACTGATATGCAAGAAACTGATTTAGAGTCCCAGCTAAACTGGCAAATATGCAGCAAGACATCAGGGTTGAAGTTGCCTTCATTTCTCTATGTGGACTGTGAAAGGAAATGGAGAGACACAGGCTGCTTGGCCACCTCAGCTTTCCAGCTGATAAATCCCCACAGCGTAGAACCTCACCAGCATGGGACAGATGTGAAGCTGCCTTCTTATTGAGCACGTAACAGCCTGCAAGTGTTGCTGGCAGCATCCAGTTTGGTGTGTCTCAGTGCTCCAGTGCCCCAGTACCACCCTTCATAGGCTGAGCACTTGCAAAGCCAGCGCATCTCTCAGCTGCTAGCAGGGATCAACAACATCACGAACAAACATGCCTATATTCAGCCCAACCTGAATGCCGGTGCCAGATGCCATGTCACCCTCCCCCCATTATCCATGCAGAGGTCCAGCAGGTGTTTCAGTCCATTAAAAAATCTCTGTTTCTCTCTGAATGAATCTGTCTTTCTGCAATCACTTTAAAGGGAACTCCAATAACAAAAAGCCTAGCTGCAACTAATTTAGAAGAGTAAAATAAATGGTGAGAGTGTAGCAAAAATATCCGTAAGTAGCAGGAACAATTTAATTTAAAAAACAAGTGTATTTTCTAAAATCGTTTGCCCGGACAGCATTCACTACAGTAACAGACCAGCAAGACAAAGCACCACGGAGTTACTATGGGCAATGTGAACTACAAATGTTTGTGTTCAGAGCCCTCTTAGCTGGACAGACTGTGGCTCTGAGAGCTAAAGTTCAACATGCTCCTTGCCAGGCCAGGAGGCAGACGTGGGAGTGGGGTGGATAGCACGCTCAGGTCATGCTAACAGGGCAGAGAAGGAAAAGCTGGCCAGAAAATCAAAGTGGAAACTTTCAAGATGCTCTGGGGGAGAGAAAATCTGGCAAGTAAGCAAGTGCCTCTGTCACTATGTGACTCAAGAAGGCACAGCATCTGACCTGCTGTAAACTCCGCCAACACAGGCCGTCCGAGGAAGATGAGCAGAGCCAGCCTATGGCTTCATGCAGGGGTGCTGACACACTGGAAAGCTATGTGTGGGAGAGCAGTCCCACCCGCTGAGGGCTGGGATGCTGATGAGAACCACATGAGCCCTCCAGCGACTGCGCATTCCTGCATTATGTATCTGCTCTCCGGGGAGCAGTGACCTGTCAAAGGCCATGTGATATAAGTGCGCTGCCAGCAACAAAACACTGATGAGCCTCCGTCTTTCCTGAAGTGATGGGGCCACCACTCATGGGTCTGCTCCTGTATGCAACACATAAGCACCCAGAGGAGCATCCCCCAGAGCAGACTGTCTCCCTGCCCTGCACTTTTTTATCTCTATGCACACATAGCTGAGAAAGGAAGAGCAAGAAAGCAGTCTTGCTAGAGATGACTGTAAGGACATTTGGACTGTGTCCATACATGGTGAGACATGAGATGTGGATTTCATATCCTGGCATCTATTCTTGCATCTAAGCCTATGTACGTGCACACATGGCTAATTCTGTGCTTAAGAATTATGTGCCTTTGTCTGGGTATACCTCTGGGTTTTCACATCTGCCCCTGCGTGTGACTGACTGGATGAAAAGCACATGCATACACTAACAGCCATCATCAGCTTGCACACAGAGAAAGAAATGCACACAATAATACTCCTCTCTCTGAAACCAAGGTAAAAACCAACTGATCTAATATGATACAAATCAGAAGAAACACATCAGCTTCAGATGGGTCATGCTGAATTATCCCAGTGGAGAACCTGACTGAGCAGGCCTGATGTACCAACATTTAGCAGGCATTCAGATGCCAGGCTGATGGACATTGTAGGGAAAGGAGTAGAGTAGTGCAATACAAAGAGCAGAACAAAGCCAAACAGGCACCTTTTCTACTTTATGCAGATCTGAGGGAGATGCTGACAAGTAATTAATTGCCTCCAGCCTACTTCCTGGGGTACTTTTCTGGGCCTGAAACTGATCCTTTATTTTGCTTTCTTCTTTTGATAGTGGGAGAAAAAAGTTATTTGACAGTGCGACAGTTGTATTTTTCTTGGTGAGAAGGAACAGCGTGCTGTGACATTTTACAAGAAAGCATGCCTAAATGGGCTGAACAAATAAGGAATTTGCACAATGCAATTGCAGGCAGTAATTAATTTTCACAGTGCAAAGCAGTTCTCTAGGAAAGATTTGCAGAGGTAGTGATGGGCAGTTCTATGAATTGAGATTTATCACAGTGGTTTGTTGCAAACAGGATCAGATTAAGACAAATGAGTTATCAACACAGCACAAGAGTAATCTTGCACCCATGGTATTTGCTGTTAGTCGAACTTCATCTTCTTTTCTTTTCCCATGGCAAACAGTAGGATCTAGTATGTTTCTGCTCTCCAAAGCAATAGCACAATTAAGCACCATTTTCATGGCTCATATTGAAAACTTTGAAGAAATCAGTAGATTTCTTCAGTTTCATCCTATTAAAGTAGCTGCGAATTTAATGGTAAAAGCTGGTACTTCTTTTTCCTCTGCTGTAAAGAACTTTGTCGCTCTAAGGGGATATCCAGCATGAATAGTCAGCATTTGATCAGAAGGCCAGATCCTCAAAATAGTGGAAGTTCGGTACCACTGTTAGCTGCCAGGTTCTCAAAAGAGTTCAGCTGTGTGTATGGTTTAATAATCTTCTCGCTTCCTTTTTCTTTAGTAATCTGACCTTTTCCATGTCTCTGCTATGCTGACAAATATGGAGCAAGTAGAGGGCAAGTAAAATGATCCATTGATTTATTCTTTCTCCTGGATCAGCTAAGCCCTACCTGCCACACCGCTAAACTGTATTACTAGACATCCTCCTTGCTACCCTGCAAGAAGCCCTGCCCATCCCTCCAGCGCTGCCGTATCATTTCTTTTGATATGTCTAATCATCTGTTTCCTTCCTTCCTTCCCTAAAAATCACCTAACACCCTGGCTCTTGCACATCAGAGCATGGAATAACAAGTCCAGCCTTCAGGCCGCAGCATCAGATAGGCACAGGGGGAGGAGCAGGACGGGGTTTTCCTGAGTCTCTTCTCTGCTCGGCCGCTTTCCGCTCTCCCATCATACACCTTATCAGGCAACAGCAGCTGTGTCAGGAGCAGCCACTGACCTTGGGCAGCTACAAAGGCCGGGTCCATATGTGCCGATGTCTTCTTGTCTTGCCCAGCTGTCCTGTGATCTCCCCAGGAAGAGATGAGTGCAATCTGTCTGTGATTCACGTATTCCTTTCAGCCGTTTGATTTATTTCAGCATTAACATTCGTATCTGCCCAGATTCAGAGCAATTCCCCTGTCCTGGAGGACAGACAAGGTGACATCTCATGCTTCTTTTCAGTTCAGTGGCAACCAGCTCCGTCACTTTGCCCACAGAAATCGCTGGTATTTTCAAAGGCCTTCCCTTATGCATGTGATTGTTCATTGCCATATTTGCAATCTCACACAGCTCACGTTCCCCTGCCAGACACTACACAGCAGTTCAGCAGATACCCTCATCCCTGGTGCACCTTCACTGGTTCAGGTGGGACCTGCTCCAGAGTTCATTCCCCCTGGTGTCTTTGTTTCATAAAATAGCATCTTCCCTTCCTCTCCAGCCACTGCTGCCACAGAAATAGGGAAAAGCAGTCCTTAAGATGGGGAAATGAGGGCTTTGGGGTGTTTTGACCAGAGCTGTATCCCAGCTACTCACTGGGAGGGTTAGGGAGTCAAGAGCTGGGCTTGGCTGGCCAGGCTGTTAGCAGAGAAATGGCAACATCTAGTGGTCAGACAGGTCCCTCGCACGGTGCTTTGCAGGGGTAAACTGGAATTGCCAAATGAAATGGGAATGCTTTTAAGGTGGGAGTGGAGGAGAGGGAAACCTGTGCAGGAACCTGCTGGAGGGCCCCCAGGAGCCCCTGGCTTAGTGAGACACAGGCGGGAACTGGCCCTTCCCTGACACCACTAGGAAACATCTCCTTTCCACGCCTCATTTTTTTTACAGAGAAACAGCAAAGTAGACAGTGGAATGAAAAGCCACTTTGTGTATTTAGCTGAGCGCTACCATCTAAATTTTTAACTTCCTTCTTTCACCCCCTGGGTCAGGTAGGCCATGCTCTAAAAACCTTCTCACTCTTCATGCAAACCCCAGTTAAACCTTCCTAGGTAGCTTCTCTAGTGTTCATATGAGAAACCTATAGAAATTAATCCAAAGTAATAGTTAATCTGCAAGAAGAGACTAGAATACAAACTCGATGAACTCACCTCACTGATTTCCCTTACTTAGAGCCTAAAAAAAAGGAGGCAAAACTTTCCATTTCACTCCAAGAGTGGACTCCTGCAGCCTTGCCAGGGTGGAGTGCACTTCTGATTGTTATCTGAGCATGAGTCAGTGCCTTTCTTGAGCAATGCAACCTTTAAGTCTGCATTTCCAGGGTTTTTAATGTTTGGTTTAAAAATAAAAGCAAAATAAATAAACTCTTCCAACCCTGATATTTTGGTACAATTATATTTACTCCAGCTGAATCTTAACTTCATCATTGTGCAGTTCTTCCTGTGGGATTTAGCTAATGTTTGCAAAGCACTTGATTTATGATGAACAGTTGAAAATGATGTTTAGGGCTGCTATACAGCTGAGGGTCTGCTGTGCATTCATTATTATTGTTGTCAGACCATTTCTTACCTCAAAGACCCTTCGACAGTTCTCCTTCCCCCATCCTCCACAGTCTTGCTTCCCAGCTTTCCCCAGCACAGTTGCAGTAATTGCTTGGGAAGCAGTTGTAGCTCAACAATATCAAGAAGCCAAGCAGAAAATAAGGCTTCTTTCCTGCATTGGGTGCTCTTGTTTGGGTGACATCCTATTCACCTGTGTTGTTTATTCTCCCTCTCAGGGTGCAGTGCTTTGTGTTGATTAGTCCCAAATGTTTCCTGGTTTCCTTCAGACTCTGTTGCTTTCATCTCCTCAGGCTTCAGTACCTGTTGTTTCCCTTCTCCTGTGACCCTTTCTGCTGCAATGTCACCCCCAAATACTGTGGGACAATGCCAGACAGACCTCATCCATCAGAGGCATCTCCTCAGGACATGTGAAAAATCAAGTTTGTGTTTAGTTGATTCAGAAAGCCTCCAGCCACCCAAAGTCTTGGCTTGGCTTCCAAGCTGTCAAGGGAAGGAAGATGGGGAGTAAGGGGAAATACATGCCATTTCCAAAAAAAACCAATAAGCAAAATCCCATACCTCGGAAAGTCAAGCATGCTTCAGCATGGGGGAGTGGTGACTAGAAGTGTTGGCAAGGGTGTGGAGACACAAAGCAGGTTAGTGTGAGAGGTGAGTTGAAACACGCATCTGCCACCAGGAAACCTCCTTACTAACTGTTGTTTTTCTCTCCTGTGGCAGGTGATGGACAGCTCGATGCCCCTGATTGGGGAGCATGTGGAAGAAGACAGACAGCTTATTGCCGATCTGGTGGTTTCCAAAATGACTCAGCTTGTCATCACTGCTGGATCTACACCATCACCGCTGAGGCCTTGGGTATGAGTGAATAGAGACCTTATGGCCAAGTTGTTTTGCTGAACTTTTTTCTTTCTCTCTCTCCTCCCCGTGGATGTCAGGCAGTCAGATATTTGAGAGAGCTGAACAGTCCCATATGAGACTGTATTGGATAGATTAATTCCTGCTTTTCCAAAGAGGTCTCCCATAGACTCTTTGAAGTGGGTGCCCCTAAGAAACACCTCTCTCCCCCTTTCTCTCCTTCCATAAAATTGTGACATCACACTGGTAGTGTGGGCCATGCACCTAGACATTCTGGCTTGCTAAATTCATAGATTCATATTGAAGATGGCCATTTTTAGAGGTGCTTGTAACACCTGACTTCATCTCCATCTAACACCATCCCTCAGGATAGGTTTCATTCCAGTTTTTGCGTCCCTGATAAAAATCTGTGCTTCCCAGAACCGAAAGTGGGAAACTCCACCAAGAGCTGTTCCATTCCTTACTGCAGCCTTTCTTCTTTGGAGATGCCTGTCATCCCCTTCATCAGGAGGAGTCTTGACTAATGCTGAATTCATATAAGAACCTGTCATTATTGCATTTAAACTGACCCCTTAGTGCTGCTCATCTACATTCATTTTGAGTATCAAATGCATCTAATCTTGGTGCCACATTTCCCAGTGGCAGTTCTGCATAAATGAAATACACCAGAACATAATCTGTGTCTCCAGGTATACGTGCTACACCTCTTTCAGTGTCTAGCAGGGAGCCAAGCATGAAGGCTAGAGGACAGCAAATCTGTACAAGAGAAAGAACAGGAGAGTAAACAGGCTGAGGGATAATACTGCCAGCAGTGTACTGGAACAGTATCCATTTCCACTTGAGACAAAAAATGGGAGAAAGCACTTTATGGCTCTCTGGCTTTGTCATATGACAGCCCAGTCCTGCTAAACCAGGTGCCCAGCATGGTATTCATCAGCGTAACTCCAAACCAAGTGTTAGCTCGAGTGAGGGGGGAAACATTTAATAAACACTAAAAACGCTTTGAGGCAGGGAAAGCGATAGAGAAGGGATAGGATTTACTCTGGCCAAAGTGGAATCAACAACAGCCATCTGAAATAACCAAGATACAGAGTGTATAAACTAAGAGCAAAGGGGAAGCCAACAGAAACTGAGAACATGGACAGATGCATCTGTTTTCTGTGTCTGTAATACACTGGTACAGGATCGGATTGGATTACAACAGACCTAAAATAGGGCCAAAATAAGAAGAAAACAAATGGTCTTGGAGGGATAGGATGTCAAATGGAAACATTAAACAACAAAAGGGTCTTCATCAAGAATACAACCTACGAATATCTGTATCCAAAAATCAAGAAAATTAAAACCACAAACATGTTAACTAGATTGTTTTGCTATCGAGAAAGACCTTGGTACAACAAACATTGCAGAAACTGCACAATTACTAACATAATCCTATAACACATAGTTACAAATAGGCAGAGATAAGTAATTACATGCGAGGCTAGTGAGATGCAGAACTAGAGTTACAGGTGAAGACTTCCACAGAATGAAGGAAAATAACAATTCCAAATTCAAGGACAGCAGTACTGAATACATAGAAATATGAATGCTTAGATACCCTATGGGTTTGTATATAATATCTATACATATTATTGGTACTGTCTATACTTGTCTCTGGATCAAGAAAAACTGTGAAATTATGAAATTGAGTGCACAGCATTGACAGAGATGGAAGAAGTAACAAGTCATAACAATGTGAGACTGCAGCTATCAAGAAACAAGTCAAATAGCATAGTGTCACAGTAATTCAGAGAGAGTTCCCCATCTCTGTACGTGTCTGCTTCCTGGAACCCCAAAATCCAAGCGCAATAGAAAACAACACCTTGACCTTAAGAGCCTTAAGAAACACCCAGGTGCAAATTCAGAAAGTTAATATGTACCATTAGTTTTGATGTCCAAGGGACAGATGTGATATCAAAAAGTAACGGTATGACACAAGTAGTCAGAAAAGATTATTTTAATAAAATGAGAAAATTAATCAACTCCCTTGCATTAAAACTGTATGGATGTTATTTGAGAGACTGCTGTTTTCCATAAAGCATATATACATTTCTGATCTGTTTGTGAACCAGAAATGCAAGAAATAAACTTCTAGAGTTAAGTGGCAAAGTGATAGAGGACATTCAAGACAAAAAGGAAAAAAAACATCTTCCGCATTCGGAAATCTGACATTTAAGATGACCGTTATGCACCATCATGCAAGTAATAAAAGGAAATGCAAAAAGGACAGAAATTGATTTTGAAGAGCAGATAGAGGGAAGAATGAAACAAATTCTTTGAGTTCACCAGAAGATGGAACCCTACCAAAGAATTGGTTGGCTCTATGAATCACGCAAAGTTAAGGGAGAAGAGGAAGACAACAGGGACAGTGTTGTGACTCTAGTAAATTTAATTGCTGAAAGTGGGGAACTTCTTAAACTAGATATAGTTTTTCCTGATCAGAAAGACAGGGTAGAGAACAAAAACAGTGACTAAACCAGTGATGAATAATATTTTTAAAAACTATTAAGCCCCCAGACCCAGATGGCTACATCCAATGAACTGAATTTAGGAAGTGACTAAGCTGCCAAGAAAAAATGTGCAATTTCATTAGAAACAGTTATTGCTCCAGAGGATTGGTGTACAACAAATACAAAATATGTGTTTAAAAAGTCATAAGAGTAATGTAGAAAAATGTGGGCAAGTCATGGACCTTACAAATTATCTCAGACAATAATTTAAAGAATAATACAGAAGACCAATAAACCAACAGAACCACAGCTTAAGACCATCTACAACATTATTTTTTTTGTGAAGAAAAATGTCCCATTAATTTCCTTTTGATTCTTTTCCCCTCGTTTCTTTGAGAATTCTTTCATAAAGTGGTGGATAACAGGCAAGCAGTCAAAATAATGTAGCTAGACTGTCAAAAAGCCTTAGACGAGGTAACAGATGAGCTATTAAAGAAAGCAAGCAGGGAGGGGCTAAGCTGGCCTCAGATAAAGACATAGATATGAGAGATATTCATTCTTGCAAAGTTAGCACAGGGGACACTTAAAGGATGCTAAGCCTGGTCATGTTGATAATTGGGTTGGTTGAGCCCAGGGCAGGATAAGATATTAACGACAACGTGGTTTCATGGTTACAGCTGCGGTTCTCTCCTCACTTCTCTGCCCCATCTCCATCCTTTCCCCCCACTGTTTCCTTTCCAAAGGCAGAGGACCTTGGGCTGGCCCTCACCCCTTCATCTCTGAGCCTCAAAATCCTGTTTTGCCTTTGTCTCTGAGAAGCCTTGGGTTGGCTTTAGGCAAAGACTGTAGAGGTGAATATGAGATCTAATTCTCTTTCTTTGGCTGGTCAAATCAGGACGTCTCTCAGCATTAGGACAGTAAATTTCCATCAACACCAAGGCAAGGTTTAGCATCCCAAGATATGTAGGACTAGAAGCCATGAATGGAAAATTCCCAGATTTTCCTCCCTGTCCATTTGCACGTCCCAGATAAATAGTGTAAAATATGGGCTGGCGACTTCATCACATTTGTGTTAGTCAGTTGAAAATCATTTCAGTGCTTCCAACTATGAAATATTTCTTCCCATTTCCAGAATCACTTAGCTCATTCTCCTGACCTTCCAGGAGCCATGAAGACCCTTTTATCATTGTGTTCTCCATGTAAATAATCTGGCATGTACCAGCCTATCTGTCTCCAGCTTCCCCTGCTTTCATAAACAATTTTGTGTAATAGGCTTACTCAGACTTTTGTTAACTTTGGACCAGCCCTTTGTGCAACAGTTCTGTGTTGCTCAATCTGTTTATTAAAATATCTGTCAAAAAGAGTAAACAGTGAGAGAGAAGAAAGTGCAGATGGCACCAACTGATTTGTGTTAGTCAGGAACAGGGATGGCAGTGAAGAACATCTGACAGAGCTATGTACGTTAAGTCACCACAACAGCAAACAAAACTCCATATGGAAGACTGAAAGGTAAGCTAAGCTGGGAGTAGAGAGCGGGAAAACATAAACAATCTGCAGACCTTGCAAGTGGCACTAGCCATTCCCCCATGAGAAAGACTTTGTCACACACAGGCTAATGAAAACCATTGCTCAGCCTATGGTTGTGCTGACAAGGGAGAAGCAGGAAATTAGGATGCAGGAGAAATGAGCTGGTGATGTATTCAGAGGACCCAGATACTGCTTCATCTGGAATAATGTAAGCAGACCTGCCTCTGGCATCTGCAGAAGGAATCACAAAGCTGGGAAAGAGAAGTGGGTGATGAAAACAATTAGGGGCCTGGAAACATTCCCATGGAGGGACCGAAGGGATTCTCTTGGCTTTAGAAAGGAGGTGACCAAGAGAGAGGGGAGTAAAGGTTTGCAAAATAATGAATGGCCTAGCAAGGGCAGGTTGTGAGAACTATTCTCAAAACTCAGAACAAAGCAAGGGAGTTAAGAAATAGGAAAAGCAGTGAGGCTGAGAGCTGAGCAAGACTCAAAGGGTCTGGGTGTAAATATCAAAACAAAATATCTGGAACTATTGCAAAGATTTTGTGGAGCAGATAATAAGCTCCATGTTTCAGGGTTGAAGCTGGCCCTTGCTTATTAGCAATCAAGAGGAGACCCCTTAGGGTAAAGGGATAATTACTCCATAGATGTTTCCATGGTTCATCCCTCCTTCTTTTGAAACATCTGGTGCTGGCAACTGTCCAAAATGGGAGATGGGACTAAGAGACCCCCTCGGGCCTGATACATTTGGTAATTCCTGATTGCCTAAAAAAACATTCTAAACTGTAACTTCATTTTTATTCCCTGCAAGCAAACAACTTCTGTGCTCTTTATTACTCAGCTCTCCATTTTAGTCCCATGAGATTTTACCAGCCAGATGCTGCGTGTGTGTGTGTGTATTTAAGGAACACTTCATGACTCCGCAGTTCCTGTATTACCTCAGGGCTTCTCTTTGGGGACTCTGTATTAACTGGAATTGCTTTTTTTCCTTTAGCCTCCACAAGTTCAACCCGCGTCAATGAAATCTCAGGCTGGACCTCAGCTTGGACAACTGTCCCAACCACGGCCTCCTCCCCAAGGTACAGCTCTTTGGGTTCCATAACAGTGTGGACTGTGAGACCTATCAGTTTGCCTTCTAAATAAAAGCTATCAGGATGAAGGTTTGGAACTCATTGTTCCAATTCACTGACCAAACAGGCAGCAAATCCAGTGTGCTGTTAAAGCAGCTGCTATCATAGTCCACAGCCTCTCAAAATGGGATGAAAATTTGATACAGATCCAGTTGATACTGCTGGTAGGACTTAGCTCAGCAAAACAAGGCCACTTGAACTGGCACTGGAGCAGGATTCTGGGCACAGATGTTATTTGTGTTTGCACAATGCTGTAATCACTACAAGCGTTCAGAAGCGATGGGAAGATGCTGGTGCTGTCAGGCCTGGAACAGACACCAACATGGTGATGCAAGGATCCTCAACCCATCCGTCCTGGTATTCCCCTGTCAGCAAGAGCGCAGCCCCAGCTCCTCCTGACAGCAGAAGCAGGTTTGACTCATGTGGCTTGGTCAGAACAACAGGTTTGGTCTGTCCTGATTTATGCTGAGGTGATGAAGCACAGGACTGACCCATGGGTACACAGACCACACCAACCACTCAATTCACATAACCTATTAGGCCCCCCTCTTTGCCCCCGCTGTCCCTTCCTTTCTCCACTCCAGTCTCCTACCAAATTAGCACCTACCTCTAATTATCTTTTCCTCATCAATCATAGTTTTGCTGTATCCAAAATTTAGTATTTCTGATCCCAAATGCATCTATGTAATCTTGGCGTCACATGGTATTAGTGATATGAAGTGTTGGTCTTGCAGGATACTACTCCCCATTTCTCTCTAGTACTCCCCTTCAATTCTCTGTGAAGTTTTTTCTCACATAACTCCCTCTTGACCCCCTCTTGACCACCTGTGAAATCCAGCCAGCCCTCACAACGCTATCTGTAACTTTTGTCAGCTTCTCACACTGTTACCTGTTGTGCCCAGCAATTTCTCACATCACACCCAATTGTTTTCCACATCCTCTTCAGTTTTGAGAGTCTGCTACCAATACGGCTGATAATGCTGGAACAGACGTATGGATAGCGATAGGATACACAGTTTTGCATCAAACTGCTGGGCCCATGAAGGGACCGCTGACCCAAACCAGCAGATTCAGCTGTCATTTCCTGCAGAGAGCTGGTTCTCCAGTGACTCTTCCTTCCCAATGCAGGAAGTGCTTGCCAACGGTAAAAAATATTAGTTACATGGAAGAGTACAGCACATTGAAGTGACTCCCTTTGGGGAGAGTGGCAGAGCTTCTTTGGTGCTGAAGGAGGTAGAGAAATGGACAACAATTCTAGAGATGTGGGCATGACACCAGTTTTTGGCCTATAAAAGAGGTTTTCCCTTATCCTTCCACATGAAGCTACTCTGAAGAGTCTGTCCCCTTAGCAAAACTCATTGTTCCATACAGATGCGCCTTGCTTGTTGTCTGCCACATACACTTCTTCATGCTTACATCTACACATCCCTTTCAGGTGGACCACGTCAGCCTCAGGGATCTCAGCCTCCAAGGACAAACGCACCTCCACAGCAGCGGCTCTCTCCTCAAGGACAGCAGCCCCAGAGCCCCCAGTCCACTTCACCTCAGCAGCAAAGGTCACCTGGATCTCCACAGCAAGTCCGATCAGCAACTGGGTCCTCTCCAGTCCAGGCTTCCAAGGCAGGCGTGTTCCCTCCACAGCAGCCTAGACCTCCTGCTCAAGGCCGGGCTCCTAGCCAGCCAAGCCCCACTGAGACATCCAAGCAGCAAGCCACCCCACACCCACATCTGAAGTAGGTGCTCTGTTAAAATGCTAATACCAGTAGATATTAGAATAAGGCTGTCAAAAAAGTACCCTGAGCTGGCATGAAGAACATATCACCTGTTGTCAGGCAGTAGTCCTCAGGGACAAAGGCCTGGACAACTGTGAATGACTTCAGAGGCATATATGCCTGGTATGCCTGGCTTTAACAGGCCACCATTGACCTGTTGTCAGGAAGAACAAGTTGTACTTGACATCTCTATGATTTCAGTGTCTTCCTCTTGTTCATGTGCTCATTGTTAATCGTATGCTCTACCCCAGCCACACCAACACAGCTACTACCTTCCCAGCAGGGCGTATACTCCCTACAGGCTGTAATCAGCACATTATTGGCCAGAAAGATCAACAAGAGTAATTCCTTCACTATTCCTTGAATGCAGGAGCCACACAAGGTTCTTTACAGGGGCTTTTTTTTTTTTTTTTTTTTTTTTTTTTTCAATTAGTAGCAAAAAGGTTAGGGAGCGGGGGGGAAGTAGAAGTGGCACTACTCATATACATAAAACTCCAGATGGTGACTGTATGTTTAAGTGGAGCCCAGCACACCACTGAATTATTGCGGATCTTTGGTAGCAGCCTTTGCTGCCACCCTTTGTGAAGCATAACTGGCTGGAAAAATTGGCAAAAAAATGTTTAGTGTTGAGAAAAAGTTGACACAAGAGCAAATTGTTATGAAAAGGCCAGAGCAAAATACATACTAGGAATGAGAAGACAGTTTCTAGGCCGCAGAGGAGTGATGTTCTGGAACAGGCATTCAGTGATGATGTCTACATTAGCAAGGCAAACCAAGAGCAGTGTACTTAAGGATCAAAATGCTGGTGCTAAGGATGCAGTCGCCACACTACACATATTTCAGAGTCTGGTCTTGTGCTGAATGCCTATTACTAACCAGGAGAGACCACTCAGTGTCAAAGCATGGTAGCGGGGAAAATCGAGAGATTTTCTCTACAACTACCTGAAAAGAAGTTGTAGAGAGGTGGGGGTTGGTCTCTTCTCCCAAGTGACAGGCAATAGGACAAGAGGAAACGGCCTCAAGATGCGCTAGGGGAGGTTTTTTTTTTACACTGAAAGGGGTATGAAGCATTGGAACAGGCTGCCCAGGGAAGTGGTTGAGGCACCATCCCTGGAGGTTTTTAAAAGGCAGGTAGATATAGTGCTTAGAGATATAATTTAGTGATGCTTTTTGTCAGAGTTAGGTTGATGGTTGAACTAGATGATCTGAAAGGCCCCTTCCAACCTAGGCAATTCTATGATTCTATGAAAAGCACAGCCCTGACCTGAACTTAAACACTAGCAGGTACACGCCCAGCAGGAATAGCGTGGCCAACCAGAAGACCTGCATAACACAGCTGACAGTCAAAGCAGACGTGCCAGGGAGGGAAAGCAACTGCACACATTGCAGCGGACATGGCTACCAACATGCCGAACCTTTCATGCTCTCACATCTGAAAGGACAGGACCATCATTCATGGTAACAGCTGATAAGAGACAGGTGACCCTCACTATGAATCCATTCTTCTGTATTAGCAGTGAAATGACTTAACTGTTTCTCACAACAGTTGCACCAAATGGCAATTGCATACTTTTTGTCAGATATTTTCATAAACAGTTACTAGTCTGGACTGTGGTAGTGGAACCACCTGCCTGTGTCCCATCTTCTTCCACCCCCATTCCTGGATATTTTAGGATATGGAGATTCTGCTTGCTAACCTCTCCTTTTATCCTTGAATTTGTCTGTGTGATGGAACACAAAGCATCAGTAACCAGCTTTGAACTACCACCTTCTCCTGCTGAGTGTGAACTCTGTTCTCCATTTCAGCAAATCGCAGTCCCTGACAAACACCTTCAGCATATCTGAATCATCTCCGCGGGGAAATACCAATGAAGATGAAGCAAAAGCTGAGACCATCCGCAACCTGAGGAAATCATTTGCAAGCCTGTTTTCTGATTAACAGCCCTGCACCTGGATCCGTGCTTTAGTCAGCCTTCACTCTTCATATCAGCGTACCTGATGTCATCCTGGAATATACTCAATGGTACCCAGCGATTCACAACTAACACCTGGGTAAACAGAATTTAAAAAACTATAGTTGTTTTAATACAAAGAAAATATTCTAATAACGGTCTGAAAAGTGACTGTATAAAAGTGGCACTATTTCATTGTTTTTTGTGCATAATCAGAATCACATCTGTTCAAATTACTGAGCTGTAAAGCAAATTTTACTCTTGCTAACCCCTGTGGAGTCAACGCAGTTATGACAGTGCAAACTAGATTTTATTTTGATTTGTATATAGTCAATACAATTGCTAACTTCCAATTACTGAATTCTTGTTGAGGTCGAGCTAAAAAAAAAAGGCTTATTTCAGAAAGAGATGTGCAAAGACAGAGTCAAGAATAAGTATTCATTGACTGATGAAGTGAGCATGCTTGAGCATGGAAACACAGTGAACTGTGGAACTTCATGATAACAATTTTACAAAAAGTCACTTTTCGGAGCAAAACTACATTCAAGTTAAATACGGTACCAGGCATCAGTAAGTGCCAAAGATCACATAAGCAGGTCATCCAGACGGACTGCTGGTTTGTTCCAGATCACTCAGCTCATAGCAGATAAAACATCTCCGTTTCATGCCTTGCATTTATGTCCCCTGCACGTGATTCCTGAGTTCTGAGAGAAAAATGTCATGTTCTAACCCTGTAGCCTTAGCTCAAAAATAACCTGAGAAATGGGCGTTCCACACAAAAAACAACTTCTTCCCCTGCCCCTGGAAACACGAAGAGTTCACATTCACAGTTCACACAAATTCCAGACAAAACCCAGCTAAACTCCAAGCACTTTGGTGACTTGGTCACATCTGGCTAAGTATGTCCCCCAGGAACACGCTTAATTAATAGCAGAGATGATGAAGTGCACATATTTGTGTGCTGAGTGTTCCATAATACCGAATGGACAGAGAGATGGAGTGAAATCCTGTCTCCCTTCTTGAACTCCCGTTGACTTCACCGGGGTGAGTGCAATATAAATGCAAGGTGACAAACCTGCAACAGAAAAGGAAAACTTTCCTTTACAAATAAGATGAGCTGGGGTCCATCCACAGACACCAAGCCATGGGAGGGCATGTACGGGATTGCCCCAAGCAGGTAACGATCACTATTAGTTCCCCCTGACCACCCCCAAGAATTATTCTTCCAGAGAAGAGCGATGGATCTTTGCCAGGTGTGCTTTTCCTCTAACACAGAAGAAAGCTGTGAATGAGCACATATACTAGAACTGGGACGTTGCAAAAAACAGGAATGACACAAGCTACATTCACAATTGAAAAAACACCCTGGATAAATCAATGTATTTATGGTTATTTCTACCAGCTGAGAACCTACCCCTTGCACTGTGCTAATTCTATTTATAACACACCTGATGCAGACACAAGTCCCCATCCCACCTCCTCGACTCAAGTTTTGTTAAGCACTTTAGTCACAAACCATGCATACAGCTTCAAGGCCAGACTTTTGGCTCTGTGCTTCCCTTAGCAACTTCACCTTGATGGCAATTAGAAATGCCCAGGGAGGCAGGGAGGTCGGTAAGTTAAAAAACATTTGAGCCAATGGCACAGATCTTTGCTGTCGCTTAAACAGGGAGATCCCCAAAGCAACAAAAGCATTTTCCATCTTGGATCTTATAATTCACTGGTGGGAATAAAGCCAAACAAGCAATTCCTTCCTGCACAGCACCTGTAATGAACATCCAAATCCAATGCAATCATTTGGACCTTGTATGACCTACCCCTGTGCAGGCCTTTATGCATATACTGGCTTTTGTGACCCGTGGACTTTCAGGCAAGTCACAGCATAGCTTTTCCAGGTTGAAAGGTTCTCAAGAGACTCATCTGGATCAATGATTTATACCTCAAGTTCAGTATTATAGAACCACCCTATTCCCTGACAATTTCTCTCTTTTTTTTTTACCTCCAGTTCTGTGTTGTTCTTCCAGGTTTGCTAAGCAGTTTACAATGTAGCATCATAAATACATGCCATTATTTGAGAAAAAAAACAGACCCTGATGTTTTGCAGCCTCCAGGAGCAATAAAAGAGTGACAAACGGCCTTGAGCAAGCACTGTCCCACTGGCAAGAACAATAGCAGATTAACAGGCTCCACTATACGGAGGGGAGGTAATACAACCCTGGTGGGAGAGGATTTCCTTCTGTAACACTTCCCTCAGCATGGTTTATGCCTTTCCCTATTAAATGGTCACCAGAGATGCAAAGACAGAAATAAAAGTTTACTGCCAGAATCCTCAATTGCTCTATCCCCTGAATCTTTTAATGTCTCTCTTACCAACACAACCTACACGAAAAATAAGTAACTAGCGACTAGTAAGGCTTGCCCCCATAAATCGACCCCAGTTCATCACCAAAACCACAACTGTTGGATCATTTGCTGATGCTGTATTTGAACACAGCAGGGCTGTCCTCCAAGGGGCCACAGTAGCAGGACAGCACTGTTGACTTGATACCCAGCAGTGACTCAGATCTCTTCATCTGCCTACAGCTCCCAGCTGTCACCTTTCAAGTGACAAGCAAACAGAATGGCATCTCCCCAACTCCCAGGTCCAGCTTGCAAAAACAAGCAAAATCCACAGGCACTCTCAACTTATCTTGGTTACTCCTACAGCTCCTGAAAAGCATCTTCAGTTCTATCCACAGAAGTGCTTCAGTGAAAACAGTTACTTTCCTAAGTTAAAATAATGAAACTCTACACTGTACCCTATAAGTGTTCCAACAGTACACTTCAATCTACAACTATGACGCTCAGCTATGAGATGTTGTGGCTAGCAGGAGACCCACAAATGCATCATCATATATTCAGGTTATCACCTTTGATGCAGGGTTTCTATTCCAAAATCCCTACAATCTAACACAGCAGGAGAGAGAGAGGGAATACAAGGGGTATCTTCTCCATTTATATGAACAGGGAACTAAGGTATACCCAAGAGGTATTTACGTACCTAAATATAAGAGCAGTTAGGGGCAGTAAGAAGGCAGTGGAAAAGCTGGTGAATAGAAGATACATTTAAATCACGGGGTAGACATACCCCACAGCCCACCTTGCGATTTTTCTCACACAGCTGTGAAAACTGAGCACCTGGTCAGAGGTTCCCTTTTGTCCTGTGTGTTTTAATTTTCTTCACATGGAAGCCAGGAAACACAGGCAGATTTGTGTGTTTGGATCCAGCCCAAGAAGGAGCTGGGACACAGTTAGGACACCCACTCACATCTACCACCTGGAAAATCAGTTCACATTTTGCTGTTTACAGACTGAGAAACATCTTGACTTTTTTTGTAATATCTAGGTGTGGTACTTCAAGAGGAATGTCACTTTTGTTCCCATGCAACTATAAGTCTTGTATAAAGCTAAGGTTCAGAAGCATAGCAGTCCTCCTAATACCTGCAGCGGTATTTTCTTCTCTTTCACTAATCACAGGCAAGTATGTAAGACCTTACACCCTGCATATGACCCAGTTACTTCACCTGGTTGGTTTAAGTTTCATGAATAAGATAAAACAATAAATAGAAAAGCCAACGACAACAGTTCCATATTTCCAAGTGACTGTTAGGGTTGCTACTAACAGTGCCGGATACAGATGAACAGTACAGGTAAGAAATGCCCGTCTTCAGGCATTTCATCTTTTGTGATTTCTCCTCTATATAGTTCACAAACAGCAATAACGCACATACCTGGAGGAGCTGGCGAATAAACAAAATAAGCAGCTAGTTTTGAAGTATCTCCTTTGTTTTGTCTTCTAATTTTATACTGTTGGTCCTGAGATACTCACTTTATAGTTCATATACTCTTTTATGAATAAAGGGAATTCCGCTTTAGGGAACTTGGCAGTTCAGGGTAAGTCAAGTTCCTTTATCTTTGGCTCACAATACCTTTACTACAATGTGAAGGAACAATGAAGACAGGGAAGGAATACCTTCAGGTCATTTAATGGTGTATCTGTAAAAAGGTTGAGTTCATTTCTTCAAAAACAGATATTCAAATGACAAAATACAGGATAAACAGAACCTGTAGCATCAGCCTGGCAGAAGTAGGACGAGGATGTCTTCACAGCAGAGAGGGCCCAACTCCAGAGCATCATGGGGAGTGCCAGGAGAGCAAGCAATGCGACTGTCATCAAGGCACTGATGATGTGAGTACCACTGGTGCCACAAAATTAATGTATCTCACACACAGAGATCACTGTTCCCAGAAAGAGCTTGAAAAAAGTGAAAAGTTAAGGTTTTTTTTATCAATTAAAGCTGTATAACCTTATCTGAATATTATGTATGCATTTCTGAAGCACCCATCACAAGGACAAAACAGTGCAAGACCAATGCAGTGTAGATTTCCCTTTTCCTTTTTATAGTCATTGGAATATAAAGGACCACTGTAAGCTCTAAGAGGCCTGACTGTTGGAACAATCCTGGAAAATTCTGTTGGAACCAGGCAATTCAACCACCGCAGGCAAATGTCAAAAATTAAGGCTAATCTTGGTATTGAAGGAAAAACGCTGTTCACAGACTCTATAAATACGTACTCTTAGGTGTTTAATTGTGGCAGGATTTGCACTGGTATGCTGTTGCTGCAAAGTAGAAGAGAGAAGAAAGAAGCAAAACTTCTGACAGCAAAATAAAGTATGTATTTTACTTCAACTGGAGTAAATGGCAAAACTTCCTGACCCTACTGAAGTCAGCTCATTTTATACAAAACAAGAAGATGAATCACTGAAATATCACCTGAAAAAGCACATAAGTATTACTGATTAAGCAGCTTGTATTTAACAGGAAATGTCATTTTATTTCCACTGTTGGAATTTCAAAAAGATTTTAGAAAATAGTATCAGCTGTCACAACAGTCATCGGTACCACTTACATGTACAGAAACACTGAGATCAATCCATCTTAAAAAAATATGTAAGAAATGAAAAGTTCTAGCAAAGTTTAGTCATCCCAGTCTTCCTTTGAGCTCCAGCATCAGCCTGCAGATCTCATCGGGAGACTTTAACAGTGGTCTTGTTAGTTGCTCATTAGTTATTAAGACAACACTTGAAAGGTGCTCATAACACGCTACAACACGTTTCCTCTTGGTATGATACATTTTGATACTTAAGTAATGGAATTAAATGGAATTTACTGCAGTAAAGTAAGAATCCATTCTGCTTCTGCTGTGATCCCATTTCCACTGCAACCAGGTTAACTTATTTAATTCCTTAAGTAAGTTAGGCAGGAGGAAAGATTTTTTTGCACCGGTTTTAGTTCACACAGTAAACGCAGCCATGTACTACAGCTCCTTATTTGTAAAGTCAAGGAGAAAGACAAAAGTTTTGCTGCTGGTTCTTTGTAAAATTGCTCTGCTTCTGTTCAGACTTCTGAGTTGCACTGTAGCATGACTTTGCTCAGCTGTTTGTAAAACGAATTTATTTGTGTTCTAATATTACCCTTGTAAAGAAAATCCCTTTCCTGTATTCTTTGTGTATTAAGTAACAATACAAAAATGCTTTTTACCTAATAAAACATTAAAGGAAAAAGGAAATGTCACCTTTGAAAATTTCTACAAATTCACACCTACCGTAACAGTGGTAGTATCCTGTTCTATGCGGAACATGTCAGAATTTTTGTTAATAAAGATTATTAGCCAGGTAGATTTTAAACAACATCATTTTTCCTGGCAATTTAATAAAACTCTTCAAATAAGACAGACAAGTATAGGGTTTGTATTTAAAGTGCTCTTTATCTGATGCAGCAAATATTTAGCCAGTATCCTTCTGGTCTCTAAGTAGCACTTCGCAGATGATTAACGGCAAGGCCGAGGGGAAGCAGAACAAACTGTTCTAAGTTGTAGCTCTTGGTGAAACAGACCCTGGTGCCAGGTGGTAGAGTACTACCAGAGCATAAAACAAACCCAGCCTTTGTGGTTGAAATATTACCATGCACACATGTTCTTGCCACAATCTGAAGAGAAGGCAGATGTTAGTGCCTGGGATTTGCAGTTCCCTGCAGTTAGAAAGCAAGCTCAGGGACTAGAAAACTCACTGAAGGAAGAAGCAGCCATCAAATGAATGCACGGCGAATGTCCATGGGGCGGCCCCGGCTGGGTCGAGGTGGAAACCTGTCATTGGGACCAGCTCGTCCTGGAAGTGTAGGGTTTGCTCCAGGCAAGGAACCAATTGGGTCAAAATGTGGTCTGAATGGAGGAAACTGGCCTGGTGCTTCTCCTGGGCCAGGAATGAGTGAGTTAATTGGGTCGCCAACATATGGAAGTGTTGGTCTCTCGTCATATTCTCCACCAATGATCATTGGGGGATAAATTGGGTTGGATGGAAATGGGTTGGGAGGAAAGGGATTAGGATAGAAGGGGTTGGGATGAAAGGGGATTGGATGAGGTGTAGGGGGCAGAAACATCATGTGCCTCCATCTCAGGGCCTCCTTCTTCTGTTTCAACTTTTTCTTGTATAGCTGCAGACAGAAACAAAGGCATTTTTAAGCTCTAGAAGTGATTTGTGTTCCACCTTCAGCAACAGCATTCGGTTCTGCAGCACTTCTCAGAAAAGCACTCCGCGCCAGTCTGAAAACCTAAAACAGCAACTCCCCTGCCTGCCAAAGACCAAACACAGCACCTCTGGAAGACCAATAACCCATGATTTGGGCATGCATCACGTAACTTGTTGATGCTGTTTTCTCCTATTCTGACCAAACTCAACATATGTATACAGAACACCACACTTTTAAACTAAAATTTAACTCAAAGTTACTGCCTCACAAAGTCTATACTTTCTATTCTCAAATTAGCCACGGAGACTAATCACAGAGAAATTATATAAAAAAGCCACCTACTTCTTTCCAGTCTGTGTCACGAGGTCTTGCAATAGGATCTACAAAGAGAAGCAAACAATTAAGAAAAGCGATCTATTTTAAGTAGCCTTCATGCCACAGACACACACGGTTTTGTCAGAACTTGAAGAATCAAGAGATGAAAAAAATCCACTTTTGTTGAATACATTTTTCATAAAAATAATGCATTTTAAAAAATATAAAGCTCCATGACCATTCAACAGGTAATCTACTTGCACACCCGTTCTACCTAAAGCATCATCTACAAAAGTAGAGAAATCCCAGTAACACTGTCCCCATCTTTTACTTCTGATTGCACTTCCCATGATCACCTTATTTCTTCAATCTCCTGTGAGAAATTATAGCGGGAATAACTCTTCACTTCACTTCCTAATATCTGCAATAGCCAGTACACAAAGGTAGCCAGGGAAACAGATGAAAACATGGAAAGTGTGCACTACACAACCGGAAGAACTGTGTGGTCCATCAGTAATGGCTCAGCAGATCATCACCAGTTTTCCTGGCAGAAAACTGCGCATCCACCTGCATTACACCTGACGAACTGTACTGGTCAGTCACAAATGACTGCATTAATTCACAGTGTTTAAAAATCAGAAGTGGTTGCCTGACGAGCCTCTTACGAAAAATCTGTCAGACCTAATCCCTCTGTTCACATGAGAATGTAATTAGAAAAATGTGTCTCAACATTACCTCGGAAATCTCGCAGATACATAAACCTCCATAGAAGCTGGTCATTTGAAGCTGTGTAAAGATCACGGCAAACAGCAGAGAGAGAGATGAGTGAACGGACATCCAGAAGTCTGAAAATCCGAAGCTTAAGCTCAAGAGGAAGGACCACTAACCCAAACACATCTGGCAAGTTCAGAGCTACAAAATGGAGAAAACAGAAGCGTTACCTAAGTGGTGCAGAGCTTACTCTATCTCTAAAGACCATAAAAGAAAGGACGGACATTACAATCGTTCCCTTAAATGTCCAAGTTACACCACTTTTCTCAGAACGTAGTGTGATGTGACTTCTTATAAAACAGATCTCTTGCAACTCTTAAGTACATTTACTGAGTGCACAAAATAGGGCAAACGGCACTTTATACTGACCACTATTGGCCACTAAGCCTAAGAAACATTCCACATACCTAACTATGTTTATAGGCTACGGAACAAAGGAATAGGTAGAGAAAAAAAGACCTGCCCAATTTCATAAGCCCACAAAACCATACTAAATACAGAGCACATGCTTCACATAAAATCTTCCCACACTGAAGTCTAGAGGGAATTCCAATGAATAGTCTTCAGAATACAAAGCTGAGACCTTTTATGGCAATATCCATGCAGTGAAAGCCTGGCTTCCTACTGCTTCACAAACACCAGCTTGGGTTACTTCCTACCATCCTTTCCAAGCCCACAATGACCAGTTACTGAGTTACTGGGGTTAGACTTCCAAATATGATGCTATATAAATTCTTCTGCTTTGACAAAGTAAAATGGATCAAAACTACAGAATTACTGCCACAAAATTATTGTGGTATAATTTTCTCATCGCGAAGTGTGGAAAACAGCCACTCCAGTCTCTTAAGTCAGACTAGAGCAATCAAAAATTAAAACCAGGAAATTATCATTATATTAACACTTTCCGAGATACAAAGATTAATATAATTTCTTTAAAATGTATAAATTACTTGATGCTTACTCTTTATACACCCATCACTAAACAGCTATTTGTAACACTTTTCCTTCAAGGCTTTGTATGGACCCCCTTCCCTCCATCCTCAAAAATGAGGTACCATCTCTAAGTGTAAATATTTTCTCTCACCTTGTCGGGCAGCAGCCAGAAGAGAGTAAACCAGCTGGTCTTTAAAGAGACGGGATAATTTCTGAAGATCTTTGTAAACACCTGCAACCTTTTCTATCAAAGAAGAGAGGTAAAAAGCTTATTTTCAGGAGGATATAATGCAAAAATTATGTAAGAGCAGAAGAATTACGTTTTTCTTATAACCAGAAGTGAAATCTGCTTGTAATCTTGATGGGAACGGCTCTGCAGCTAGAGTGTAATAATCATGCAATAAATAATTAATCGACAAACTATAGACCAGTTCCGTGGTCAGGCGAGGCTTTCCTTTGGCCTTAAAAAGCACTATTAAGAAAAATACTTGAGTTCTTCAGAAACAAACTGACTTTCAAGCTATCAGAGCTTCCTCTGTCAGATTTCAAAGCTCCTGTGTAACATGCACCTATGTTGTAAATGTCTGCAATATTCATTTTTCTGACAGGAATGTTTTTCCCTTCTGTTCTCTGAAGAAAGAGGAGCCACAAGACTCTACCATTATATTGGACACATTTCAGTGCTCAGTTATTCTTCTAAAGCCTTTCAACTAGACTTGTACATCAGCAACTGGGGCTACCCAAGACAAAGCACAGAACACTGAGCCAGCCTCAACTGCCAACAAAGCAGGTCATATATTTCAGAGAACAAAAGGCTGATCAGGTTTGTGCTTGCAAGGATCCACATCTATCTGCCTTTCTCTCCTCCCCGCCTTAGTTTTCCCTCTAATTTTGGCATGCGGGAGAGAGCTATGTGGTCAGCACATGTCTTCTGACAAAAAGAATATAACAATTACAGTGCCATGACAAGAGTGTAGGTACCATCAGCCTCTGAAGTCCTGAACTGCCAGGCAGAAAGCAGGTATAATCCAGCATTGCTACCCCAGAGATTCACACATATGTTTAGCACCTCATAAGTAACAGGCATACGGGCCAAAGGATGACTCAGGTTTTGAAGGGTTCTTTCCTTACACTGTTAATCCAAGAAATTCAAATTGTTTTAACAGCCAAATGTTATTGAATGGCTACACTCCGAATTCCTTTTACCACAAAGCTATGACTAACCTAAATGGTAGCCACATTTTTCTTTTCTTGCTGTTCTGTAGCTATTTGGTCCTCTGCTGAAGTATACCCTTACCCACTACGTCCCCTCTTTACTTTTCAATTTACTACTATGAGAATCATAGATCAATCATACCTGGCTCCTGAAAGCAAACAAAGGATGCTGGCAATAGCTGTATTCTCTTAACACCTTTAATCTCTTTGTTGATTTTTAATGTTGCTGCAAATATAAGAAAAAAATACATTTCAAAATTTAAAACACACTGAGAGATGACAAAGATCACTTCATTACTGCCTTACCCTTCAGAGGTGTTTTACTTTCCTCCCTTTCCAGATCCCCTCAAGGAAAATACTCAACTACAGCAAGCAGCTAGACAAATAAAAGTTTCAGAAAAATAAAATGGAACTTAAAATAGAAGGGAATAAACAAAGATCTTGGTGACACAAACCAAGCATTGCCTCGGCATGATCAGTTACAAGTTTTACAAATAAACATAAAAATTTTAGTGAGATATCTTGAAAATAGAATCAAGTCCCAATTTAATATTGGTTCTGCAAAAATGTGAAAATGCTGAAATGCTAAATAAAATATCAAAAAGAAAGGAAAAAAAAAAACAAAAACAAAAAGACCTCCAAAAAACCACCAAGTGGTATGGAAGCTGCTTCAAAAATTTAGACTCCCCTAAATTTTCTGGACTGAATAACTAACTACTATTTTTAAGACCACAGTTGAACCATTAGTGTGCTACAGGAAGTATTATAGCTAAAGAATACATAGTCTGGAAGTTGTCTCATGTTCTTTGCAAGACTTATAAACAAGACAAAATATTGTAGCTGGAGCAAATCTACCTCTTCTAACATTTGGCAATGTATAGGAAAGTTCCTATGAAATGAGACAAGAAACAGATTTCTACAACATTGCAAGGAAAAGGCCAGATGAATCTCCTAAGCATTTATCCGTTCTGATTAGAGGGAGAGAAACAGTTAACATGGAGACAGGAAATGCCAAGAATATTCAGCATCAGGAAGTGGCATCTCTTAGACCTCAGCAACCTGGATAATCAAGGTGCAGTTCTAAATAGAGTGCATAAAAGCACATTTAAGTTTCCTCTTGCTAAACAATGGTGATATTTTGCAACGTGCATCCGGGATTAAAACTTGACTAACTTACCATTAATAGCAACAAGATCTCCCAAAGGCACACAAGTCAAACCAGCAGAACCTTCTTCGCAAAGGGGATGTGTGTACTGTAGCTTATAAACACCATTCCCTCTCCATTTCTCTGGCATAGACACTGCCTTGGCTTCTGTCCCCTAAAAACATACAGAGATAACGCTGCCATGCTTTAGCAATGTACCAAGACTACGGGGTGAAAAAAGAGAATTAAAAGTTTGGAAATGCCAGAATGCTGCTTGCAAATCTTAGTTTAGTCCCAATGCACATTGTAACAGACTATAACTGCATGATTATATACTATTTTCCCCAAGACTAACATCAAATCTAAGGAGAAGTTTAGTAATTTTTTGTCCTGTCCCAGTTTTGACAAGGAAGGTTGTTCAGCGAGCAGACACCTATTTCTTTGAGACATACAGTCATTCTGTCATTTATTCCAGCATTTTGACAACTCCTGCATGTACTTTAATTTACTGCATGAAAAACATGTTATTGCACGTTTTCTGTGAATTTACAAGGTCTAACAGGGCTTGAAGAATCATAGCCTGAAATCCATTCAAAAATCTGAGCAGACTAACAGTTTTTCCTTTCAATTCCAGCATGAGAAGGCTCAGATGGAATCCCAGAGGGGAACACAACAAAATCACAAGTACAAGCAGACTCTCTCATTCTTCTTAAATCTGCACAGCAATCATCTTTCCTACTTCCAAGCCTACTGACTGACATAAACAAATCTTCCCAGGGCCAAATGTATTCTTCAGTATTTCAGGCTATAGGAATGCAATTAACTTAGAAGATTTATTAAACTGCTATTGGTCAACCAGCCACCTAAACTGACCCCCTACATGTGCTTAGTTAGCCTCATCACAAGAAAAAAAAAAACACACACAAGAATTTAAACACCTTCCCTGAGAACAAATGGGGTTTTTTTTGCATATTCAGTCACATACTAATAAACATACAATGCAAATCTGGAAATCTGAAGGGAAAAGGTAAAATTTGTACATTGTACAAACGTACTGCCATAGGTGCTCGAGTATGAGTTAGACAGCTCTGCAGGTTAGTGGCACCAAAGCCTAGCTGAACTTAGTTGAAGTAAATAGGGAATTGGAGACAATGTTTTTGCAGACCTAGGCCTTGTTAACCACCATCTGAACAGGATACATTTGAGATGATACTGATGCTTCTGGCAGTACTTCAACAAGTGCTACCATATAAGCACATCTACACAAGCTCAACAGTATAAAGCAGAAACAGCAGGCTATCAGCTGGGTCCCAATGAGGCTGAGGACTGAAAAAAACATGGGGATAGGCCTCTTCTCTCACACCTAAAAGCTGCTCTAGTCTTTAGCCTTAAGGCTTACTGGTCAGGGAAATTAGAGAAGCCGATACTTCAGCAGCCCCTGCTGCTGACTGACATACACAAAGACAGACGCTGCTCTTCAGATGCATCTTGTATCACACATTCCCATTGTACTCCACAGCTTTCTTATACTGACCAAGAAATTTCCTGATTGGTTGTGCACCTACCTGAGGTACGTAGCCTGTCTCCATCATGAGAAGATGTACTAGAACAATCAAGGCATCAGTGGCACTGGTACACTCAGCAGAAAGGTAGAGCATCTCTAAGGAATGTGGTATTTCACCATCAGCAGCTTCACTGCACAGCATGGGTTCAGAGGGATAGGAACCTGTACCTTCTTCCAGGTCATCTTCTGGGACTAATCCAGAAGGAAATTCTAGGCTGGATCCTGCCTTCAAGGGAAAGCAAAACACACCTTTGTTCAGAAAATTACACCTCTACATACATCAATATTATTTGTCTGCTTATTCCAGCCCTCACAAGCACCAAGTCTAAAGAGAGCATCTGTCATTTAGTGGCCAGCCCAGCTCAAACCACAACAACGGATTTCTCATGCAAGTTGTACAGACTCGTTACATCTCCATTTTCTAGCATCCCAACTGGAGACAGGAATTATACACATAGCCTCTGTAATTTTTGATGTTTGTAATGCAACCCCTTTCATAAAAGGGTCTGCCATTTGATTGCACATACTACTTGAAGACAAAGTAATAATATATTAAACCTTCATCATAATATTCACAACATACACAGGAATAATCTACTCGCTGCAGTACCACCATTTATTTAAACATAGCCAACATACATGGCAAGTAACCAAAATGGTAACTCAGACTGCTTAGAAACACAATAGACCTAAATAGCTGAGGGAAGCGTCAGGGGGAAAAAAAAAATTAATGGAGTATATCTGCTGACACTTCAGCAGCACTGTGGTTTTACTGTGGCTTCCTTTCTTCTACCAAAATCACACCATATTATTACGTTAACTGATAAAACTACTCATAGACACATTTAAAAAAAAAAAAAAAAAAAAAAAGTAGTGAATGAAAACTATAAGCAGATTTACCCAGGGAAAGGGTCAGGAAAGGGAAAAGAAAGTCTAAAGGAGCTGTAGCTACTTCTCCCGCACATCCATACCCAATGGCACAAGACACCCCCATGTTTGTATGAGGCTGGCATCACCATCCACCCATGGAACATCCCTTCTCTTACTAACAGCAATGCACATGGCCCCAGTTAAACATAGATTTCCAGACTTCTAGAGCTCTTCTGCAATGACACCTAGTTGCTTAAAAATTTTCCTGCCATCTTTCACCACATTTTTTGGAGGAAGATGTGAGAATCTTTCATCTTGCCTTTGAATATTAAATACATGTGAATCAAATACTTCTGCACAGCTTACTATTGTCTGACTGACACACATAAGGAGCCTACGTGCTCACAGCACCATGTAAGGATTATCGTTCCTGACAAGAATCAATAGGACAATGGTGCAGCAACATTTTTTTTCATTACTTACCATTCTTTTCATCCTACATCTTAATTTTCACGTTAAAATAATATTTTTTAAAGACCACTTATCCATATACCTCATACAAAGGTTGTATCAAAGAACATTTTGTATTTGAAATTAGTTCCAAAACAAAAAACTACTTGCTTCAAAAGAATGTTGGAAGACAATTCCTTCCCAGCTTCTCAAGCTCCTGTCTAAAAAGGACAGGATTGTATAATGAGATAGACCATGGCACTAGGCTGTACCTGCAGAACCTTCTCCAGGGAGACTTCATTCACCACAGGACCAAGCTGCTGGTGGGAGCTGTTATCTGCTTAACTATTGCATGTACTGTCACACAGAAAACAAACCCCTGAGTAATATGCAAAAAATGTGCCTATTGGCTGCATGAAGCATACGGGGTCATACAGATGTACATCTATGAAGCATGAGGCAGGACCTATTGCAGGAACACAACCTCCATGCACAAGACAGACAGGCCTCACTCTATGGCAGGCTGTCTGAATCATAGGGAACTGTTACAACCTATTAAAAAGGAATTGTGCACTCATATTGTGAGTGGTTCTTGTGAGTGGTGTTTCCAACAGGCAGTGTCTGTTGCATTTGTTCAGTACCTAGAAAGAGTCTCCTCAAGAAGACAGCACTGAGGCAGGTAAGAAACACACTCCTAACTTCGTTATGGGAAGTGCATGTTCCAGCAAAAACATTCAATCCTGTAAAAGTGTCAGATCTGAAACATCTCGGGGTCTCTGAACTAGCTTCCATATCACAGCTAACAGACAAGGAATAGGGACAAAATTTCATCCAAATAACTAGCTATATATCAGATAAGTATGAAGAGCCAAATATTCTGAAGAGATTCTTCACTATGTAGTTCAGCAACTGACACAACAAGATATCTTCTTTTTGTCTCGTGTTGTACAGGGCGATTCTCATGTACTTACCCTCTCATCACTCTTTTGAACTTCCACCTGAGCTTTCTGTTTGTCAGATTGCTTATTTTGCCCTTCTTCTTTTGGACTGTTGGACTGACTTTTGTTGGAGGTCAAGGTGGACGGCTCATGGCCATTCTGAAGTGGGGGAGGAGTAGAAGGAGGAGGAGGTAGGTTGGGTTGTCCATCTGCTTCTTCCAGTAATAAGCATATCAAATCACCAGAAACAATCCCATATGAAGCTAAGGTCTTCTGATCTTCTGTGAGAGCATCTTTTCTGTTCAATGTTATTGAAAACTCAGTATCAGAACTGCAAAATAGAAAAAAAGTAAGAAAACATGGTTGGCTTCACCTGGGTAACTGCACAGAGAGGTATAGTTAGAAACGCATACTGCACACTACAACAGTATTATGCTGTGGGTTTTAATCCATTAATAGTTAGCTATATATTAAAGGAAGAGTGAGAAAAAAAAAAATGTCATGAAATTATTTCCCCCATGTTTCTCTCCAAGTACATTTTAAGTAGACATAGCTGCTTGGTAAGTATAACTTCATTTACAGTAATTGCTCAAAAAACATTTATGAAGGAAAGCAAACAAGTGCCCTCAAAGTTAGAAGATATCACACCTAGCAAAACAAGCTTTAAACAAACTAGTGGCTGAGATTATTTAAAAACAAGATGGTGTTGCAGACTCAACAATCTTGCTTTCTCGATTAATCAAAACATTCATTTCAAAAGGTCAGCCGCTGCCCTACAGCATGCTAGTTGCAAATGAGGGTAATAAGAAAAGATGCCTCAGGTCAAGCACTTACAAAAAAACCCAAATAGAAATGATCAAACTGGTTAGCACAGAAGCAGCTACCCAGTATCAGCTATGAAACACAACCACTGTGGCAAGACAAGCAGAAACTTCCGATTTCTCCTGCTGACACTGCTACGCAGCACAGTGCTGTCCTATCAAATGGGCGTTTCACCAGTGAAACATTTGTACATCACACCTAATTAGAAGTCTGTGAATACAAACCCTTTAGCCACCATCAGAAAATGAGCCCCTTCTGCAGGCGTTTCTTAAATTGATTTTGCAGACTTTACTCTCCTACGAAGGCTGCCAGGAGTTCTTCATAGATAAAACGTTTAACAAATTTAAACCCAGAGATTCTCCAAGAAGCCCGCAAAACTGTAAAACTGACACCCTACAAAAGTTTTTGTATCGTAAAGTCCACATGGAAATTAATTCAGCTCTGGCTGAGCTGCAATCCGTATTTCACAGCTGAGCATTTCCCAAAGTTTCACCTTCCTGTTCTGCAGTGAACAGCCAGGAAGGAAAACTGGTTTGAAGCTGCAGTGACCCACTGTCCCACCTCCAGTGCTGCCGCAGGGCCTATCGGATGGAATCATACAATCGTTTTGGTTGGAAGAGACCTTTAAGATCATCAAGTCAAACCGTTAACCCAGCACTGTGAAGTTGCCACTAAACCATGTCCCTCAGCACCACATCTACATGCCTCCACTTCCCTGGGCAGCCTGTTCCAATGCTTGACAACCCTTTTGGTGAAAAAGTTTTTCCTAATATCCAATCTAAACCTCCCCTGGCACAACTTGAGGCCATCTCTTGTCCTAGCACTTGTTACTTGGGAGAAAAGACCAACCCCCACTCCACTACAGCCTCGTTTCAGATAGTTGTGGAGAGAAATAAGGTCTCCCCTCGGCCTCCTTTTCTCCAGGCTGAACAACCCCTGTTCCCTCAGCTGCTCCTCACAGGACTTGTTCTCCAGACCCCTCACCAACTTCATTGCCCTCCTCTGGGCTCGCTCCAGCACCTCAACGTGCACCTGCAGTGCGGGGCCCAACACCGAACGCAGGCCTCACCAGCGCCGGGCCTTACCAAGCCGTGCACGAGCTTTAGCAACGCGCCCCCGTCAACCGGATAAACCCTCCAGGCCGGCAATCCTCCAACCCCCCGCGATGTGTCATCCAGCCCCTGGGGGGAGCCCCGGTGCCCCCTGCCACAGGCAGGGGGGAGGGGGGCGGCTCGGCGGGAGGTGGGGCCGTCGGCGCCACGGGCCCACAGGGCGGCACCCGCCGCCCCGTCCTCCCCCGCCCGCCCCGCAGGGGGCAGCAGCGCCGGCGGGGGGAGGGGGGGGGGGCGGGGCGTGGAACATGGGCCGGGCCACGGTACGGGCCGGCCTATGACACTGCCCCGCCGGACCAAGCCCGCCTGCGCGCGCGCTCCCTCCCCCGCCGTCTCCCCCCAGCCGATGGTTCGCTCCGCACGCTACCTGTACCCCCAGGCGGGCAGCAGGGCCCGGCGCAGCTGCGCGCGCAGCTCCCCCAGCGTTGGCTCCGCCCCCTGCACCTCCAGCGGCGCCGTCCGCTTCTGCACCCGCACACGCAGCTTCATGGCGGCGGCGAGTCTCCGCGCCCGCCCGGCGCCCCGAGCGGGCCCCGCCGGGTGGCGGCGGCGGCGGTGGTGATGGTGCTGGCGGCGGGGAGCGGGCGCAAGGGCTGCTGGGGCGTGTCGTTGTTTTGGTCGGCGCGGCCCCACCCCCGCGGCCCGAGGCGTGGCGTGGCCCGGCCCGTCCCGTATCGTCCCGATCAGTGCCTCGGCGTGCTGCGCTGCGGCCTGCGCGGGGACGATCGATGATTGGGCGTTCGGGCTGTAGCCGCGCATGCGCCCCGAGGGGCCAGTCCCCCTCGCCGAGCTGTCAGTGGAGGGGTGGCGGCGGCCGTTGGTTCCGGTCGTTTACAGGGTGTCGCCGTGCTGTTGGGCAGGGCCTTCTCCCCCCTCAGCGGTTTATCCCCGCCGGGCTTGGAAGAGGATAAGCCGCTGGCGGGAGTGGTTTCTGCCCCCAGGGTGCAGAAAGGGGTTTTTTTGGGCCGCTTTGCACTCTTCCCGCCTCTCCAGTGCAGCACCGGTTTAGATGTTCTTCTAAAAACGAAAATGCCAAGGAGAGCCTGTGGCTTGGCAGGGCGTTACACTCCGTTGGCGAAGTTAATGGAAACAGGCCCTGAAGGAGGATTCTGCCCCCAAGAGCGTTTAGGTTTATAAAGGCACGTGGGCTTTTTTAAGGCACGCTACCGAATTGTCATCTCGGAGGTAATGCTTTAACACCTGCAGTCAAATAATCTCGCCAAAAGTACAGACTGTCACAAGTGTCACTTTACAGGCTTTAGTTCCCCTTTCTTTGTCATATTTGGAAAAAGGTACCTGCCCACACCTTAGATCCCAAAGCATACACTCGGCTTTATCTAGAAATACACACTTTGTGGATGATGGGGGAAAAATGGAAAAGGCGCTATTCAAAAATTCATTTAATGAATTAAATTAAATTTCAGAGAACAGTGAATTCTCTTTGCAGTGCAACAGTGAATGCCCTTTCAGTGCCTATAGGGCCAGTCAGAAAAGGAGACTGAAACTTCAGAAATTCTGTTCTGGGCTACAGCTGAAATCCCCTTTATACCATTGAACATGGTCGTCCAACCCAGGTAAAGGCGGTTGTTAAATTTCACTTCTCTTTAAAGTTTGCTGTCAAATGTGTCTAAAGCTCAAGGCCAACCATCATCTGGTTTAATGTGTGTGGTGTGGTTTAAAGATGTCAGTAAATTCCTCAGTGGAAAGGAGAGACTTGTATTGATGAAGGTGGTAAAAGCAAAGGCAAACAGACTACTGAAATGGAATACCACTCATTGAACAATGGAAGAGCTGGTGCTCATTACGCTGAGCTTGGCGTTACATACTGGACCCTCATCTGCAAGCATTAAAACAAGTGGTTTCCTAAGAAACTTTCTGCACCCTTTGCCACTGCCCCAGTTGGAGGAATGCTTATGCAGTCGTCATCAAATGGGGCTGCATCCTGGATAAATCCGGAGGAGTAGGTTGCTGCGGCAGAGGGGGATGAGAGTGGAAGGAAGTGGCAAAGGCAGGGACAAAGAGGATAGAAAGCAGAACATGGGAGGAGGTATCGAGCAGCATGTCTATCAGAAACACTGCTTTCCTCTCTCTTGAAGAGGATTGAATCCAAAGTGAGTCATGCTGCTGCCTCAACATCGTAACCATTTTCCATTGGCTGTGGATGTCCTGCTCTGTTTTGTCCTTCAGCGTTGTCCCTGTCCCAGCCACCTCCTGTGTTCCCGCTGGCTCCAGGGCTGCTTAGTCTGCGTTCTTGAGGAAGGGTGGAGGAGGCTTCAGTATGAGAAATGTTCGTGGGTACAGTTGTGATGTTTCCAGCAGAAGCACCATTTCAGCAGCTTGCACAAGCTAAAGTAATTGTGTGAAATAAAATGGTTCGGTTTCTCAGGAGCTGGCTGTAGTACTCATTAGGTAACCAGCTATACCAGTTACAAGTGAGCATTTCTGCTGGCACTCTGCTAATTTTTCCTTTGAATTTTATGAGTCATGCCACAATGTGAGGTTTAGACGTGTATTCCGCACCGCAGTAAATACTAAACAGGAAAAGCTCCTAAGAATAAATCATGATGAAAGGCTAAAACATTTTCCACAGCTTTCAAGTTTGCCTGTGCAAATTTCAAATTACCCAAAAACACCATCTTTTTTTTGTTCCCTCACACATCTTTCTAAAAGGGCTGTTATTTGATGGGTAATACTTTTTTCTCCACCATTTTCATATTGTCTCAGTCTGCAGGCAGGAGACTTCCAATGGCCAAGTATGAAGTTGCACTCAGGCTGGGAAAGGCACTGTGTCAAAATAGTACAGGAAAGCTGTGGCTTACAAGCTTGAAGAAATGGTTGTATACAGAATAATTTTGACTTTCAGAAATGGTGATTTTTTTTTATTAGTCTAATTCATTAGAAGAATATACAGCATGGTGACAAAAGAAAGCTCTTTATCAGCATTCAGTAGCTGTTGTTAATGGTTGTTGTAATGGTTGTTAAAAACAATGTGGTTTTTCAACCCAAAATACTTCGTTGAGGGCTTTTCTCCCCCACATGGTCAGTGTAAAACACAAGCAAGAGAACCCATTCTGCCAAAGGAATAAAACCCTCTTGACAGCCCTAGTGGTTTCTCTTGAGAAACTTGAAACTTAATATAGCTGTAGTCCTGTTGACCTGCAGTCAACTTCCCATGGCAGAGGAGAACTATAAAACGTAAAGATCTCTTTGGATCATGGAATTATATTTATTTTTTTTTTTCCTGAAAGCTGAGTGTAGTAATAAAGCTGTGAGCAGTGGAGCTTTTCCATTATTTTTCTTTCTGTATTTGCCACTACAAAGAGTGTATTTTATAATAAGTATAAATAAAAATATGTGTGTATATATTAACCCTTACAATATTGATATTTAGAATGACTAGGGTCACACTGAAAGATGTGAGACATGGTGGAATAAGAAGGGTATGAAGGCTGGAGTATCATCAGGAGATCTGTGAAAGTCTGAAGTACAGTTTTAAGTGCGCTGGTGGCAAAGGAGATTCATATCAAAGGCAGTGGAAAAAACCTCCTAACTTCTTGCAGCTTGATGGTGGTCAACTTTACTCCTAAAATGTATTTTAAAGCCCTTTATGCTAGTGCTCTATAGCTAATACATTTACTGGGGCTCTGCTTTACACCGTCTCAAGTTGGCTGTCTACAGATGACCCTTCAGCAGCATCTGAAGTTTGCTCATGTGGCTCTTAACTTCTCTGTTTCTGATTAAAATCTTGGTCATATGGAACAAAGGACCTTTGAGTGGGTTTTCTGAGGTTTGCTTAAGGCCTTTTTAGCTACCACCATGTTTTCTTGGATTTATATCTTTCATTACAGTATTGAACTGCCAAGTGGCACATCAAAGACGGAGTTCGATATCTTTGCATTAGCAGACCAAAATCACATTCCTCTGGGTAGTAAAAAGAGGCTCCACCCATGCAAGAATATTCTCAGAGGAAGATTTCCTGTGTCTTGTGATGAACCAAAGGGGTCAGGTTTTTCTTAGGGAGATTACTGCATCCAGTTTCTAGGAACGTATAGTGACTTCTTACAGGACTATAATTTGTACAAAACCAGAGTAGGGGCTACATAGGTTGAGAGAGTGCCTCATCCTACTGTCAGCTCCATGAAAGTTGTTGAATAGGTAATACTTATTAGAGTATTTATTCTTTCTGTTGCAGTTGCGTTCATAGGCTATTATGAGGATCGGGATCCATAGTGGCAAACATAAAACCACCTGGTATGGCTCTGGTCTTGCTCCAGATGGTTGTACAAGAGGCTAAGGGGTGAGCCAAACAACTGTAAGGAAAGCAGACAAGAAAGCTTAGAACAGACCTACTCAAATGATGAACTTGGGTCTGAATCTGGGCAGATCCCAGACAAATAATGCTTGCTGCATTGTTGTTCAAGGTCTCAATATTTCTTACTCTTGCCCTGTCTCTTGGGGGCCAGCTGAAGAGCACCTTTACAATCCTTAGCTGTGAGGAGAGTGTGCAGTGCAGAGCTAGAACAAGAACACTGAATTTTTTGCTAAATGGACTTCGATAAAAATGAATTTAGTAGTTCTGGCTCAGGTGCTAGGATAGCGCAGTTACAGAGGTCAGCAACATGAACTCAATGGATCCAAACAGTGGAAAGTGTTGTTTTTCCATCAGCTCATCAGACAACTGGCTCCCAACATAGTTATCCATTGTTAACAGATTCTGTGTAGGCATTGCAGTTATGTTATTTATTTTGCAGCCTGGCACAGATGAAAAGTTCTCTGGGAACTCTTCTCCAAGGCTTTGAAAGCCTTTATGAAGGACATCAGTAGGCAAGCCACACTCACGAAAAGCTGTGGTAACACACTGCCTTTGTAAAGCCTCCAAAAGACTGGGCCGGGGGAAGGTACACAGACCTACTCAAAAATGTAACCTGTGGGTGCAGAGGTGGCTGCTGCCTCTTATGGATTCTATTTGAAGATTTCATTGAGTTAGATCGCCTGCTGCCTCATGAATTGGGAAGTGAATAGCATTGCTTTCTACACTGAAGGAAGGAAACCATGAACAGGAACTTACTGGAGTTTTTCTTTTACCATGGATATTTCCAGTAGTTGTGGAGAGGTGGAGGTCACCTGGTTTTATGTCATTTAGAAAACTCCTCTCTTTCATTTGCTGGGTATTTTTAAGCATTCCTGCCAATATATCTGTCCTGTCAACCATATACATCTTTTACTCCTGTTACCTCAGAAGTGATTTTCCATATGGAATATCGGTGTGTAGGAAGGGTTAAAATCTTGAAGCTATTGAGTCCTTTTTGGTTTGACATTGTTGAGTGAGCTGCAGAAAACCTACCTGTTCTTGAGCATACTGCAGAGTAACTAGAAACAACGGAGCAAGGGAGAAACTGAAAAACCCAGTCCCAGTTCTGCAGGAGAATATTTATGAAACTGAAAGGCTCCGTCTGGACTTCAGGTTCGGTAGATACTGTTTTTGCTATCATGTTTGTCTTGGGTTTGTTAATTATTGAGGTTTCTTTTCTGAGTTTTTGAAAGTGAAAGAAATTCTCGTGTGGGCTACAACTGGAGAGTTTTGTGCAGGACCAAGGCAAGACAAGGACAAAATTCTTTTTCAGAGATACTCTGTTGTATTTTGGAGCTTGGTCAGTTTAAGATAATGGGGTTTATGGCTGTGTTAAACCTGTACAAGACAATGATAGTGACTTTTTTTTTGCATCAGAAGCTTTCATAGCTCTTAGGCAGATTTCAGCTCTAATCTTTATTGCAAGCTTTATTTCAAGTTTTTGCAGACTGTTCACAAAGGAGAAACCAAGTGTGGTATCTACATACTGGTAAGTAGAGCACTTCATTAGGGTGAGACAGGTACACAAACTGAAACAAAGGAGTTTTTCATCTTTTTCCTCTACTTAGGGTACTTGAATACACTATCTCTAAGAAGACAAAAGAATTAAGAGGAATGGGTCGATGCATGCTCAGTTACTGAAGATAAAAATCAGAGTAATTTGTCTGCCATCTATTGTCATCGACAATGCAATTAGAAGCTCTGATTTAGACTATCAGGCAGCTCACAGTTTCCATCTCGTTAGCTCTGTCTGTCTCAGTCATCTGACTAACCTTGTACAATTGAACCTAGTATCTGACAGAGGCTTGGGGCTTTGATGAAACCAAGTGTATCAGCCTTGGAGTGCAAAAGTAAAGCTTGTTGGTTTGAGAAAGCAATATGAAATGATACCGTTTTTTATTGCCGTGGCAGTTCAGTTGGTTGTTCTTTCAGCTTCTCACCTGGCACACGTTTAAGAGCCAAATAAGAACATTATTGACGACACAGCATGGTAGTGACTGAGACTGCTGTTTTCTGTTCCTCAGTGTGAATGAAATTCAATGAGAATGAGGTACCTCACCTGCATCAATGCTTCCAGCAATCCTGCTAGATAAATATCTAGTAAATATCTATGTACTTCAATGATAGAAAAATCTGTCTTTCTGGTTTTACATCGATTTTTCATTGACCCTTAATGATCAGGGTAGAAAGTGGCATGTTTGCAGAAGAAGCTAAGACAATTTTTGGAAAAAGTTAAAGATTTGTGACTTCCAACTGTCTGTTCTGCACAATGTAACATTGCTACCTTAAAGTAATTGTTTATTGTGAGTTGCTTAAAGTATAGAAAACAAAAAAAGCATAAAACTAGAGATGGAAAGACCAATTAAGGAGGAGATTTTAAAAATTTGTCACAATGCGGATTATGTTTTCAGAATGTTTTTTTCCTGAAATCACTTTTTCTTGCATAGTACCTTGGGGTAAGGATTCCCTCAGAGAACTGATATCAGGGCAATATTGATAATGCATTTTATCTGTTGTATAGTTCATAAATCTACCAAAGAACTGTATTTTATGAGGTACTAGGTACATCTTGTATTTGCAACTGTTTAGTCTGACCTGATCATGTTAATTCCAACACAGAAGTAAGACTACCAAAGCATTTTTTTTTCATTGGGTTTTTGTTTCTCTGTTTGTTTTAATATATTTATATATGTTTTCTGGCAGATAATAGAATAAATTGTCAGAATTTTTCAAGACAATATGGTACTTACTAGAAATTCAGGAATGATCTTACAGGCTGGAATACCTGGGAAACTAGCAAGGCTTTTTTGCTACTTATTAATTAGCATGATTTTGAACACAGGTAGGTACCATGACCACAATCAGACATGTTAGAAAAGAATGTGCCACTCTCCTCAGTGGTAAGGCCACAGTAAAGTTACCATAGGCCCCTAATAAGCAATTTCCTAATGCAGCACTGGGAAGATTTGAAGTTTTCTTGAGAAACAGTATTGTTATTTCTAGGAAACTGAGCAGTGGCTGTCATTAGTAGTGAAAATGAAGATGAATGCAAGAATTTTGAACAAAGAAACCTTACCTTTGTACTAGAATAGTGAAACAGAAAGAAATAATTTGTCACAGCTTTAGTGAAGCTGGGTCAGGTGGTTATGTCCCACCACGCCGTGGCTCACAGTCTCACTTTGCACTCAAAGACACTGTGCTGCAGGCTCGTGCCAGGACACCCTTCTCCACTCTAGTGTGATCACTGTCTAATTCTCATGTGTGCTTTGAATTCACCCTTTGCATTCCCTCTCACGTGACCTCATTTAGTCAATGTCATGTATCAGTGTTTGGATGAAGTCAGAGGTTTTTGTTTAAAAGGGGGGCAAGTTTTGTAGGGAGGCCTGCTGTATTTTATTATATATATATTTATATATATACACACCGTCTGATTTAGTTGAGAAACTTTTGGACTCAAAAGTCCAGTATATTCTAAGAGGGGCATACATAAAAAGGGTATTGTCCTATAGGAGGACAGACCTGCTCCTCCTTGGCTGGGATTGCTCTGTCATATTCACTCTGCAGGAGGTAGGACAGATGGTTAAATAAACCAGCCAAGACATGGATGCGGGGAAAGCATAGAGTAGTGGAGCAGAACCATTCAGTCTTGCCAACAGCTAATGCCTACCAAAGTGCTGTCAAAGTAATCAGAAATCTGTGTCTTCTCCCACATTGACTGCTTCCTACAGTAAAATCACTGGCTAAACCTGTCTTGACTATCCACCCTCATCCCAGTTTCATTGAGGGAAGTGATGGACACAGATTTTTTGCAACTCATGGTATGCATCATTTATGATCACGTTTGCATCATAAATGTTGTTAACAGGTCCCTGTGACAAAGGTGCGAAGATGCTAAAGATGTGGTATTCTTTCCTGCTGTGTTTGCTGTCCTTGCAGCTTGAGGCTAATCCTGGTCTTAAAGTGAGGATTACTCAGAAGGGGCTGGACTACGGTATGTCAAATATTGCCAGAAGTTAATTTATGATAAATTTATGCACTGAATATAGTTCCTTAATAAAGGTGCAGTGTAGAAACAAGCTCCTTAAATATTGAAATAGAATCACACACCTCACACCAGTAACACTCTTTGTCTGTTCTCTCACTTATTTCTTTCCTTTTTGGGCACCCCAGGTGTGAATTTATCCTTTCTTTATTGATTGCATTCTCTTACAGCCCAACAGTGTTTCTACCACACTCTTCATATTGATCTACTTTCTTAGGACCAGAATGAGATGGTCATATAATCGTTCCTTTTTTAAAAGTGTTGAAAACTTCATTGAAAGTGCAATATTTACTTGACAATAATAAGACATAATTGAGGAAATAAAAGCTTACAGTTTTGTACCAGCCATGTAACTGCACACCTTTACTCTCATTCCTCCATTTGGGGTGGGATAGTATCTGCATATGCCATTCTTTCAAAAAATCTAGTAACCATCTGCCATAATTGTGCCCCTTAACAGAACATCAGCAAGGTTGTGCAGGATACTCCTAATGTCCACAATGTATTTTCCTTACTCTTTCTACTCATGCTAACTCTCACTGTGTTTTACCTAAGACTTACTCCATGGGTGTGCAGGGCACGCAGTATAATTTCAGTTGTTTACAGAATTAACATTAATAATAAACTTAACAAGGCACAAATTCAACAAAGGCTGGGTCATGCTAAGAATTAATCGTCATTTATGGACTGAACATGCTGACAGGTAAACAATGGACTTGTGAGATGAAAAGTAGAAGCTCAGGGTTTATGCCTTCAAGATGAAAGCAAGGATCAGGTCCACTTATTTCTCTGTATGAGCATTGTTTTAAAGGCTTTTGAGGAGTTGAGAAGAGCAGGGCAAACATCAGTCACCCAAACCAGAACTGATCTCCATATCTTTTTATGACACACGGGAGAAATCGCTCCCTAGGGATCTCTTATGGCTTTAGAAATGAGAATTCAGCCTGGTATTTCCTAGTGTGAGCCCAGTAGTTTTTGTGACATTCAGCATGGCCTTCAAGTGCTGCACAAACAGACTAAGTTTGCACACCCCTGCATTAGCAGTAAGAACAGACATTAACAGTGTGCCTCCCAAAGGTATTTCTCATATTTGAAGAGCATGGTGCCTGTCACATCTTTTCCTTTAATATGAGAGTTGAAGGCTGAGGCACTAGATCCTGCCTGCACGCTCCTTGCCTGCTGCAATAGTCTTGAGAGAAATTCCACCTGGGATCACTGGCTGCCTTAACTGACAGTCATAAGAGAGCTTTAAGTTATTTCAGTCAGAGCCCATATGTTGCTTTGGAGGCAGGAGTTCCCAGAGAATCATAACTTACCTCTCCTTCATAAACAATCTATTTTAAGAAAAGATATTCCAGCGTTATCACTGGTTTCAATTTTTGGCTTTTTTAATGCACTGAAATCTGGAGGAGAAAAAATAGATATTTTTTATTCAGCAACTGTGAGGCCAAAAGCTGACGAAACTCATGCTAAAAATATTTGCAAGCAGGACATCATTCAATATTAAAGTTTTAGCAGTGGCTTTATCAAAGATAAGCAAAAGGAAGGAAGACACAATGAATTTGGGATTTAAAGTTCTGTTTGTTGATGATGGGGGTCTGTGTGTATTGTCAATGCACAAGTAACATTGAAGCATTCAAGAAAGCAGGGATTCATTAAAGCAAGGAGAGAAGGTAAAGAAATGTCAGAGATCTGCAGTATGCTGTAATGGATAAAATGCAGTGGCAAAACATATGTACTCTGAAAGAAACAGGAAGAAAATATTTAAGAGGATTGTCTTTAAACCTCAAACAACTTCCAACAAGCCAGGTAGTTCCGCATTTGACATAGCAGCACTTCAAATGCATATATCACACTTTTTCCGTAAGTAAACACTACTATGTAGAAGTCCTCTTGCTACTTCTTAACTGGCTTTTTCATTCAACAGTTATGAGACGATCTGAGGTAAAGGTGATGATCAAGTGTTTCCCAATGCATTCCACATTGTGAGTGAAGGAAGTGTAACGGTTTCAGAAACCTAACAAGAGTTCTAGAATATAAAATACAACTCAAGGATGAGATGATCCTAACAGATGATCTTGATCTTGGGTTAAATAATTTGTATGTGAGGCTAATAGAAGTTATAAATGGGTGCATAAGTAGTTGGAAGGAGGTCTAGGTAAGGATCATAGAATCGGAGCCTTTCAAGAACTATGTTAAAAGTGATGATTGAATTATTTGGCAGTATATCTGGACCTTTGGGTGCCTGAATCCAATCTGCAAGGCATGTGCTTTCCTCTGTCCCCTTGTAGGCAGGACGATTGGGATGGAGCTCCTGAAGCAAGCAGTATTGAAAGAGACCTTCCCAAGCTGGAGTGGGCAGGAGACTTTCTCAGTTGTTAAGGTCAACTATGTTATTTCAAGGTAAGTAAAGGAAATATATTTCAAAGTTTTAAGATGAAACAGCTTATTATTACTGCATAGTAATAATTATGCAGCCATTTTTTTGTTCAGTGTAAAATCTTAATGGTTCATCTAACTCTGCTCCCACTGCCCAAACACTAATTTGTTTTGTAAGTACATCCTTCCACCACACTCAGAGATGAGCTTTAGAAAGCTTCTGAAGGAGCACCTTGACTGTTTTTTCACTCGATTTGTATCGGAGTTTGGGGCGAGACAGGTCTAAGCATGGCTATGTTACAACAGGGAAAATGGGTGGGAAAGAGGGCAGAATTGATGATATTAACAGAGTGCTACTATGAAGGACCTGTAACAGTGAAAATAATTTGTTTGTGTTTGATGAGAAAAAGCTGACAAAGGGATAAAATTAAAATGTGTGGAGGGGGATGGTGTACCTGGGAGGACGTGGCAGAAAGATGACTCTTACAGAATCTTTTTGGATGGATTTACAATGGCAAATCAGCATTTTGATTGCATAGGGCTTGACACCTATTTCCTGCTGAGGAGAGTCATTGTACCAGGAGCAGCCAGTAGAAAAACAGTTTTATAGAGTTTCTTACAATTTCTCCAAATAAGGAGACTAATACAAAAGCAGTTTGTTCTACAGCCTTCAATCCCATCTTACAGTTACAGCTTTTCCAACAGGTTATAAACAGAAAAACAAAAAATCCTGGTCTTTTAACATTACTATCAAGCCAAGCTCTGCTGCTTAGTAGCATTTTGCTTCCTTTTCCTTACAAATTACCCAGAGGTTGGGGAATCTTTGTCCTCAGATGTGTGCAAGACTCAAGTGAGCAGGGCTCCTGAGTTGGCCCAGCTTTGAGTTGGGGGGTTGAATCAGAAAATCTCCTGAGGTCCCATTCCAACCTAAATTATTATACGATCTTCAAAACCCCAGTTTATTCTCCTGACCATAGTTCTTGAAATGGGCCATCTTCCCGGTGGAAATATGATTTTAGCTCGCTGCAAACAGGATTACTAAAGGCAGCCTTACTGCTGCCCAAGATTTTATTGGAAAATTATGGTCATTTTAACTAAAAGTAACTGGTGCCTTCTGCCCCAGGGAAAGTAGATTAAAGGCAGTTGTTTCAGAGATCTCTGCCAGATATCAGGAAACAATGAGGAATGTATACTACATGATAAGATCACAGCCGATATCTTTACAACGTTCAGCTCAATTCAACACACTCATTTGTAAGACAATATCCTTGAGTATCAGAAACATTTGTTTTGGCAGGGAAATCTTCAAGTGAAATTTTTTTTAGAAAAATGGATCCTCTCCAGACCCCTTTGCTGAGGCAAGGGAGGGGATATAGGATGGGGAAAGAGAAACTTTGTTGTTCTTCCACAAATGCTAGCATTCAGACAACCTGGATTTATTTATAGTTGTAGCACCTGGGTTTAACACATGGTTATTTTCGCCCAGCAAGCACATTTCACTTTAAGGAGGTGGTTTGATTTTTTCTCCCAAGGGGAAATTTATGTTTCGGCTAGGCATCCTTTTCTCCCTGTCCAGATATCAGGGATTCTTTTTCCAAGGATGCTACTAAGTGTCATGGTACAGGTGTTTTTCTTTCCTAAAATATACAAGTGTCATTCATTTCTGAGAAATTCTTGTAATGAAGCACGGACTTTGCCTTTTATAGTAGCAAGGTTTTCAGTGATCAGAAGTCCTTACTCTTGTGACATGTAGCCTAATATTCCCCTTTCTGTATTCTGTAGGCTCAGAATTAATGATGTAGATTTCCCAGAAACTTCTGCTTCCTTTATTCCTGGCACTGGCATTAGTCTGTCAGTGGCCCATGCTTCTGCTACGATCAGTGCAGATTGGAGAATGAGCGCGTGGCTGCTGTAAGTATTGCACAGTGCGATGCAGGTGCGGGGGACAGTTCTGGGAGGATTGCAAATGAAATTCAGGAATCTAGATGGTAATTATTATTTTTCAGGTCAGATATTCATTATCATTTAACAGCAATCTATTGGAATAAACTTCTTAAGAAGGAAACATCCCCTGCCAAATAATGTGGGGGGTTCTTTTCCTTTTTTTTTTTTTAATTATTCTACCCCACAGGTTGTCTCTTTGGGAAGTATCAGATCAGACATCTGTTAGCATGCTCAGTTTTTCCAGACTGCATATTACATGATATTACATGAATATTCAGGACCACAGAGTTTGCAATGGCCACATTTGTTGCTTTCTTTGTACAATATAACTGGAAGGTTGACTCTATAACTAATTATCTATTTGTTGGTACAATGCATATTGTCTTCTAAAGTGCTCCTATTAAAGGAAGGGCACTGTCGCAATGCCAAACATTCAGAACTTTGGAAACTCCAGAATTTGGGTTGCTATGGAAAAGTGACTTAGCTTCATGACATTGTGCAGTATGAGATTGTCTTTAGTGACGTGATTGCATACTGATTTTTCCACTTTTTTATCTTCATATTTTTGCTATAGAATTTTAATATGATTTTCTATATTTTCTTGGGGCGGGGAGAGGGATAAAACTTCTGGGGTATCAGCAAAGTTTGCAAGGTGCTAATCTCTACAATTTGAGTTAATGGAGTAACTGGTAACAGCAATAGGTTTTGCTCTATTGGTGAGCCAGATAGATAGTACAGCAAGATGGATCACAAAGCTGCAAGTTTCACAGCATGTCGTAGGAGCTGTGAAAGAGCTCAGAAATGCAGTTCTGCATTCAGTCTTTAATACTGGTGGCTGCAAACTGCTGTCACTGCGTCCCCAGCCTGTCCATTGTACCTTCTGTCATACCAGTATTGTGAGGAAAAGGGTACTGTGTACAGCAGGGCAAATCAGCGGTTCCCAAACACAAAGCCACCTCTCCCTCTTTCTGGAAGATAAGGACCTGGGAATAATCTGGAAAGACCCCAGATGTATAAGACTCCAAAGACCTCGCAGGGAGCTTGTATGCAGGGTTTCGTGGAGCAGATCATGATGGAGGTGGTCAAAGCCAGCTTTGGAGGAGTTTAGGGCGTGAAGCGTTTTTCTTGACTTTTTTAGGGGCAGAAGGAACAATCTGTGCTGCTCTGTTCAATATGATGTTTTGTGAATGGCTGTAAGTTTAGGCAGATCCAAAATATGCCCTACTCTTCATCCCCTCTGTTCCCTAGTCCTACATGTTGCTTTCAGCATAGCAGACTAAGAGGGGCCAGCTGAAAATAAGCTTTCCAAGGGTGACCATTGACAACCCACCCCTCCTGGCTCTTTCCAGGGTCAGTAAGATGGGTCTTATCACAGCTTTTTAGTTTTTATACTGTTATCCCTGCATTTCTAGCCCTCACTGTAGCCCTTCTCTCCACTGCGTCCCAGAGCAATCTGCCAGTCACGATATCTCCTGGCAGGCCTTTTGCTCCTGGGGGCCTGGAGCTGAGACCCTGCATCAGTGAATCAGGATCCCTCCTGAAGAGCAGATATAAGGATGCAGGAACAGAGGACCGAAGGAGCTGGACTTCTCGGTATCTGCCAAGCAGCCCAAAGAGGGAGGAGGAGGGCTGAGATCCTTTTGCGATGGTCCCTGTCACTGAAGGATGGGTAAACCTAGGTTGGAGGACCTCTGGATGTCATTTTGTCCAGAGCAGTCACCAGACTAGATCAGGTCAGCTCTCTAGTGATGGTGTTTAGCCAAGCATGGTGATGCCACAACCTCTCCAAGTAACCTGTCCCAGTGCTGCACAACTCTCCTTGGGAAAATGCTTCTTATAATGGTTTGTGGGATGGGGGCTTGATTAGGGACTGGAAAATGAGGGTCTGAACAGTGATGCTTCCTCCAGACAGCCACTTAATGCACATATACTGACTGAAAGATGAGTTTTAAAATGGCAGTGGTGGTAGGACGGGCTTTGTGTCTGGCAATACTACTCACTGGTTTGGCCAGGAGTGGTGTATGATTTGGGACTGGGTTAAGATTAATCTTTTGGGGTTACAACTGCTTTCCCCAGGATTTTTGCTTAGCCTGAAAAATAAAGAGGAAAGTGGAGAGACTCATGGTTTGAGCTTCATATTGGGCTGGGCTCTTTTTCCGTAGTATGGTGCAGCCACTGTAGTAATACTTGGGAAAAGAAAACCTGAGTAATCAGGATGAAGGGCTGAAAAGTGATGCTTTCGGTGCCAGTTCTGTTGTGATAAATGAGGTTTTTATAAGGCTATTCTAACATGTATTCAGCTCTGTATCCTGCTTGATTAGTCTACAGCTTCTACAACTCCTAACTGTAGTCCTAGTACCTAAATTTGCTAGAATTTAGGTATAAGGATATTTTTGTTGGGGTCTTAGCAGGGATTTTTACAGAAAGGCAAATGAATGGGTTTGGGGCAGGACAAAAAAATGGAGGAATGCATACATTTAAAAGGCTTCTTGAAAATTCTTACAGGAAGGAGGAAAGTGGAACAATTGCAAAGTTGAGAACCACTGGGTTGTATATTTATGAGCTATTTATGAGCTTCTGCTGCTGCAGTCCCAGAGGCTTTCAGGGTGATCTGTGATGAAGGACTGGAATGTCTTGTGTTGCTGTGAAATTGTGACATTTTTGCAAACTTGTCAAATCCTGCACAACACTGGAAAATTCATGTCCTGGAAACTCATGTATATAATCTGTTTTTGAATACTATGCATGTCCTTAATCTACTTTAATCCCTAGAAAACCCATTCGTCATTCCAGATGATAGCAGCAAGAAGTCCTTTCAAACTTGATTTACAGGAAGCTTCTTAAATTGTTCACTTAAAGCAGATGTTTCCTTGACTGAGTTTGGTTTTTTTGTCCCTGCAGCAAAGACCAAGGAGGAATTACTGTGTCCATCTCAGGACTGTTTATTGCAGTTATCTTCAAAGTATCACGGGATAGCACAGGCCGCTTGTCCGTGTTGCTACACAATTGCCAGCTGAGCATTAATAGGGTAAAAGTCAAGTTCAATGGAGGATCTAGGTATGTACAGAAGATTTTCTAATTACTCTATGGGAAGCAGCAGGGCTTGTAGCATAAGGGCCACTTTTCAAATTTTGATTTTTAGAGATCCAGTTACCTGATATGACTAACTATTGAAGGCTATGAAAATAGATTTTTAATGGTCTGTTTTCAAAACCAGGCTCCTTTGCTAAGTGTGTAAAGTGTGGTTAATCTACACTTCTTTGTGCACGTGCCAGCAAATAAGCTGACTAGACATACTGCATATGAAAAAGGTTGCCATTTCAGCATATTAAAGAGTACAAGATTGCAAATGGAGGTTTGCAGATATGAAGGTGGTCTAGACAAGCTGACAGAATAATAAAACTTTCAAAAGAGAACATGAAACACTGCCTGTAGTTCTCCTCATTTTGATTTTCTAGAAATTTTTTTTGTCTTACTCAAAGACAAAATGTGTCTCATTGAGCATTTTTTATCAACACATTAACGTGAACATTCACAGCTTTTTAGACTGCCTTCTAAATAGCCCCTATGAGACTGAGAACCCCTAGCGTTTGTCTGAGACTCACAAATTAATAAAAACAGTCAGCTGTTCAGTCTACCAATATCGCTGTAATTGCTTCTCATCAATATAAATGACATTGATGCCCCAGTCTGACAGATCTTACATTTCAAAGATTTCAATCCATGGTAAAAAGTTATTGTGTTCACTTCCTTTCCTCCAGCTGGATCTACAGCTTTCTATCTGGTTATATTGAGGAGCCCATTCACACCAAATTGGATAAATATGTAAGTTTGCAAAGATGGTTTCAGCTAGTGAAGGGAGGAGTTGAAATACAGGCCTTACATTAGTGACTTGTCTCTCTTTTCATATAGCTATGCCTAAATATCAAATACAAAATCCAACTGATGGATGCACAGCTTAGAAAGCATAAGGGTGAGTTGTTGATAACAAATTTTTGTTAAGTAATTTTCATAGTACTCAAATTGTAGCCTTTTTCATTAGATGCCAAACCATTCCTGTGTTCGCAGTACAAAAAAAAAGTGAAGGAAGAAAAATACAGTCATTGTTCTGTACCTTAACCTGTTCCATACTCCACCGTAGAAATCTCTTGCATGCATCTTATATACAATATTCAGATTTCTTCTGTGCCCATAGCAAGTCACCTGTAATCTTTCAGTCTGTTGTAGCTGACCTGTGTTGTTTCCTCAGATTTTCGAGATGAACGTTTTCATGATGATCCTTTATGCTCTTGGTACTGTGGACATAAGAAAACCTGAGTTAGCCGTAATCCACTAAAGACCTAGCAAACATCCCATACTGCACACTGGTTCTGTAAGATCTTGTAAACTTAGCACATCTTGTTTTGAACTTGAGTTTAGTGAGATGATAACAAGATGCTGCAGGAATGCAGTGTCACACTGGGCATGTTTCTCTTCACACCAGTAACAATTCCTGTGTCACTCATGCAGAGACATGAAGACAATAGATACCTGTGTCCAAAAAGCATATAAATGTAAGATTTTCACTACTATAATCAATCCCACATCTTTTTTTTTTTCCTTTTTGTTTTTTGGTTATTGTTGGGGTCTTTTTCCAAGACTATTTGTAGTTTTCACCAATTCAAATTCATTTAATTCCCCTAAATCATATAATTCAGGTCAGAGAGTTTGTTCCCACTCTTCACTTTGCATTGTGGATATTTCTATTATCTGCTCTGCTATTAGGAAGCAGAGTAAGTAGATTTTTATTTTTCCTAAAATGGCCTCTACTTGCTGCGTGCCAAGCACTGGCAAATATTAGTGAAGATCATGGTCATCAAGAACATTTTCTAATGCAGCACATACCTAAACACCGTCATATTGAGGAGTTCATAATCTCTGTGTGAATTCACCATTTCTCTTTAAAACCATCTGATTATTTATACAATATGAAGAGACTTTACAGTCCAATTAAAAATAACAATCAGACTGAAGTTGCATGCGAGCACCTTTCAGAAAAAGTCTTCAATCATATCGTGTGATAAAGTGCCCTCTATTGTTGTGAACAAACATCCCATGTCTGCAACACTGATATGTGTAAAAATGTGCTCATAGAATCATAGAATCATTGGGTTGGAAGGGACCTGTGGAGATCATCTAGTCCAACCCCCTGCCAGAGCAGGGTCACCTAGAGCAGGTTACACAGGAATGCGTCCAGGCGGATTTGGAATGTCTCCAGAATTGGAGACTCCACCACCTCTCTGGGCAGCCTGTTCCAGTGCTCTGCCACCCTCAAAGGAAAGAAGTTCCTCCTCATGTTGAGATGGAACTTCCTATGTTCAAGTTTGTGCCCATTACCTCTTGTCCTGTCCCTGGGCACCACTGAAAAGATCCTGGCCCCATCCTCCTGACATCCACCCTTTAAGTATTTATAAGTGTTGATAAGATCCCACCTCAGCCGTCTTTTTTGCAGACTGAAGAGACCCAAATCCCTCAGCCTTTCCTCATAAGAGAGGTGTTCCAGTCCCCTAATCATCTTCGTAGCCCTTTGCTGCACCCTTTCCAGCAGTTCCCTGTCCTTCTTGAACCGGGGACCCCAGAACAGGACACAGTACTCCAGGTGCGGCCTCACCAGGGCAGAGTAGAAGAGGAGGATGACCTCCCTTGACCTGCTGGCCACACTCTTCTTGATGCACCCCAGGATGCCATTGGCCTTTTTGGCCACAAGGGCACATTGCTGGCTCACGGTCATCCTGTTGTCCACCAGGACTCCCAGGTCTCTTTCCACAGAGATGCTCTCCAGCAGGTCAGCCCCCAACCTGTACTGGTGCATGGGGTTATTCCGCCCCAGGGGCAGCACCCTACACTTGCCCTGATTGAATTTCATAAGGTTCCTCTCTGCCCAAATCTCCAACCTGTCCAGGTCTCTCTGTATGGCGGCACAGCCTTCCGGTGTGTCAGCCACCCCCCCCCAGCTTTGTGTCATCAGCAAACTTGCTGAGGGTGCACTCTATCCCCTCATCCAGGTCATTGATGAATATATTGAAGAGGACTGGACCCAGTACTGGCCCCTGGGGAACACCACTCGTCACTGACCTCCAACTAGACTCTGTGCCCCTGATCACTACCCTCTGAGCTCTGTCTTTCAACCAGTTATCTATCCACCTTACTGTCCATTCATCTAACCCACTCTTCCTAAGCTTCCCAATGAGGATGCTGTGGGAGACCGTGTCGAACGCCCTGTTTAAGTCAAGGTAGACCACATCTACCGCCCTCCCCTCATCTATCCATCCAGTCATGCCATCATAGAAGGCTATCAGATTAGTCAGACATGATTTCCCCTTGGTGAATCCATGTTGAGTACTTCTGATAGCTTTCTTTTCCTCCACATGCCTTGAGATGATGCCCAGAATGAGCTGTTCCATCATCTTTCCAGGGATGGAGGTGAGGCTGACTGGCCTGTAGTTCCCCGGCTCCCCCTTCTTGCCTTTTTTGAAGACTGGAGTGACATTGGCTTTCCTCCAGTCCTCAGGCACCTCGCCTGTTCTCCAGGATCTTTCAAAGATGATGGACAGTGGCCCAGCAATGACTTCTGCCAGCTCCCTCAACAGTCTCGGGTGCATCCCATGGGGGCCCATGGACTTGTGAATATCTAATTGATCTAATTGATCCCTCATGTCATCTTACAAAGTATTTCATAGTATTTACCAGTGTTTCACTAATCATATAGTAAAGTTTAGTTCTCAGCATAACCATAACAGAAAAAGGGGACTCTGTCCTAGGTACTCCTTTCACTGCATGGGAGAGATTTCTAAGGAGTGTATTCAGTTGTGAACAACAGGAGAACAAGGCCTAAAATGGGAGGAATCTGTGACATTTTCAGAAAGAAGACTCTCACTTTTTCCCTTATAGCAAGTTTTTTTTTTATTTTCTTCTTCCTTCTCCCACCATTCTTCTTCACATTCATCTTTTCTATAATGCCTTTGCCTTTAACTAAACAATAACTGTTTGTGATGTGTTTTTGTAATAATGGCTGTTTTGTTTTTGTCCATCATTCTAGTCTTAAGCCAGATTGATGCCTTTGCACAAATAGACTATTCCCTAGTTAGTTCTCCAGCAGTCTTCAAATCACACATTAACTTGGATTTGAAGGTAATTTATCTTTAATATCAGTGTGCTTTCTAAGACTTTACTGACTCTTTTTTGTGTTGATTCATTTTCTTTCACTACAGTCTTACTCAGTCTCTCTAATATTTAATTAGAAAAGCAATAAGACATTTGTACATTCTGGGCAAGGGCTATTTTGGAAACCAGATACAATTGTTTAATAAATTAACTGTATTTGTTAATTAATCAAAGCTATTATTTATAATTAAATTATTTCAGAGTTGAAACCCTTCAGAGGTGCTTTATAAACAGCAATAAAGTGTTCTTTAGATACACAGCTCTTCCTCTGCTGCTTGGTCTTCGCCTGTTACCTGTGATATGTAATCATGGTTACCAATGTGCTTGCAATCCGAAGTATTTGTTTTGAGATGACTCAGCATCTTGTATACGTACAGGTCACACCCAAAGAAAGACTTCTCACAGATAGTCCTTGAGCAGCACACAGCAGTTCCTTTCTTATCCCTTTTTCACCTTTGTAGGCAAGAGATATCTCAGCAATGCCCAGCTTTTTCAACAGCTTCAACAGTCCTTGTAATTCAGAGCATCCCCATTGCTCTCAGAACTGACTTCAGTTAAGAAAGATGTGCTAGAGCTATGGTTGAAACTCTCCCTCTTGGTTATTTTGTTCAAGAAACTTTTACCATCCACAAAAAACACTCTGCAAGCAGGATATATGTAGCTTAGAAATAGTAAATAATTATTTATCAGCTACTATAGCTAACTAGAACTTATAGGCTAAGCTTTAACGTCCTGACACCCCAATGGGATACTGGATGAGACTTTGCAAGTCAGTTATTCATCAGTTAAGGAAGTTACTGGTCTTCAATGCTCCTTGGAACAGGCTGATTCTCAATGGTTATGAGTTAGAATCATACAATCATAGAATGGTTTGGGTTGGAAGAGACCTTTAAAGGTGTAGTCCCAACCTCCTTGCAATAGCAGGGACATCTTCAACTAGATCAGGTTGCTCAGAGCCGCATCCAACCTGACCTTGAATATTTCCAGGGGTGGCGCATATACCACCTCTCTGGGCAACCTGTTCCAGTGTTTCACCACCCTCATTGTAAAAAATATCTTCCTTGTATCTAGTCTAAATCTACCCTCTTTTAGTTTAAAACGATTACCCCTTGTCCTATCGCAACAGGCCCTCCTAAAAAGTTCGTCCCCATCTTTCCTGTAGGCCCCCTTTAAGTACTGAAATTCCACAATAAAGTCTCCCCAGAGCCTTCTCTTCTCCAAGCTGAACAACCCCAACTCTCTCAGCCTGTCATCACAGGAGAGGTTCTCCAGCCCTTTGATCATTTTTGCAGCCCTCCTCTGGACCCGCTCCAACAGGTCCATGTCTTTCCTGTGCTGAGGGCTCCAGAGCTGGACACAGTACTGCAGGTGTGGGTCTCACCAGAGTGGAGCAGAGGGGCAGAATCACCTCCCTCGACCTGCTGGCCACGCTTTTTTTGATGCAGCCCAGGATATGGTTGGCATTCTTCCAACTCTCAACTTTTTTCTTAGGATTTTATACCTTTGCATGTCAGTATGTTGAATCGTTCAGCTACTAACCGTTACAGTGTCAGTAATTATACTACTTACTGTCTATTCTTATTTTTCTTGTCTTAACATGGCCTGAGCTCACATACCTTCTCACATTTTAAGAATTAATTTCTTAGTATAACTGAACCAAGGTTCTACACCTGTGCAGCACCCAAACTAGGCCTTGGATAACTGGGGCTGGACCAGGGCTAAGAGTCAGGTGGTATAAAAATCTCCTTTGTGTCTCTGTCCTAAGCAACTTGCGGTGCTTCCAGGTGTGCATGAAGATTTTCATGAAATGTCACCCTTAGAATTAAATTAGCAAATGTGTCTTTGCCACAAGAGAAAGGAAACTGTGGTCCAGATGATTGTTTTTGTGTCTCATAAGCTGCAGTTCAGAATACCCACTTGAATGCTCAAATTAAAATTTTGAAACAATGGAGGCCAGATTTTCTCTGGGATTGCTGTGTATTTCCAGAAGAGCCTGAATTTGCTGATTGTCAGGGCATATTGCAAACTTATTTGCTTACTTCAGGTTTTCCTTCATGTCAAGCGTTTCTTCATTTTAGGAAGAATTCTTTCTGTTCAACCACTGCTAATGCATTCTGACAGATACTAATGTTTACAACTAGAAATACTTGATAATGACTCTTTGCAGGGCACGGTCTATCCAGTAGGAAATCACACAGACCCTCCCTTCGTGCCAGCTCCATTTGCCCTCCCAGACCAGGGTGATTCCATGCTTTACCTGGGAGTCTCCAGTTATTTTCTTAAGTCTGCTTCACTGGCTTACTACAGAGCAGGTGCCTTTAACATCACCATCTCCAAAGAGGTAAGTAAAATTTCCATGTATTAGAATTACAAATAGCAGCAGTATGGATAGTCAGCAAAGGAGACTAACACATTATGTTTGCCATTTCACACAGATTTGGGTCACACTTCTACCATTTGTAGGAGGGATTCCTGACATTCATTCTGTGTGTCATCATTTAAAATAGTCAAAGGCTCTCTCAAACCTAAGTCTGAACTTCTTGGCAGCTCTAGGCAAGGAATGACAGATACGAACTTGGTGTGCAAGAAGTGGCAGAAAGAACCAAAAAAACTGTTTCTCTGCATGGATCCCACATAGGAAAGGAAAGGGCAAGACAGGAAAAAGTGTACTGAATCACAGTCTGCTGCATAGAGGCCCAGAGCAAATACACTGGCTGTGTTGAGAGCTAGAACAAACCCTCAGACTTAACAGAGCATCAAGAAGCAGGTACAAAGAAACTAAGCTTTCAGCTGTGGGTGAAGAACATACAAGACTTATTTTAGAAATGCTGTTTCCACAATGGCATTAGTAGTCAGAGTTTCCAAGAAGTTTTGCTAACTGAAACAGTGCTGCGAGTGTCTTTATAAAAATTGGTGACACAAATGGCACTGATCATCACAGTGCTCAGCACCAAAAGGGCAAATGAGATTTTTGAATCCTGCCTCTGACAGTATATTTCATCTAAGAAAGTCCCAAAGGCAGGAAGTAGGCAGGATGCCATGTCTGTTCTTTCAAGAATAATGCTTGTTCACTGGTACATGCTTCTAAAACATGTCCATGAGAAATCTGTCTCTCCTGTGTCCCACAGAGCACTGTGGGTTCCCTAGGAATCATTCTGGGGCAAGGAAATACTAAATCAAATCATGGATTATCTAAAACTAAAGTAAACAGGATATGGTTTTTTTTCCCAAGGAAAACCTAATTTTCAAGCTGATATAAGGATCTAATTTATTTCATTTGTTTACAGCTTGCTACTAGTTTTAACCTAAACACCGCCTTATGCAAAGATTTTGTTCCTGAGGTGGGTACTTTTACTTGTACAGACCTTTTAACAAAGAGCAGTAGCTATTGTTTCTTATGGAAATTTGATACCTGTGTACTAGCTCATTTGCAAAAGTTTGGAGTAGACAAGGAAACTGAGCTGGTTTATGATTAGTGCAAGATTCAAACATACATGTCTACCCCATCATAACTCTATGGTTTTCCTGTTTATATCACACTACTCTTTAGTCTTCTCTACCCCGCTAAGTGCTGGATTCGCTCTCAGTCTCCAAAACAGTTATAAAGACTAAGTGGTAGACATCTGTGAGATCAGTGTCCTTTTATTCCTGTTCAAGGTAATGGTATCTCTGCTATTGGTAGCCTGAATTCTCTACGCAACGATACCTGATTTATGACTACCAGAGATTATACACAAGGGGAAGTAATTGGCACGATTAGCTAAATTCATAAATGTGATGCGAGAAATTAAGATACTATGAGATGCTTTAAAAATCCCTAATATGTCAACATTTACTATAAAATTATGAAAGTTGGAATCTGTGGCATTGCAAACTGAAGTTCTGTCCTCCAGGAGTTTCTCTATTTTTCAAAAGATTGGCTGTTTTGGAAGACTGCCTCTTTTCTAAATTCTTTATATTGTCAGGGTCGTTAATTATTTTTTTTTACTGGAGTCACTCATTTCCCTTATTTCTTTAACACATGGTCCTAATCCCCTCCTCTTGAAACACGTATTTCAGGAACAGCCTTTAAATTATTTCTTTCTATATGTTCAATATTGGTGGGTCTAAAACTTCATCATTTGTTTTATGGTCTCTGAAACTCAGATTATATGCAGCGCTAATTTCGTCATTTCAGTTGTTATAATTAAAATGAGGTATTTTTAATATAAGTTAATTAACAAGAGGATCAGTATATAGCACCTGAGCTGATGCAGCCACAGAAACTGTAGCGTAAGAAAAGCTTAACTCTGCATTCGGTGGTTTTTTTTTCCTCTTTGAAATTCCACAGATTGCTCTGAGTTACGTAGCAGCATGCCCAGTGCTGTTGAAGCTGATGGCTACATCACCACCTGCGGTCAGTTTAAACACAGACAGATGCATCCTCCAGATCAGTGGATCTGTAGAAGCGTTTGCTGTTCTGCCAAATTCAACCACCCACTACCTCTTTACAGGGAATCTAGTAAGTAACATGAGCTAGAAGATAACGTGCAGTGCTGGGGCTGAACAAATCACACAGTAATCTTCCAGATCCTTTGAAAATCATAGCGATCAGCAGAAAATAGCATATACTGGTCTGCCACGAATATGCATAATGTTCTGTTGTATTTCACAGGGAGGAAACATGCACCACATATTGTAGAATTTAATAGGCAAGTGCAGAGCGCTACTTATGAAAGCCCTTTTTTCCACGTGGGAGGTTGAGTGATTATTCAAGAATAAATTGTAATATATAAAAATGTGATTATCTGACGCCCGGTCTTCCTAACTTGTTTGTTATAAAATAGTTACGTGTGTCCCCAGACATCTTTTCATTAGCTTGAAAGTGAACCAATTATGTTAGCCATGCAAGGACTTAAATGATCCTAATGATAAGGAGGCAATTTGGCTAGTGTTATCACTTCACTCACGCAATCTCAGTTGCTGTCAGAAAGCAGCAAATTCACAAATGATTTCACTATCTACATGTATTGACCGAATAAAAAGTTTAGACATTGTGTTTCCAGTCACAGAAGCAATTGCATTTGTGCCTGTATCTAAGACAGTATCTATCTGTGTATACAGTCACAGAAGACTGTTTTGTTTTTTTCCCTGCAGACAGCCAGTACCAGAGCCAATTTGACAATAACCAAACAGAAGTTGATTATCTCATTACTTCTGAAGAGGTAACCAAGGAAAATTCAGAAAGCAACAGTAACAATCCCAACATTAGGATACAACAGAACTTCATTGTGTCAGACTGACAGTGCTTGTTTCACCATAAGAAAAAGAAAATTAGTTACCTTCCTTCTCACAGGGCTCTAAGAGACTTTTGACTGGTTGGTCTAAATCTTGCAGATGAAATATAACAATATTGTGGAACAACCATGTCTCTTGTGCAACGTGATACTCCCCCATTCTGTAGGTTAAATACCTTTCCAGATGACAATGTTCAATTTATTGGTTATCTTAAAGGCATCTGTTTTAGTCTGTGCTGATGCTGGAGAATAAAGTTTAGTAGTTAATTTGAAAGCCTCTAAACGTTGCTGCCGTGCCATGTCTGAGCATCATAAAACTGCCAGTGCAAATACTGCACTGGACCACTGTAACTAGCCCTCTGTATGCCTTCACGTGAGGGGAAGGGGAAAGTGAGACTACATAGCACATACTGCAACCGCAGACACCTTGCCGTCAAACAAATGAGACTAGAAATGTGTCTGTTAGTTTGAAACAAAGCCCAGAGCTTTTTAAATTCTGCTTAGATCTTCTGGTTTTGTGGTTACCTACAGTTACAGGTCTTCTCAGCTGTCTCAGAACAAATTTTATTCACACGCAGCTGGGCTGCGTTTACAGCCCCTTTCTCCCTAAATGCACCAGGTGGGTAGAAGCACAGACTTTCAGGCAAGGAGCCCACATTGGTGTTTCTTCTTTTTAGCTCTATCCTTCAAGTGGGGTCAGAATTCCAGAATATATGATATTTTTTAACCTATTACATTTTCATTAAAGAAAAATATGAGTAGCCTTTTCTTAGTTTTGGTCACTGAACCTTTTTAATAGGAAAAGAGGACTTAGGGTTATCAGAGCCTGTCAGTATAAGTTTAAGAAGTAGTGGTGCCACTCACTTGGAGCTTTTGACACAAGAATGTGTTTGTGTGTTCTTCAAAATGTTTTTTTTCCCCAGGATTATATTTACAGTGATCTGAGGATGCATGACACGCATCAATGGAAAAAGTTATGAAATCATAATGGTTAGGAATGGATATGAGTTTATTTGAATTATAATGAACATTTTAGGAATGTGTAGTTTAGCCATTGCAGGAAATAGCAATTCAGAAAAATTTGATTTCCTACATCTTATAGTCACAGCCCAGGACTACACATGACTGTAGGAGAAGATTAGTATCAGAAAGATCGCAGTGATTCTAGAACTCATTTGTAGTCATCCTAGTTTTGATTAAAAGCTCTTGGGAATCAAAGACTCTTTGGGAAAGTTAAATGTGTGAATCAGCATGAAATCAGTATGAAATTCCACAAATGAATCTTCAAGCAGTGTGCATGACTTGTGCCTTCATCCTTTCTGTGCCTTCAATCCTCCTCTTTTACTTCTTTTCCTCAGGCTCCAGTTCTCCCTGCTTCACTCCACTCTTGGCTCCTCTGAGGTAAGTTGGGGTTTCAGTGCCTAGGAAAGGTAGCTGAACCCTTCAGAGATAAAAGAAATTCATCTGAACTTGTTGCTGGACAATTCTCGGTCTGTCTTGGGGACACCATCTGCCACTGCTTTGTCTGCTTTGAAATAGTATATTCTCTGCTTTTCTTTTGCTTTCCAGTAAGAGGAAATACCTCATGGAGTGTTGAGGTTTTTTTTTTTCCTCATCAGAGGCTGCAAATGTTATGGAGTTGTTACCATGTAACGTTAATTGACCTAGCAAGTCACCATTGTTGATTCTGCTCACTTTTGTATCCAGCAGCACAAAGGCAGGCATGGGGCATGGGGCTAGAACCTCTTCTAGCTGTTTCTGACAGCCAGCCTGAATTCACAGCCGGATTGAGTAGGTGTAGCAGTTGGAGTGAATACAATGTCGGTCTTAAACTCAGTTTCAGGAATTATCTTGAATCAACCAAATATCATGAAGAGGAGAGTCTAAAACAGGGAATAAAAGAAACACCATGCCACTGCTTAGCTCACTCACTGTAGACTGAGAAATGGTCAATGCGACCCTGCAGCAGCTCAGCCCAACCTACATATTTAAGTGAAGGGAGGAGGACATTAATGCCAACGGCATAAGAGAGAGCACCAGGACAGGGCGGTTCTTGCCACCCAGAGAACTGTTCAGTTCTGAGAACTGAGTCCTGGCAGCTGAAATGGGTTTGAACAGATTTCATGCCTAAAGTTAAGATTCAACCCAAATGCTTAACATAGAGGAAAAAAAAAGACTTCAATTTAACTTATTGCAAGAAAAATGGACACCTCTTTGGCATGTGTATTTTACATTGTTCAGCTGCAACTTAAACCAGAAAAGATCTTTTTTACCTATGATTTTCTGTGCCAAGCTCTGTTCTGATCTTTTGGCATGTCAGTCCATTTCTAACCCTCCATGTCCCCCGTGAAGCTGCAATCCCATAGGCATCCAGCAGTAATCACCAAATGTGTTTTCCCCCTCAGCAGATGTCACCGGTGGAGAATTTTCTGTCTTATGCTTTGCAGAGTGCAGTGATCCCAGTAATCAATGGTAAGGATTGTGGCCAGTCCCTGAGCACAGCTGGCAGGAAAGCAAGGGTGAAACCATAAAAGGGAGTGCCCAGCTTTAAAGACTGTGTTATGGGAGGTTTTCTGCCCATTTGGCTGCACCCGGACCTAGGTCTGCTCTGTGCTGGACTTCAGTCCTGGTCTCTCAGTCACCTGGATTAGGGGACAGAGCAAGTCTTGGCTCCCTTCCAAGCACTGGGCTTGGGTTTCCTTTTCACTGGATGCAAAGTGGCAGCAGAGGTGAGACATGCTTGAGTCTCATCCTGGCACAGAGCCCAGCCATAACCAGAGAATGGCCCAGACTGGGGAAGCGCAGAAGCACGCTTGCATCCTGGGGCTTTGACATTACCGCCTCCCTCTGCCTTTGTGCTTCACCTGCTGCCACAGGCAGGACAAAGTAGAAAATCAGCTCAGTGGGATGCAGAGAGTGACGGATGATGAAGAAAGAGGTGAAGGTGGAAAGAAGCAGGTGGACCAGTACAGAAGGTGCCTATGAGGTAAACAGAGGGGAGGAGGCTGCTGAGGAAGTGAGCTATTGATGAGGAGAAAGGAAAGAGAATGGAGAGGAGGGATGCAGAAGTCAGATGTTTGGAAAAGCAAATAGTAATAGAGCTGGGGCTTGATCCAGGAAAGTAGGGATAGATGAGAATGAGAGGGACTGACAAGATTAGAAGATCAGGTAGAGAAGAAAATGAAAGGAAGATGGAGAGTAAGTCAGAGTGGGAAACAGCAGAAACCAGATCTTGTGGGGTGGATATCTGGAGAGGAGCAAAGGCAGTCAGATCCCAGTGTCAGACAGCTGAGAGATTGTAAGAGGTTTGTATGCAACTTTTTCACAGGATTTTCTGGCTTTTAGCAAGTATGACTAATAGCTCCCTTGAGAGGCACAAAGACAGCTGATTAAAGGGAAATTGCAAAACAAATTGAGTTCCTTGAGAAAGATGCTTCTAAAGTGCATTTTATTATTACATTAAAATGTATTTATATTTGTCCTTTCTGAAGATAAACTGGGAAAAGGATTTCCTCTTCTTAACTTGGCCCACACTACCCTGACTGGACCTGTAATAAAAATTAAAAAGGTGAGAAGCGTGATTTCTTGTTAAAGAATATTGCTTCTTTTTCAGGCCTGTGCATTTGTGTGTGTTCCCGTGTCGGGTAGACCTAAATGTTGCTAATAGTAAAGCTTTAACTATATACTAGATATAAAATCCAAACTCCACCCCCCACCCCTAGCAGTTGTAGGTTATAAAGGGTCCACTAGCCCTTTGGGGTGTGCCAGCATGGGGACAACACAAGGACAGCTCTGCTATCCCCAGCAGAACTTAGGAGCATTGGGTGCTTGAGTCCTCACTGCTCTGGTTGTTCTCTAGGAAGGCTCATAGGCAACCTGAGTGTCTCTGTGGTAAGTATTATTTAGCTTTTTGGAGGGTTGTATTAACTTACATCAGAGTCCATTCCTACCCTAAAGTTAATTAAAGTTTTCTTGTCTCCTGCCCTGCTGAGGGCCTTACCATGGGATCTAGTGCCAGAGTACTGACTCTGAATCGTCCAAAATTTAAAGTAATTTTACACATGCTTCTTTCCTCAGGGTCATCTGGTGATTTCCACTGATGTTCACTACAGACCTGAGGAAGGGGGAGATGAGGACCTTCACAGTGACTCCTAACGTCCTTTTACTTTTAAACAATAGCAAGAGAAAAATGTAGCCTTCCTTCTGTTGGCTTGTAGGGAGTAGATGCTATAACATTAGAAGCATGGCTTTTCATCACTATTTTTAATGTTTTAGTAAAACTTCTTAATCACTTTTCACAAACTGAATCTGTTTGGTTTTAGTACAGTGAGTGGAGCTGACTATTATTGATGCTTTAGAAAACTTGTTGCAGACTGATGAGAAGGAGTGACAGGTTCTTTTCACTAGAGTTATAGACACCACATTTTATTAATTTTAGGAACCAGTTCGTGCATTATTCAGTTTATCTCCATTAGTGTTAGCCAAACTTTGTGTATGGAGTAAGACCTTGTTCTTTGCAAGAATTTCACTTGTCCCTTTGTAACTGGATACCAAGAGTGGGAACAGGTTTATAAAATCCAATGAATTATCATAGAATTATAGAATCGTATCATCTAATACAGACCCTGGCTCAAAACAGGACTAACTAGATCAGGTTGCTGAGGGCTGTGTCCAGTCAAGTCTTGAACCCCCCCCAAGGATGGAGATTCCACAATCTCCCCGAGCAACCTGTTCCACTATTTAACTACCTTCAGAGTAAATTTTTTTTTCCTAACAGCTAATCAATATTTCCCATGTTCCAACTTGTTCTGTTGCCTTTTGTGCTATCATCACACACTTCCAATAAGAGTCTGGCGCCATTTGCTCTATGTTTTTGAATCAAAAAGTTGTAGACAACAAAAAGGTCGTTCAAGCCCTCTCTTCTCCAAGCTGAACAGGCCTGATCTCTCAGACTCTCCTTGTAGGTCATGTTCTCCAGCCCCCTTGGTGGCACCTGCTGGACTTGATCCAGGATGTCAATATCCTTCTTGTACTGGGGAGCCCATCTGGACACAGTACTCCAAATGTGGACACTACAAGTGTCAAATAGAGGGGAAGGATCACTGACCTGGACCTGCAGACTTATGTTCAACTTGTTGTCCACTAGGACTCCCAGATCCTTTCCTGCACAGCTGCTTTCTAAACAGCCACCAGCCTGTACTGCTGCAGGGAGTTACTCCCTCCTAGATGCAAGACTTGACACTTGCTGCTGTTAACTTTCTGTGGTTCCTGTCAGCTCACTTCTCCAGCTTGTCCAGGTTTCTCTGAATGGAAGCCCTGCCCTCCAGCCTGTTGACTGCTCCCCACAATTCAGTGTTGTTCACAAACTTGCCGAGAGTGCACCCTGTCCCATCATCCAGGTGGTATTAAACAGTACTGGTCACACTACTGATTCCTGTGGGACTCCACTAGTTACTGGTCAACAGCTGGACTTTGCTGATCACAGCTGATTCTGGAAGTCCAGCCAATTTTCCACCTACCTTCTCCAGTCCGTGTGTCACCAACTTGGTGATGAGACTAAGGGAGACTCTGTCAAAGGCCTTGCTGAAATCAAAGTACAGAACATCCACTGCCTTCCTCTTGTCCACAGTACCAGTCAGCTCATCACAGAAAGCAATGAGGTTGGTCAGGGATGGTCTGCCCTTGGAAAACCTATGCCGGCTGTTTCCAGTCACCTTCTTATGCTTCATGTGTTTTAGAAATGGCTTCTAAGACATTTTGCTCCATAACCTTCCCAGGGACTGAGGTGAGACTGACTTCTCTGGATCATCTCCTTGACTTTCTTGAAGACAGGTGTGATGTCTGCCTTTTTCCAGTCTTGAGGAACCTCTCTCAAGTGCCATGACTTTTTGAAGGTGATAGACAGCAGTTTCACAATAAAATCATCCAGGCAGAACCTTCATCAGCTCCAGTTGCATCCTGTCCGGTCCCACGGATCTGTGTATGTCCACGTGGATTAAGTGATCCTGAACTCTGTCTTCCTCCGCTGTGGGTGCTGCCTCACCCCCACAGACTCTGCTAGGAGCTCAGGACCTGGGAGGCCAGAGGATAAGTCTTGCTAGTAAAAACGGCCTTTTCTATCTCTCTTGTCACTAGTGTCCTGGCCCACTAAGCAATAATCCCACATTCTCTTTAGCCTTCTTTTTGCTATCAATGTACTTACAGAAACCTTCCCTCTTGCCTTTCACCTCCCAAACTAATTTCAGCTCCAACTGAACTTTTGCTTTCCTAACTTCATTCCTACATGTGCAAGCAATATCTTTGTGTTCCTTCCAAGTAGCTGGTCTCAGTTTCCATCTTCTGTATGCTTCCTTTTTGTGTTTGAGTTCACTCAGGAGTTCCATGTTCATTCAGGCTGGCCTTCTGCCACAGTTGCTCAACAGTCTGAACGTTGTAATGGACCGTTCTTATGCTCTGAGGCGGTTGCCCTTGAAGATTAGCCAGCCCTTCTGGGCCTCTGCTCTCCAGGGCAATTTCCCACAGATCCTGCCAAGCAGGTCCCTGAAATCTGCTCATCTGAAGTCTATGGTTGTAATTCTGTTCTTTGTCTTGCTCGCTCCTCCCAGGATCTGAAACTCCACAGTTTCATGCTCACTGTAGCCAAGGCTGCCCTTGGCCTCTACATCATCCAGCAGTTCTTCTTTGTTTGTGAGTAGCTGCAGCTTGTCGAGGGTATCAATCTCCAAATAATTCTGTACCTCTCATATTTGTAAAATGGAACTGGAAGCTTTCTTTTTTCGTATGTCACCATCACCAGAGGCATCCAACCAGGAGATATTAAAAGTGTATGGAAAGGAAAACTCACCTACAGTCATCACACTATGGAAAGTTCAGTTCCAGACTGGGACAGAAATGTAGCTTGCATTTGATTTTTAGCTGAATCAAATTTTTTTATCTAGCTGGCTGCTACAGTTTTTTACTGAAAAAAGCATCCTGAAACCAAACAGCAGTAAATCACAGAAGGGCTTCCAAGTCATTGTATTCTGTCGTAGGTGAAGAGTGACTAGAAAAAGAATGAAAGAGGAAGAACTCAAAAGAAATGGAGATTTTTAAACAGTTTGGTGTCCCTCATTGATAACACTCCAGGCACTTTCTTCTGCCTATTTGGGGAGAATTCATGAGATGGGAAAAAAGAGAACTAAAGCTCTGGTGTCCATCTCTTCTCTCCTCCAGCTGACCAACCAAGGAGTGCCATGGTTTAGTGGGTCTTTTCGAAGCAGAGCCATGGCTTAGCATGACACTGACCCTTAAGTTCTAGTCCTCTGGCTGTTGCTCACAAACAAAGCAATCGTTCCTCCTAGGACTAAAGAGGATGCTGCATACACCAGCTGTTCCCCTGTATCATCCTATACTTACCTACTGGTCAGTATACCATTTTTGATCTGGTATCGTTTCCCGACTGACAGAACAATGGAAATGATGCACGTCCCTCAGTGTGCCGCAGACTAGACCGCATGTCGAAAGGGGAGAACTGGGAGAGGCAGGGAAAGGGGACCACTAGAGCGCTGAGCCAGAGGCAACAACTAGAATCATGCAAAGCCACAGTGATTTGCAGACATGCAGCAACAAGTCTCCACTGATTACCATACTGATAAGCTCATTAGGTTTCTTGTATACTGGGTAAAAAAGATCGCAATCTATACCCGCTTTAGCATATAGATTGAAGTAAATGCTTGGTGGCTCAACAGAGAAAACTGAAACAAAACATTTCTTTTAGAGGCTCCTTGTAACACCTTGAAAGGTGAAATGTTTGAGTGTAGAAACTATTTATAGTGTATTTAAATGTGCTATCTGAAGGGGTCTGCAAGCAGATATTTGGCTTTTACTACTATATTGGTACAAAGAAATGATGAAACTGTTCTGGAAGCCTTAGTCTGTCTTTGTTAACTTTTGCTGAAAGTTTTAACTGAACTGGGTGGTACTTCATTAGAAGAACCATAAAATGTTAAAAGGATATGATGAGGATAAGATGAGATAGTTTCCAGACAATTCAGTTGTTTGTAAATCTTGGAGATCTACATGGATGGAAACAGTGGAGCTTTTCCCTTGCTTTGAAGGAACTGCAGAACTTGTGGAGAAAATTTACAGCAGAGGTTTATGTAATAGAGGGTGTGATTTTTATTCACCCTCGGTTGCCAGAGATATAAATAATGAAATTATTATGCATGTGACTCCCTGCCGTGAATGTTAAATCTGTGTAAAGCATGAGTATTTGTTGACTGACTGACAAATGTCTCTACCCTTTTCTATTCATGGATTGCACAATGAAGTGACTCAGATTGTCCAGCAGAGTGCTCCCTGCCTGAAGGAATTTGCTTGGTTTAATCAATTTGCAAGTTAATTGATTAAATCACCTCTTTGACAAGCCAAGTAGTACTGATTAGCTAAAGTACTGGTTAGCTGGATAAGCAAGCAGAAGAAATAGAAAATATTGACTGTGAGGACTTGATACTATATATTTGCACCACATATATATACTATTTTATATATATACACTATAATATTAAATAATATATAATTTATGATTTTCTATATCCTGAGCAATTTTAGAACAGATGGGCCTAGATAGTTGTTTTCCATCTGTTCTTCCTAGCAGTGGCACATTCATTCATTTCTTTCACAATACAGACGTGGGTATCAGTATCATTCCTGTGGAACTACTGGAATAGAGTCTCCATCGGGGTTTCCTCAGGTCCATCTAAAAAGTCAGTGTTGAAATGGTGTGCCACAAAGGCAGCATGTCACTCCGAGCTCAGCATCCCAGTGGCTGAGCCCCCCCACCCAACAGTTTACACAGCCTTCTGCGTAGTCCCTAAATTAAATTAGTGCGATAGATTTAACCTGGGATAGCCAAAATAGTTTGAGACATGATTACCAAAGACGCCACTCCTCACGTGATACTGCTGAAGGTGGCAGCAATTGGCTCTCTTCAAGCTCCCAGCTCTTTCCTTTAAAAGACGGCATCGTGGCTGCAGAGGGTCTTCCCAGCAGCTTCCTCAGCCCTGTGGTCTGGTGCAGCAAGGGTCCTCTCCTTAGCCTTTGGAGGAGAGGTATGGTAACAAATACATTTTGTGATTACTCTTCATTGTGGAGTGGCTTTGTTGGGAAGGGATAAATCTGGCTAAATTTTGAGCTTTTAAGTTATGAGAACTATGCCTACATTAAACACATGTTTCCTTCCAGTATTTTGTTTTTGTTCTACATGTGAAGCATGTTTCTTTCACCTCTCAATTTCTGTCAGTTAAAATTAAAAAGAAAATATTAGTTGTACTAAAAGGCAAAGGTGTTCTGTGAGATTACTTGAAACTGTCTATTACATAAAAATTACGTCAATGTTATCATTGTTATCAATTTTGCAGTTTGCTGTAATTGTGGTCATGACTGAAAAGATTTTAGATGTTTGAGATATATTGTTACTTCTGATAATAAAATGGCTAGTGAAAGATGCAGCAACATCAAAATAAATTTTCAGGTATTAGGGGAGAGGCAGTTGTCGGCTTATAGATGGTTTCATCCCAGCTCTGCAACAGCCCTGTGGTAACTAAAGAATTTTTTTACATAAACGTAATGCTAGAAAAGACACTCTTATGTATTTTCAGCTGTCCATAATGCAGTATAGTAGTAGGGAATAAGGAAAACCATCACAATGTGACCTGTTTGCCATTCTTGCTGTGAACCTCAGATGACAGATAGCTCTAGAGAGCAGCACTGTTCCCAGCTCTGGGGGAAACGCAAAACTGTTCTCTGATTTTGCCCAGTTTGGTTTTAAAATTCTCCATCAAGTTGGCTTCTCCCACTCTCCCTGGGACACCTTGCTGGCAGCAACAACTTCTGACTTTCACACTTCATGCAGCCCATGGTTCATACAGCATAGCTCCGTCTCAATTTAAACCCACTCACAGAAGGCCCTGGGATGGGAATTTGCTTCACTTGTTCACTACCCCTGTGGTAAATCCTGTAGAGCCCCCGAGGACTCCTGTGTGATGTGCATGAGAAGGTAGGGAGAGCCAAGTGATCATCCACTGCATAGCTGGCCAGTGGTGCCACCCATACCTTTTCTTTATTGTGGGTTTCTGCTTGGGTTTTGGGGTTGTTTTTTTGGGGGGGGAGGTGGAGGGAGTGTGCATGCTGGGGTTTTTTTTCATGCCACCAAAGAGAGTGACAGGTCTAGCTCACAGTGTTATAGAAAAGCTGCCATTAGCAGAACTTACTATCAGAAAGTAAATTGTCTCTGGTTATTGAGAAGTTATTTGTTGGTATCGTCCAGAAGATGGGTGTCTTTCAGAAGGCATCTGTGTCTTTACGAGTAGGTTCTCTGCTTGAAGAATGACCAGGAGGTGTGGGGCTCCCACATTAATTGAAGGATCACCCCACAACCACACAGTGATTGGTCACCACTGGCACATAATATATATATATATATATATAACTGATGTAGGTTCAGCTTACCTTCCTTGACCCACCTCAGAGGTAGACATAGAATCCTGTAGTTACAGGAGGAAGATGAGCACTCCCTACAGGGCAATTTGGTTTAAGATCAGTGATTTTAAGATAGGTGTATCCCTCTCCACTACAAAGATGACTGTCTTAGATGAGAGACCTAACTTTTGAAAGGCTTTAATGAAATAAAAACAGTTCCACCCAAGTACGTTGGGAAGGGCAACCTTCTGTGAATGATAAATGATTTTATTTTTTTTGTCATGGACATTAAGTCACTGTCCCAGGCTATAAGCATCCCCTTAAAATTTTCTGAGAGGAGATGAATAAACAGCAGAGTCCATTGCTGATAAGCCCAAACAAGTTAAGGGGAACAAGACACTAGCAATAATATGTAAATTATTAGTAAAAGCAATTATGTTGCCTTTATTAATTTGTTCTTATAAAATACTTTGAACATTCAAATCCCTATCTGTGAATGGAAAACCAGGCTATGGTTCTCCATTGGAGGAAAAAAAGTGGTTTAATGCTAATGAAAACTGTGGTTTAATGGGAATTAAAAAAGTAAAAATGAACATCCATTTGACCATGAAGTTGGCAAGGAAAGTTTTTGGATAAAACTTCATGCATTTATTAACATGCAGGCTAGGGGATATGAAAACATCATCTGCTGGCACAAAATTATTTTCTTTTGTTGAATGTTGGGAGGGAACATAGAGGGCTTCTCAAGGTCGTGGCTAAGATCTTAAGTGCTTCCTAAAGTGAGGGTGTCTATGTCTATAACTAAGTGAGTTGATCAGGTTTTCCTGATTCAACAACGGTTGAATCACCAGGAGGCACTGAGAGCTCCATCCATTTTGGGAAAAATAAGATACTTATTTCACTAACTGGAGGAAAAAAAGCAACTACAGTCTAAAACTTCAATGTCACTTCCCTTTCAACAGGGTTTGTCCGGGAGGATTTATCCCAAGTGCTTTCTCCACTCCCTGTGTCAGTGAATAGGCTGACTTCTCCTCTGCCCTTTCTCTAACAGTCTGCGCAGAACAGTTCCTCTCTTCCACAGTTGCTGGGCTTTCCACTTTATCCATTCTGGAGGGAAAGCTGGCGTCAGAACAGCTCCCCCCAGGCATGGAAAAGGGAATACAGCCACCAAGTGACAGCACGAACTACTTCTATTATTATAAATATTTATTAACAGGTCCTGTAAAAAATCAAGGAAGATGGCGAAGACTTGCTGTTCTCTCCTCCTCTTAAGTTTGCTCAGTGGGCAACTCAATGCCAACCCTGGTCTCAAAGTGAGGATCACCCAGAAGGGCTTGGAATACGGTATGTGTGATGTTTTCAGGATCTGGTGGTGGTATTGCATTGAATCCTGGTGTGACAGACACCTTGGGAAGCAAGGGCAGTGGAAGGAACTTGATCAAACGCTATAAAGAAAAGGGAAGTTTAAGAGTACAATAGAGCAGATAGAGTAAACTACTTGGCAGCATTGTAAATCATATCGAGGTTCATTTGATTTCAGATATTGAAGCGGTAAGTTCAACTCTTGCCATGACTAGGAGTGAGATCTGAAATAGGACTGCTGGGTTTCAAATGAGACACCCTCTTCCTTCTGACTCTGTGTCCATCCCATCTCCTAAGCCGGAAGCACAGAACTGTAAACTCCCAGGCAGTATCAAAGGCAACTGAACTGATCACTGTTTTCCTGCAGCCAAGGAGGTTGGGCTGGAAATCCTGAAGCAGAATATGGAGAAGGAGCGTTTCCCTGATTTGAGTGGCTATGAGAAATACGGGCTCGGTAATGTCAAGTACAACATCTCAAGGTAAGTATTGTCTCTGACGGCAATTTGTATTTGAAATTTGAATCTTGTTTTGTGTTCACCCTGCCTCATGAAATACAAACTTCTTTTCTTTTTCTTCCCCTTATCTCTTTCATGCTCTAGAATACACGTCACTGCTGTTGAATTCCCCAGTGCTTCCATCTCCCTCATACCTGGGACTGGGATAAAACTGGTGATTGGAAATGCTTCTCTAACCATCGATATGAGCTGGAACATAAGGACCTGGATGTTGTATGTACAGCCTCATGTGTACTGGGATTTTTCTTGATGGCGAATATAAAGATAAAAATGCAAAGTTTAATTTTTCTTGTGACCCCTTCATGGCCAAGGTGCCCTTTAACGGCTAGTACCAGTAACACAGGAGTACAGAGTGGTCTTTCTCAACAGGTTTGCCCGTGGGAGGCAGCCCCTGCCCGCTCAGCCGTGATCACTGATAAAGACCCCGTGGCTGAGAAGCACCTCTGAATAGTAAAGGGTTGATGCTCTAGCTGAATGCTGTCCTTGTCCAGCCTGCCAGCTAATGACACGTTTAGAAAAATTGTAGGATGGTGGATCACAGTCCAGTATAATAAACCCTCCCAGTGGAGCTACCCTGTTAGAAACCCTGTGCTATGCCTCCAAGAGATACAGTTCAAACGCTGATGGAAAATGGATGAGCAGACGGCAATATCCATCAAGCAGTCTCTGCACCTTCCTAGTCCCAGGCTGTTTCAGAGGAAAGAAATCCCTCCTCTTCCCCACACTACCCATATTGCTAAACTGGCTGAATTACGGCAGTCTCGGGGTTCCGCTGCCAGGGACAGCGAGAGCTGGCTGCTTGCAAGGTGGGAGGATCTGAGTGTGAGGGGAACTGAGGGAGATGGCACTGGAGGAGGGGCAGCGCCCGCACTGGTGAGTACCCAAGACAGGCAAGCAGAGCAGGTTAGTGACAGTGACCAGGAACAGACTGCCAGGCATGTCCATAGTGAAGAGTCAGGTCTGAGTCGAAGTCAGAAAGTCAAGCCAGTAAAGCACCGTCAGGATTAACTAAGTACAAGGTCACACACAGGTGTACCTACAACATGGCGCAAGCGAAGACCTGAGCTCCAATGCAGCTCATAAACCAAGGGTAGAGACCCCCGATGAGGCTTTCCACAGCTTTTTCTCACAACCAAGTTATAAACAACTTGATCCAAAATAACACAGCTCCACCGTATTGCAGGTGGTCTTGAGCATGGGCTGCCAAACCCCTGGGAGGGGTGGGGAAGAGGGCACAGAGTCCTTTGGGGCACTCCAGGCCCTGATATAGGTTTGTATGAACCCTCCTCAGACACCAGTAGATTAGATCCCAGTACAGCTCTCTTGCCCTATCTTATACCAGGCATATTCCAGTTTCCTCTGCTGTGAGTGCAGGTTTGGTAACTGGAACAAAATACTTCACAAAAGTGGATTATCTACTTTCCTAAATCCATCACTTTCCAAAACTCCTAGCTGGCAATCTTGATTCTTTGCAGATATATTAGAATCTATTTTCATTATGAGCAATGAAATAAAAAGTATTCAGATAAACAGCTTCATCTTCAGTGAACGGAAAATAATCCATTTAAGAATTAATTGATTCTTGAATGTTCATTAAACCATAGTTTTTCCAGTTATTTCTTTATTTTCACTTTATTCAGCAAAGACACCGGAAGAAGCACAGTGTACATTTCAAAGGTGTTTGTTACTGCAATCTTTTCAACACCCCCGGATAATATAGGTCATACATCAATATCACTTACCAGCTGCCGGACAACTTCTGGTGATATAGACATCAAGTTGAATGGAAAAAGTGGGTAAGTGGAAGAGATCTGTATATGCTCTGGGAGAAAACAACTGTCAACGAACGGCACAAAGACAATTTCACAAAATAGGGCACCTATTTTGGTGTCTATAGGCACCACAAGTGAGAATCAGGGCCTTAAAACAGTGTAAAAATAGCCAAATTTGACCATTATTCTTGTATTTGTGCACACTGTCCCTTCAGTAGAGGATAAATACAGTAGCTCTGGTCAGATCAAACAGTCCCTTGTGCTTCTCGAGCACTCACTTCTTTCCAAATACCACTCTAATCTTCTAGGTAGAACCTACGTGTTTGCACTATGCTTTACGTACTCCTAGTCACGGTGCTATCTAAACTGAACTGAACCAGAGCAATGTCTGTCCTGCCTCTGGTTGCAACCCTCTGCAACATTATTTCACTGTTTTCTTGCGCTTCTCTCACTGACTGAATACAGCTCTTGCCACCTGGTTTTAGGTTTGGCTTTGTGTTTATTTGCTTGTTTTTACTTGTATTGGAAGCTTCTAGTGCAGAGACTATTTATTCATTCTGTGTTTGTACATACGAGATGGTGGTAATATGAAGAATTCCTTACACAGAAAGGTGACTCTACCCAGACTAATTGCTGAGATGCCTACTGGTGAAATTATCTCCTTTAAGTGGTGGCTCTCTGATAACTGTTACATTTCAGAAAGCTCCCTTGTGTACTAGAATAACATCCTCAGAGGCCATTAAATTAATTTTTTTTGAGGTATCTGATTTCCTGTTACCGACCATAGTACTTGACCCATGAATTGCTTTCTTCCTTTCCTCTAGTTTCCTGCATAACTTCTTTATCAAGTATCTGAAGAAACCCATTCACAGGACCTTGGTGACTAATGTAAGCCTCTCAAATCGCGTAGGGGAGGGGTTTAAGGAATATGACTCTCACAAGTCAGTGCTATGAACTTGGCAAAGGAAGAACTAGAAAAATAGTATAGCTCTATTCTGGTCTGATCAGCAGAGTCACCACTTTGCCAGCCAGAAATGCTTCCAGATAAAGTGCCAACTTCATGGCCAAGATATTAACTAGTCCACAGCTAGGTTCAACCAAGCCAGCAGCTGGGCCAGAAAATGTAGTTATTTTCCCATTCCAATGCAGAATAAGTCTCTGCCTATAGGCATCCTTGGGTTTCGGTAATTTTTATACTCAGCAGACAAAACATATACTGGGTGATGCATAGAGAAGTTGTAGTACATCACCTGATAGTATGACATATTTAAACTTCATCATATTGAAGAGGTGCCTAGTTCTCCTGACAATCCTGCCCAGGGCCTCTGAGAGGAGACAGAGCTTGAGATGGCTGTGATTCTACCCCAGGACAGGCACCTCTCCTGTGAGACCAATGTGAGATCTCTGTCTCCTTCTTGCACTATTTAAAGCTGGGGTTTTGTCACCCCCGTCCGGCTGCCTTTGGCAACTTCTCACTTTGTTGCCAGAAGGCAGCTCTGACATAGGACAGAGTTACCTTGCGCCAAGTAGGAACGTTGGGGAACCAGTTAGTTGAAGAAAAACTAATTTAGGTGTTCTGGCAAACAAATGCTGTATTGTGTGTCACATAAGCAGACATATTTGCTAGCACACAGGTGAGAGGTACTTACAGGTCCACACTAAGCAGGCCATAACTTGAATGTGCTTTTATACAGTCATGTCCCAACATCAGATCTGGGATCCACTTGCTAGATGAAGACCTCCGATCACTGAATGGTGAGTCATTAGTGATATCTTTTCCTTCTGCCTTCTTTCTCCTGTTCAGTGAAATTCTGTGGCTTCCTTAAGAGCAGCTGGTCAGTAAAGCCTCCAGGAGCAGTATCAGACCCTCTGATCTGTTTGCTCCCTTGCTTACAGGACCACAGTTAAATAAAGGGAGTTGTACTTGGAGAAGAAAATTATATTGCTGAGAAGCAGAGGACTTGGGAGTGATTCTCAACTTGTAAATGTGGCAGTGCGGACTTCTGTTGTCAGCAATGCCACTAAAGCTACAAATGCCACAAGTGCCTCAGCACTGACGCTAAGGCAGTTTTTCCTTCCCTCCCATGCTCTGAGTCCTCCTGTGCACATAGCACTTCACAAGCTGAAGCCTGCTCTCCTAGCTTGCCTGGAAATTTAAGTTTTACTTGTCTATTTATCAGACTTGACGAAGGCAAAATGAAAGAGCTCCTTTGTAAAAACGCTTCTCACTTTAACCATTTTGGGTTAGATTTGTGTTTAAGACACTCAGTGTTGTACATAAGCAGAAAAGGCACACACCTTTCTGGGAAAGTATTTGCAAGTTAGAGGCACTCTGGATGCCCTCAGAACTGCTTGACAAGAAATCCCAACACCTCCTTATGCCCTGAAGCACTGGTATAGCCATTTCCTTTTTTTGGTTAGACCAAATTTACTTTTTCACGATGAGAAAACATTAGACAAACTAAAGAAGGTGCTTTAAAGAAGGTTCCAGTGGAAACATCAAGCCTTCGATCAGAATGCACGTTAGGAGGTCCCTGGTTGTGTTTTCCCTACTCTTTGGAACAACTTCTGTTCCTCAGGAACTGACTTAGAATTTTATGTATACATAAAATTCTTTCTGTGCTTTTTGTAATATTGGGTATTTTGCCTTATCTACCACCCTTACAGTTCTAATGCCGATTGATGATTTGGCCGAAGTAGACTATTCTTTAAACAGCTTGCCAGCAGTATTTCGACAGTTCATTGACCTGGACTTAAAGGTAATTGCCTGTAGTTCTATTTGCCAAGATTGGGTTTTGTGCGTTTTATTATTGTATAATCCACTTTCAAAGATGAACATAATTACTGTTCTGAACATTAAGACTCGGTATCTGAGAATCCAGACATTTCAAAGTACTATTGCATTTGTTATTGTAATAATTTTTAACAATCCTGTTACAACATGAATTATTATCCTTTTACAACAATTAATCCTGTTACAACACTTACTATGCTGTTACAACAAATTAATTATTCAAAAGCCACATCCTTTTTTTTAATTGCTGTTGAGTTGGCTATAGCAAATAAAGAGCAGTAAGAGTTGACTGAGCAAGTCAGAGGAAAAAAGAGAAAGGGAAAGAACTGAAAGGGAAACATATTCAACTTCATCCTTCTCTCGCTGTTGATTAATATCTGGGACTTCTTTGTTCAGTCAGTCAGGGGAAGATTTCTACATGTTGCACTAACTAGATGTGTCTGCTGTCAGATAAGAGAGCAAAAGAAAGAACAAGCCTATAGGAGAAAAAATTAAGCCTCTGGCACCTTGAATGGGAAGACAGAAGACCCTTGAAAAAGCATGGGAGCCCAAGGACTGCTGCTGAGTTTGAAGACACGAAAGCTTCTTTCAAATAAAGGAAAAAATCTCCTTATGTATTGAAGCTAAAATCAGACTAGTTCCTAATTCTAGAATGACTTGATTGCCATTCTGTGTAAGGTGATTTGGTTGAGGGTAGTTATCTTCATCGTAGACAGTCTTGTCACAAAGATTTTTATAAATTAAGTATTGACAAGAAACCACAGAGAAATAAGAGAGGTGGGAACACAAAGGAACAAAAAGCTAGTATCCGTCAGTAGAGCAGACACTGGTCTTGGCACACCAGCTCTGCAGCTGTTCTTGAGCTCTTCTGGGTATTGTAGAAACTAGATTTTTAAGCAGGGCCTTGAGGTAGACTAAAAAGGTAATGTCATGGCTGGGTACAAAAGCTTCTCTCCCACATAAGACGCAACATAGCGAGTGACTCTTAAACCCAGTAAGTGAGGACTGAATGGGGATACACTAAATGAATAGCCTGAGCAAGGGAAAGGGAAGTAGCATTAATTGTCTGCAGTCACATCAACGTTGCATTTTGACTCTGATTTTTTTTTTTCCGCCAATACCTTTCAGGGGATAGTTTATCCAGCTGGAAACTATACTGGCTCTCCTTATGTGGCAGCTCCCTTCACTATCCCAGACCAAAGCGATTCCATGCTCTACCTTGCCTTCTCTGAGTATTTCTTTCAGACCTCCTCATTTGCTTACTACACTGCAGGGGCCTTCAACATCACCATTGCAGAGGAGGTGAGTAGGACACAAAGCAATGGGGTCAGAGTGGCTCAGGTCATCCAAGATGGGGCTTTGACCTGCCAGTTGTCATTATGTGGCCGTATAAAGCTGCTAATTGTCCTGCAAAGTCCTGAGACAGTAGATCATAAATAGCAAGGTATCGTTATGCTCTCTTAGTTATGCTGTATATAGGTGCCTCAGGCCACCGCCAGGGTGCCAATTTCCACTGAGCAAGGTACCAAATACTGGCAACTTTGCTACAAAAAAGAAGGGGTTTGTAGACCTGAGGCATAGATTTTTCTGATGTGGACAAAGTATCTACTCTGGGGAATTTAGCAGCCTCAGTGGCTGTTTTCTGAGGAGTCTTCACAGACTGAAAGTACTACAGGGGCCATGGAAGAAAAGCATATGTCAAAGCACAGTAGCTGTGGATTGGAGGCTAGCAGACTTGGCTAGCCTGGCTCCAGGAGGTCCATAGCATAAGCCCCAAAATCTTTCGATTGTAGACCAAACTATAATGATATTAAGCATTTTCTTTCCCAGGAAGTATTTCGGCATATATTATTGGGAATTGGCTTTTAGTATGTTTAGTCCCTTAACAATATTTCTGAAAACAAAAGATACAGAATCAAAAAGTCATTGAAATGACAGTAATAACGTATTTAAACAAAAGCCATGAAAATCAAATCTGATAAACTCCTTTCTCTTTCTTCCTCCCATGCCTTTTTTTTTTTCTCCAGACTTGCAGCTATTTTAATATAAGCACAGAGATATTTGGCAGTATCATCCCTGAGGTGAGTATCTTTACTTCCACAAACTCTTAGGAAACCACCTGGTGTGGGTGTCAGACACCTCACTACTGGTGTATTCCAAAGGCTTGTAGGGCGAGCAAGGCTCTCGCACTGGAGAAGCGGGCATCTGTATGCCTCATAGCAGCAGAGCAGATGGGTCTTGTTGCTACCCACACCCACAATGAGTTGGACAATTTGCATTGTTACCAAACTTGGCCCAAAATCTTGCACATCAATCTTTCCTCTGGGCACCGCGCCAAAGCTGCAGCTGTTCCCACCTAAAACCAGGTCTGGGCAGGAAAAAGCTTCCAGTCATGAGTCCTGCTTTGAGGGACTTCTGAGAGGGCTTCAGCTCAGAAATAACTCCTTTCTCCTGCCCATGCATGCTTAATTGTCTTTACTGAATTCCTTTCTGCTAGACAGTCACAGGCTAGCAGTGAAGCAAAGATCTGGGAAGGGACTATAGTGGCCACATGCAGGAAACCAAGCTAACAGATGGGCAGGAAACATTACATCTATAGAACAGACAAGGCAGATGCACAGGATTTCCATTTATTTTAGGTGGAGGAGATGAATATAACAGGACCGAGAATATAAGCATGCATGGCTTCCACCAGCCTTCTCAGACAGAATAAGAAAACAAAAATGATCATAAGAGACCCTAGGCCATGAATGCCAATGATGGATGAAATCATGGTTCGAAGAATTTCACATCCTTGTTTGCTTCCCAGATGATATTAAGTTCCTTCCTCAGAAATCTAAGAATGCTCCAAGGGCAGTCATAATACGGTCCTCTCCACAAAATTCCATGAGCATTGATGCTGATATTCCACTCCCTCTGTCCTAAGTAATGAACTTGGTGAACCTACTCACTCTTCAGGCAATGGCCAGAGTGAGGCTCCTCTGAGGACAGTCCAGAGCAGGAATCTGTCTCATGAGATGGTTAATCTCCAAGTGAATGACTCCTGAGCTCTTTCACTGTGTGACCTAAATGTCACATTCATGTTCCATTCCTTTCCTCTGTTCACAAACAAGTATTTAATTTCTCTCAAAGTGATATAGAAGAAATTGTATTCCTAGAGTGGAAAGAACTTTCTGCTGCGTTCCTGATGTGGCCAAGACTGTTTATCACCATAGAAAACTTCTACATCTTGACTGCTTGAAAGAATCTTATGTTAGCAGCCGTCCTTAACCTCCTCATAAGGAACTACTTCAAAACACTGTGAGAATGAGAAAATGTAGTATTGTGATCTGTTCTACAAGAAAAGGTTTTTCTGTCTCTTTTTTTCTTTTTTTTTTTTTTTGTCTTGGAACCTTACAGGTAGCCAAATACTCAGTTACACCCTACCCAGTGATGTTGAAGCTAACGGCTACTGAAATACCTACCATCAGCTTAGAGCAGGATTCCTTCACGGTAGAGATTCAGGGCTCCATGGAGGTGTTTGCTGTTCTGCCAGACTCAACCACCCAGTCATTGTTCACAATGAACATAGTAAGTACAATGAAAAAGGTGACGTTTAACTCAGGGTTAAATACACTTGTTCCTTCCTTCCTCCTGTTAAAACTCTTGTACAAGAAACAAGTACCAGATTTCTGGTACTGGAACATCCAAATTCCCCTCAGTCACAGGTAGTGCCTATGTGGCCCCACTTAGCCTACAGGATATTTCTATGCTGAAGAACCTTTTCCTATGGGTGGACAAAAATCCAAACATATAGCGACACTGATTAACCAAAGTTTTGTTCTCTGCAATGATAGTTCTGCAGGCATGAGTCATGTCTCTTGGCAACTTGTTCATTTAACTGAAAATGTCTTTGATTAGCGAAACATCATTACCCACATTTCAGCTCTTGTCAGTGCCATTCAGACAAGGAGACACCTACTGTGTGCAGCCCCGCATGGGCCATGGGCTGGGGAGAAAGTTGCATCTACATGAAACAGATTCTGTACATAACTGGGAAGATGGTATTTCTGTATTTGTGACTAGTTCAGAGCAAGGGTCCTGGATTTTTTGTGTCTGGTAACCCATGGTTTCTTTCTTCTGCAGGCAGCCAACACCAGCCTTGCTCTGAATATATTTGACCAGAAATTGGTGGGCTCACTATGTTTGAACAGGTAATTCAACCTGGGATGGAAAGGGTTTCCAGCCATTTGGAAGTGTTAGCAATCCCAACGTCAGCAGTTCAGGCACATGATCAGATAACCATAATTGAATAAATGTGTTTCCCTGGTGAGTTCATCGGCATTAGATTCTCTAATTCTCTACGTGACAGTTCAGATGAGTCAGGAAGCTTCTCTGAGAGAACCTCCACAGCCCCCAGTGGACTGCCCATCGGCTGTGGATTGCGGCAGGGCAGTGGTCTCATTGGACTTGTCTGCTCCTGACATCTCCTCTCCCCTCTGAGCTAGCTGAATGAAGCGTGCAAGGCAATTATGATGACCATGAATCACCTGAGAGCTTCCCTCATCCCCTTCCAGCTGGCAAGACACAACTGCTTTCTAGCCCACCTGTGCCACTAAAAAAAGTGCAAAGGAGTCCAGGACACAGTAAAGAATCTGGACCCCTGCAGTTCCCCTACGCTGATATTCTTATAGCAGAGATTCTCCAGCTAAGACACCGCAACACCCAAGGGCCAGAAACCTGGAGACCAGCAGCTTAAGCATTTAGACATCTAACATCTCACATTTTATAGAGAGAAGCTCTGTATACCAACACCTCACAGCTGGGAATTGGGACCCTGATTTCACAAAAGTCCCTTGGGAAGACAGTTATAGGGTTAAGAATACGCAGACTTCGTCAGGGCACAGAGATGTTAAGAATTTAAGGAGGATAGTGCCATTGGCATTTTTTTGCAGGCACATTCAGAGGGAAAAGTCTAGAGTGTGCTGAGAGCTGAGATGCTTGTTCTGTGGAAACTCAGTTTTGAGTACATGTTTGGATACTTGCATACTGATACTGAAAAAGTATATGAATTTGGAAACGGAGACATTAGCAACACAGCCATCAGCAGCACTACCATGCGATGAATGGAATTTTTCTTCACACTCCAGTAAGGCTCACATCAAGGCATTATAGAGATGTACCAAAATCCTTGCAAAATATGTGAGAGCCGCCAAGTCCTCAATAGTAGCTCCGGTAAAGTCAATTGTCGGTGGGATTTCCAAAACACAGCATACAGGGAGAAGCGCGCTCGCATTGCTGGCTACAGCCCTTCTAGCTTCCTCTTTTGCAATGCTCTAAGCAAGCCACAGCTTTCTCTAGGAGGCAGTATGCATTGTGTAAAATATATTGTTTCCAAAGTCTCTTTACAGATGTTTCTTCTGTCACTCTACAGCAGTGACTGCACATGACTAGAATAACGTGTGTTCATCCTGTCTAGTGACTCATCTTGTTTCACTTCTTTCCCTCAGGCTCCAGTTCTCCCTAGCCCACTCCAATGTTGGCTATTTTGAGGTAAGCAGACAGTTTAAGCACATAGGAAATGCAAACCAGGAATATCGGTGATATCAAGGCTAGAGAGTAAGCTGCTAAGTTTTATTTGTATTTCTAAATTGTTTGGCTTTGTTCCTGGATGGCTTTTTTTCCTGTCTTCTGGCAGCCACCTCTCTGCTGTGGACTTAAAAGTATATTCTTTGGGGCAAGTTAGTGCTCTGAAAATGAGATATTCTGTAGTTTCCCTGACTTCATATTTCATCGGTAGCAGAGAGATCTCTCGAATTGTAACGGTGAAACGCACAGTGCTAAGTTGAACCATAGCAACAGCCGGAGCGGTGCGCTGTCTAAGCGATCACACGCACAACTGGGGCAGAGGCACGCCGTGTGGTGCCCTGGTGCTCATCACAGATGCTCAGAATTACAGTGGGGAATTGGAGCCAAAATACTCCTCTCAGATGCCTGAAATAGTGCAGTTGTAGCCTTCCGTGGAGAGTCATTTAATTCTGAGTACAATCAATCAGTTCTGAGTAGCTGAGGAGAAAGGATTAAAACTGTCCTGGTCCTGCTTTGCTGTTGGTGATAAATTATCTCAACAAATAAAGGAAACAGATGGGTTTAGATGAAAATTTTGTCCAAGCATGATGAAAGCTTGGACATTTGGAGATGCATTTTGCATCTCACTTCCTTTGCATTATTCCAAAGATTTAAGATACAAAGGTCACTTTAGGTTATGACTCTTTTGGGTCAAAGAAGAGCTGAAAGTTGAACATGAGCCTACGAACTCCACCCAGGATTAGGGCATGAGAGTTCTATCACTACCGGGAAGTGATGGCTAACTCAGTTTTCTTGTCTGTGGCAGATCTCACTTCTGGAGAATATCCTGTCTTACATTTTACAGGCTGAAGTCATTCCATCAGCTAACGGTAAGGCTGTATTTCTAAGCTAAAAGCTTCCAGCAGAGTGGGCGATTCTATGAACTTCTACTGACTTTCTGCTTAGGTTTCCAGTTCCCATTAACTTGAGTGGAAAATGACCATCAGCCAGTAGGCAGTGGAAGGGGGAGATTGATTTGTATGGCCTCTCACTGGCACTGCTCTGCAAAAAGGGCTTGGAAACTCGTAATTCATCTGCCTTCGCCTCACCCAAAGTGGCCCTGATGCATCAGTGAGCAGCATGTCTCTCCAGCCTGCACACCTGCCTGGGGCCACTGTGTGAAATGTATTCCTCTCTGTTAGCACAGGGCTTTTGCCTCTCAAATCTTATTTAAGGCCCTGGAGGGAGATACAGCTTTATGCCAGCCCTCTGTACCGGGATGAACTTCACCTTCCTTAATCAATGGAGACAAATGGGAACAGGTTCTAATGATGCTAGAGCTGTATTAACAGTCCCCTCCCCCGTCACTAGGGACAAATCACTGAGTATGTAATGTGTTGAACACGAAGTGCCTTGGTTTGGCTACAACACTCTGCCAAGAGAAAAAGCGTCTGTAATTCTTTTTCCCCATTGGTAAATAAGCATCACATCTGCCTGCCAGGGTTGCTTGTAAAGATTGAGAGGTTCATTGTTGTAAATGACCTAGAAATCTCTGGACAAACAGGGTTGTTGAAGGGCAGGTATTTATTATCTTTCCAATGCATACCTAAATCATTGTTTGTCTCTTTTTTAAGCTAAACTGTCAAAAGGATTCCCTCTTCCCAATCTGGCCAATGTTACCTTGACGAGACCTCACATTACGCTTGTACAGGTGAGATTTTGACACTCCCATGAAAAGGTTATTCCTCTCTTTTTTTTTTTTTTTCTTTTGGCCAGGGGGTGGGTGCAGGCATTTATTCACCTTCTGTCTGTACAACAAACCTGCTAGATTTGAGCTAGTTAAGCAGCAAAATGCTCTGGGTTTTAAATGAGATCTGTAATAATGATAAAATCCTACTAGAAACAAATTTATCTTTCTTTGAGAGGAAAGAAGACTAAATACCTAACCAAGCAGTGATCAAATGCACAGCTTGCTCAGCATTTCATGTCGCAGTTGAGTGTGAAAACAGGTTTACCTTTAACAATTCATTCGGGTTTGGCCAATCACATCAAATCAGAGGTATCACTCTCCATACAGTCCTGCTGAATTTAACAGGAAGAGTTGAAATATGAGAGGGAGGTGAATTCAGTTTTGTACACCTAGGATGACTGGATTTTGTTCATAATTGGTGATAATGGGTAAGGCTATTAGTCAAAAGTAGTTAGTGAGCTCTCAGAAAATATTCTTTGCCTTCTGGTTATTCTCTTCCAAATCACACTGTGCTTCTCACAACACACTCTAGCCCTTAGCTTGAACATACAGAATTTTGCTAGACAATCAATCAGTGCAAAGGCATTGCTGACAAATGAACTGCCAGAAAATGGGTAAGCCAGTTACATTTCTCCACTTGTTTACCAACTTCTCAGTGATTTTCAGCCCTGCAGAGAGAGTATCGAATCCTTGTTTGTGGTTAAGCACAAAACACAACTCGGGAAAGAAACACAAAGGTGTGTTTTTTGTGTTTTTTTAATCTATCTTTGCATTCCACATACCTGGCAGCAGCCAGCTATGCAGTCCCTACAAAATATAATTGCTTGGAGACTGTGTTCGGTAGCACTAGCTGCCAACGACCTTATAGGTTAATTATGAATGATGGGCGCATTTCCCCCACCTCACTTTCTCTAATCAGTCTCCTCATCAGTAAATAGGAATTAAAGGGAACACAGGAGAATTGCTATACCCTATCAAGGTGGATGGGATTCCTATTTAAAACCTATTTTTATAGTCTCCACTTCCAGTCCCAGTTTCTTGGCTATGGTCAATAGTAAGACAGACAATTCTTCCCAGTTTTTTTAAAGAACCATATTAGACTGCGATGGGCTGCTCTCTGCAGGTTCCTTGCTCTGTATGCACTGACAATGGGAGAAACCTAAGGCTAAATTTAGATTAGATGGCTAATTCTTAAGTGGCTCAAATTAAGTAAAAAATAATCCCACCTTGTGATGATTGCCTAGTGGCCTCACGGCTCAGATGAACCTTCCTGTGTAGGCTGTATGATCTTTAGATGGTGCAAAGGGATAGCACCCAGAGAAAGATGGGGCTCTTTTGCAAAGTTCAAAGGACAGAGTTTAGTGAAACTTGTTATTTCCAAGGCTCAGCTGTTTTCAGTAGATTTTTCTGACCTTCAACACCAGGATCAACTTGAAATTAAAAAAAAAATACAAAAAAACCCAACCCACAAACCAAAAAAAAACCCACAACAAAACCGAACAAACAAAATTTTGTTCGAACAAACAAAATTACAATCATTTTGTAATTCATAGTATTTCAATGACTGTTCTTCTCCCCACAGGGATACATGTTGATTTCTACTGATGTCCACTACAAACACTGAGGGAGAAGAGAGACCATTTGTTAACCATGAACTTCAAATCAATAATGTGACTCTGAAGGCTAAACACTGTCCAGTTCTGCTGAAATGTGTAACTTGAGCTCTGACAAGGGCGATGTCATCCTGAAAAAAGAAAGCTGGTGGAACAGTTAGGCTGTACAATGGAGGAGAACATATGACACATCCTTGACTTTTATTTATTCTGGAGTTTAACTGATGCAAAAATGTTTTTAAGATTAATGCCTCTCTTGAAATACAGTCTTGTCTATACACTTCCAGAAAGGTGCTGTAGTCTCTCAAAAGATGGAAAAGTACATTGTCAAAATGCCACTTGGGCAGGTATGCCTGCTAATCTCTTTCTACTGTAATGATCTTAACTTCATTTTGAACATGACGTACTAAGAATGAAGTGAGCCCCCTGCAGAACCACATCAGCCTGGGAACTGTCCTAGTTACAGTAGGAACTAAAATCTTTGCAGTGTCCTAACTAAACCATTGACGTAAATCTTAACAAAGATGCAGGAGCAGTTCAGGAAGAGAGCCAGTGGCACTACTCCCGTCTTTGATAGTCCCTCTCCCCCTGTGACTCTTCAAATCCTTGTGTCTGTCATGTCTCCTGATTAGCATTGCTTAGCCAGGTTAGATACGTTTAACTCCTTGAATGTTTCTGTGTAAGTCTTGCAATCTTAAGTTGGAGACATCCAAGATGTCTTAGACATCCTCCAACATTTTTGTCATTGTTTCTCTGGATTGAAATAGTTACTTTACTTCTTACTTCATTTTGGTATAGAATCATTCAGGTTGGAAAAGACCCTTGGGATCATCGAGTCCAACCATCAACCCCACTCTACTAAGTTCTCCCCTACACCATATCCCCCAACACCGCTGCTGAATGACTCTTAAACACATTCAGGGTTGGTGACTCAACCACCTCCCTGGGCAGCCTATTCCAGTGGTTGACCACTCTTTCTGTGTTGTCTTGCCTTCTTTCTTTCTCCCCCTTCTTTTTCAATACTATATTATCACGCAGCTCTGAACACAGTTCTGCAGAGGGCTATGCCTGCCCTGCAGTGCTTCGGTGCTCATGCTTTGGCCAAATCTGGATGGGAATCCAGCTCAGGCCTCCTAAACTAGCACCAATAGAGGAGAAACAATGGCCGGGACATCACAGCCTGCTCTGTTCTGCTGCTTTTGTGAGCCCCAGACCCTCCCTGCAACAAAGTACCATCCGCCTGGCCTGCTGCCTAAACCCTAGCCATCCCAACGGCAGTTGAGTGGTACCTAAATACCCTGCAGGCCAAAACTGCCCTGCCCCAGGGGGATGGCGGGCAGGCAGGGAGCTTGAGTTATCCGCAGGCACCTGAAAAAACACTTGCTCCTTCCGCAGAGTCAGCCCAAAAGTGGTGCGCGGTGTGAAGGAGGAGGTCGCCAAGCACGAACCCGAGTTCCCTTCACCCCATCGCAGCCTGCGCTCCCCTTCATGCCCTCGCCCCACGGGCACCGGATGTCTCCCCTGGGCTGCCCCAGCCGCTCCACCGCCGTGGGAGGTGGCTGTGGCACGGGGGGACCAGCCGGAGGACTCGACCCGGGCTGGAGCTCCTCCAGGCCTCATGGGGGCGCATCCTGCCCGGCCTGCGGCTGGGGTGAGCGAGCGGCAGGGTGTGAGCAAGCCGGGTGGGAACAGAAGGGAGGCCTCCGACCGGCCTCGGAGGTGAAGGAAGAGAGCGGCCTCCCCTCCGACGCCCCATCCAGGACGCGTCCGCCTGCGGCATCGCCTCTGCCGGCTACAGGCCTCCCCGCCGCGGCGGGGCGCTAGCAGCCGGCAGCTCCACCCTCCCTCCCGCAGGAATTTTGACCCTCGGCGGCTCCTGGCCGCTTTCCGCCACGTCTGAGGCGGCGTGATCTGACCCTCAGCGGCCGCCGTCGGTTCCTGCCGTTCTGCCGGGTGCTGGCGGCCGCGCTGAGGCGGAGCTGCCGATCCGGAGCGCTGCCGCCGCCATGAGCCGCAGCTACAACGATGAGCTGCAGTACCTGGACAAGATCGACAAGAACTGCTGGCGGATCAAGAAGGGCTTCGTGCCCAACATGCATGTGCGTGGGGGCGGCAGGGGGGGCTGGGGTCAATCGGGTGCCCTTGGGTGTGGGGGGGGGGCCCACCTGAGGGGGTGGCCCGGCCCGGCCCGGTGGCGGCCGCAGCCCCGGCCGCCCTGACAGCCCTCCCCGCAGGTGGAAGGCGTTTTCTACGTGAACGACCCCCTGGAGAAGCTGATGTTCGAGGAGCTGCGCAATGCCTGCCGCGGCGGAGGTACGTCCGGCGGGGGGAGGGGGTGGGAGGAAGCGGCGCTCGGCCCTCCGACCGCGGGCGAGGGTATCTTCACACGCTCCTTTCCCTGGCCTCGGAGCCCTCGCTGAGCGCCTGTGTTCGTGCCATACTGTTCGTGGGCCCCGAAGAGACCAGGGTATAGCGGGGCAGGCCTGGTGCGTGTCCCAGCTGGTGGGTTTGAAGAGGCAGCAAACAGGAATGAGTTTTCTGGCCTTCCAGCTACTGAGGCCCGGTGAGGAGCCTGGGGCTGCCACCTGCAGCTGTAGCATGTCCTGTGGGCACAGCCTTACCCGGCTGCCCTCTGTGCCATTCCCTGAATGCCTGCCCTCAGGGTTTGCTTTGGTGCGGGCTGTATCTTAGGCCGGTCTGTTCCGTGTGGGGCTGGAATGCAGGGCTGGATCCAGATCTGACAGCTGGGCTGGTGGTAACACACTTCTGATAGCACAGATCGGTCTGCATTGGTACTAACACAGAAGAAGGACTTCAGTATAATATTTAATTTAATGAAACTGCAGATCATGCATAACGCTAGGCGCTTTATCCCAGTTTGGAATACTTGTTGTTGGCTGCGTTCTGATTTGCCAGTGTTTTGAGCAACCTCTTTAGAAAGGGCTTCATTGTGATTACCATGGTAAATTACCAGATTAATTTTATATTTTTTTTTTCTCTTTTTCAGGTGCAGGTGGCTTTTTGCCTGCTATGAAACAGATTGGAAATGTGGCTGCGTTACCTGGCATTGTTCATGTGAGTAACTCCTATAAGGAATTGCTCTTTCTCACTTCCTGTTTGCCAGTGATTATTGCCATCCAAATGGGAACATCCAAATGGGAACTCCGTTGTGAGAAGGGATATGGACCAAAGTTACAGGCTGTAAAACAAAGTTGTCAGAAAGGGAAGCATCCACTTACTTCATTTGTTTGCCTTTTGACATGAGGCTTTTTTTAGCATTGCTTTGTGCTGTTTTGGTTTGCATGAGCCACCTTTCCCCAACTACTCATATTGTCTGTTTGTTGGTTTTTGAGTTGCCTCTGCTGACCTGGAACGTACAGAGAAGTGAGGAGAGAGCAGGAGGTGATACGGTTGTCTGTATTATTGTTATTGCTCTACTGTTGCTAGTGAGCCTTCCCATGCACTTAAAACTCCTTTCTCTTGCCCTATGCATTTCTGGAAGCGAGGCATCAGATATGATGATGCAGGAGGGAAATACTAGACTGGGTCACTTTTCAAGAAGTTTAAAGTACAATGTGGAAATGATCTTTTTTCATGTTTAATATTGCATATCTTAATAAGTAACAAATAACAGAATTGTCTTTTTTTAATTGTTTGTCTTGGTGACTTGGCAAGAGTGATGAATTTCTGGCTACAGTAAAAGGTAGCCCATCATGCTGTTAAAATGCGTTAGTGATCAACCAAAAAGGGAGTAAGGCAGAATAGTAGCAACCTGTCAAAATGGGAATTTTGGCTAGTAGTTCATAGGAGAGATGTTATGATCACCTATCTATTAAAATCTTCACTACTTTTTTTTCCAAACCAAAACCAAGAGATTTCTTGGTGATGGCAAGGGGAGGCAGAAGCAGCACACAATCCCACTGAAAAATACTGTTCTTCTTAATGCATGATAACAGTTTTACGCACACTGAAAAGTTCCAATTCCTGACAGTTTTCTGGGTGTTTGGGGCTTGTTTTTTCGGTTGTTTAAATACATTCTGGAGTTCTAATTGTGATGTCCTAATCTAAACCTGCTAGGCTAAATATACATTGAGCTTGTGGAGTTGTGTAGAAGCACGTGCTTACTTTCTTTAATTAGTAGCAATATAAAAATGTTCAATAAAAGGTGTTCTTTTAGGAATTAAAGTGACACAGCTGCTATCCTATCATGATATCATCCTAAAAGGATGACTTTTTCCTGCCTACAGCGTGCAGTCTTTGGTCAGTGTTCGATGACACAGCTAAGAAGTGAAAATGCTGACTGTTATGATTCCTTTCCGTAGCATTAAGATCTTCCCTTGTTAAATTTAGAGTGTTTAAATATTGCAAATGTCCCTAAATGGAACTTGGTACCAAGACGAACTCATTTTCACTCTTATGTCTGAGCTTTACACTATTCATAGGCTGTTGCCTGCATAAGTTTTGAATGCAATGACTCTTGAGTGCAAGAAATAGCTAGGTTAGAATTCTGTTTGAGATCACAATTCCTACATTTAGGTGTTTCAGCTTCTTTTAAGTTTTCCTGAGGTCTGATCAGTTGAGACAAGGGGGCTACTTGGCTGACTAGCCACTGGATGTTTCCTTCAGAGTGAGATCCACTGCTTCTCTGCTTTCTTTGACTGTCACTCCAGTAACTGTAGGACGTCAGATACCTGACCTGAATTGATGGGCGTACTACATCTTCATCGGAACATCCATTCTTTTTTTGGTATATTTGTTTGTAAATGCGACAACCACTGCCACTTTGCCAAGGCAAAGCATAACCAAGGTGACGCTGTGCAGCACAGAGTTTCATAAAACTTTAAAGTGTCCTTCATTCTCTTTCAGAGATCAATAGGCCTTCCAGATGTCCATTCTGGTTATGGGTTTGCCATTGGCAACATGGCTGCCTTTGATATGAATGATCCTGAAGCAGTGGTGTCACCAGGTAAGGATACTTTATGACTGAGAAATGTCTGGGGTAGCATAAAAACACTTTTTCATATGGCAGGTCTTTATAGTACTTCATATGCAGAACCAAAGCAAAAAAGGTGTGAATTTTAGGGAGTTAAAAGGCGCTTAATTCTTGCGCTGAGATTCTTTATTCTCTATGGAGCAGGTGGTTACACTGAAAATATCTAAACAGTACAGAGAGAATAGCCCTTGTGTTTTTGGCTTGGGCTTGTGATATCCCTCAGTTTTGATGGGAGAGCGCAAGAGTTTGAACTTGGGTTTCACTGAGGTGATAAAGAATTGACTCTCTTCTTTGAACATTTGAGACTATTTCTACACTTTATTAAAAATGTGACCTTAAAACATTTCTGTCTCTTTAATAAACACCTGGGTCTGTACTTACTGGTGGTGTGGAGAAGCTTTTGTGGTTGTACCTGTTACTCGTGTTTCAAGTTCACTGTAGGCAGTTCCAGTGTTCCTGATTGACTCAAACCCAAGATCTTTTGGTCTGGTATCCCCTCTCTGACACTAGTTAATACCAGAACCTTCACTAGTAAAGGTGGCATGATTGGTGTTTCGTGCTAGGCCTTGCCCTGCAGTATTTATTTTTATTAAATACTTAGAGTTAAGCAAAACACTAAGTGTGAAGTTTAATATTATTTGTAAGTAGTTATCACTTGTTATAACTAGTTGTTATTTATTCCAGTGTGGATTCGAAAAGGACTTTGTTTCAGGGACTTGCTTTTGAGAACATCTTGTGTCAGGGAGCCATGCTAAGATCTGTCACTTTTCTGCTGACCCTAGGCAGAAGAACAGGAGCATCTTCTCTACTTTCTGTGGACAGTATATTTTATAGTTGTGTCTACTTCTCGGTGTCTGCTTGCTGGAGCAACTTTGTTAACACAGAGCTGTGTAGGCAATTGTACAGCTGTGTCTGTAGAGCATATGCTTGAGACTGAAAAACTGGGTTTTCTTAAAGAGTTTTCAAGTTTTTCTCTGCAAGGCTACATTTTTGTCTGTCCTGAAATCTGAGACTTCATGTAAATCTATTACAATGAAGCTTAATGCAGTTCTGCTCTTTTCCCAGTATTGTGTCAGAAAGAAGGCGTAAGATCACAGCGTTCAGTACATACTCCCTGTCAGCAGAGACAGTGACTTAAGATGAATATTCAGGAAGTGCTCGCCATCAGCACACTTTTTTCATTAACTCCATGGCTTTTTCTACACTTTTAGGTGGTGTCGGATTTGACATCAACTGTGGTGTCCGCTTACTGCGTACAAATTTGGATGAAAATGATGTGCAGCCTGTGAAGGAACAGCTTGCCCAGGCTATGTTTGACCACATTCCTGTTGGTGTCGGCTCCAAAGGTGTCATCCCCATGAATGCCAAGTGAGAGAATGACTTTGTGCACACATCACTAGGGGGGACATCTCTGGTGTTTATTTTGATGAAAGATTTGTCAGTGGGAGACTTTAAGAAAGAAAAAGTAATTCTAAAACTCTTTCCATTCTTTCTGCATATGTGCTTCCCCAGGAGAACTGGCATAATCATCAATGCACGGAGTCATCTGTTTCTTCCCCCATTTAAAACCCTGAAATAACTAAAAGTTCTTGAAAGGTTCTCCTTTCTTCTGACATAAAACCTCCATGAACGTAAAGGTACTTTTTTGAAAGGGATGAGAGAGAAAATAGGATATTCCCCACACAACAAAGAGGAAAAAGTAATGACCTGTCTAAAGTTAATATATTTCTAGAGTTAGATTTTAATGAAGTATTAACAAGTTGGACTTCTTGTTAGGGGAATTGGGGGCTGATCATAAAATCACAGAATAATTTAGGTTTGATGGGATACCTTGAGGTCATCTTATCCAACGACTTGTACGAAAGGGGACTAACACTGAAGGTAGGTCTAACAAAGTTACATCAGGTTGCTCAGGGCCATATCCAGTGGAATTTTGAGTATATCCAAGGATAACTACCTTATGTAGGTGTTTGATAATTGCAGGGATTTGGAAGAGGCACTAGAGATGGGTGTGGACTGGTCTCTCCGGGAAGGCTATGCCTGGGCAGAGGACAAGGAGCACTGTGAGGAATATGGAAGAATGCTGCAGGCTGACCCCAACAAGGTCTCCTCAAGAGCAAAGAAGAGGGGCCTGCCTCAGGTAATGACATGTTTCAGGAGGGCTGTGAGTGCTCCCAGGGTTCAAATGTAAAAGTTAGCGGGTAGTTCTCTAATTTTGTGTCTTTTCTTGAAACTGACTGGCATTTGTGGGCAGGGGGAAAAGTGAGATGGTGGGGCCGTTTCTGATTAATTCTTGACAGAACTGTAAAAGGGGGAAACAATATGGGGCATGCTCAAGGTCCCTGGGGCCATCAGTTTTTCATCAGTTAACAACTGGTACTGGAATTCATGTTTGGTGGCATTTCCCCATCCAGACACAGTTTTGTTTTAAAAACAAACAAGGGGAACAAGTTACTCTGCAACTTTTCTCCTTGTTTGCTCAGCAAATTAATAGCAAGGCAAGGAAGGATATCATAATAAATAGAACTAGCTCATAACTTTGAATTGCACTTCAAGAGTTGGATTTCATTTCTATGCGTAGTATCTCATTGCGCTGCGGGTGGAACACCTTTGAGATGGCTATACTAATGCTACCCTGTGTAAGGCTTTCTTTTATATGACTTCTTGAGTTTTACGAATTGTGGTGCTGCAAGATTATAGCAGTTTAACCTCAAAATAATCTTAGGTCCTCAATTTTCACATTCACCTTGCAAATAAGTGATCATCTGTTACAGAGTTGAAAAAATTTGGGCTTGGAAATAAAATATTGTGCTTTAATCTACTGAAAGGTTGTAAGTACCTAATTAACAGGATGTTGTAACTTCCTTGTGGAGTTACAACCATAACTATATGTCTGCGTTGCCTATACAAATTGAAGGTGAATTCTAAGTACTCTGTACTCTTCCCATCTTTCAACTAGGCCTAAGTAAGTTGGAAAAAAGTGGCAGCATGGTCTGTGGATCCTAATCCTTTTTTTCAATTGTACTGTTTTTCCAACAGTAAAAATAGTTATAAATCTGAACAAAGAGGACAGTGATGATGCTACTGTGTTCTACTTCCTTTCAGTTTATATGGTTGGGGTTTTTTTTTTCCCCCTGGAAAAGCTTTTCTAAAACCAAAACCTTGCTGTAGCAATTTTCCCTATTGCGCATATTTCCGTAGCTTTCCCCTGTGCTCCCAGAGGCTGGTTGACGAGCACTGTCTGATCCGTGTGTTGTGATTGGCAGCTGGGAACCCTGGGAGCCGGAAATCATTACGCCGAGATCCAGGTCGTGGATGACATTTACAACGAATATGCTGCCAGGAAGATGGGCATCGACCACAAAGGGCAGGTGTGCGTGATGATCCACAGTGGCAGCAGAGGCCTGGGCCACCAGGTTGCCACAGGTACGATCTGACTGGCGTAGATACCTGAAGTGAAGCAAACTCTTCAGCATGGTGTTGTCATTAACAGTAAATTCAAGCACCAAAGAGCATTTCTTACAGTGTAACTGCTGAGTCTATTCTGAGTTGCCTTGACAGGGGGTTGTCTGTTTGCAAACAGTTGATAATGCTCTGCCGCAGGTTTGCTTTTGTGTTTGAGAAGAAGCGGTAGGTTTGACCATGGGACAGATTAGTTCAGTTTTAGAATATAAATTGTAGACACCCATGTTAATCTCACAGATTGAAACAGAATTAAGAAGTGACTTAGACTTCCTGTGTTTATTTCCCAGATGCATTGGTGGCTATGGAAAAGGCTATGAAACGGGACAAAATCATAGTGAATGATCGCCAGCTGGCGTGTGCCAGGATTGCTTCCACAGAGGGACAGGATTACTTGAAGGGAATGGCAGCTGCTGGAAACTATGCATGGGTCAACCGCTCTTCTATGACTTTTCTAACAAGACAGGTAGGAGCAGAGTTGTCTCTGATGTAAATATTTTGGTACACATCTGCTTTATCCCAGACATACGGAACACAGAGTAGCTGCAGTATTTAACATCCTTTTCATTTTGTGCTTCTTAAACTGTTTTCTGGAGAGACTTGCACAAAGCTGCAGTCATGGCAATCCATCCGAAACCTCTCAACATCACTGGATTGTACTTGCAGAAGCCACTCAAGCAATGTTTTTCAAAATGCCTTGAATTGGAAAAAGGGGATACAAGAAAATTGTTTTTACAGTGCTGAAGCCGTCTTTCAAGACTTGCAAGAATTAGTCTAGTTGCAAGAATTAGTCTAGTTGATACCTGACTGGATTCCAGCATTAAAGCTGACAATGGGCAGATAAACAATCTAGACAGTCCAATTCTGTCACACCCAGCACCGTTGTATTCAATTCCACTGTGACTGAATTTGAAGTTTCTTACCTGCCATGCCAAGTGTTTAGGTCACTGACTTACCAGTAAGAAACACTTTCAAGCAAATTTGTTCCTTTTAATTCCTAAAAAGATTGTAAATCTTCCACATTACGCAGCAGTTATCTTCTTGTACTTCACATCCTGATTTGCTCTCTTCTTAGGCCTTTGCCAAAGTCTTCAACACAACCCCAGATGACCTTGATATGCATGTTATCTATGATGTGTCTCACAACATTGCCAAAGTGGAGCAACATGTAGTGGATGGAAAGGAGCGGACTCTGCTGGTGCACAGAAAGGGATCAACCAGGGCCTTCCCTCCTCACCATCCTCTTATTGCTGTTGATTATCAAGTAAGTTTAGCTGTGGGAGAAGGAAGTCAGAAGAGAATTACAGATGAATCCGGCAATTTTAGGGTCCTTAACAGAGATCCAAATGTTGTGAGTTCCATTTTTGACCTAACAGCACTGGAACTGTTGTGGGATGGCAATATTCTGTTTGTCTGTGTGTTAGATCCTTGGGACGCTGAGCTCCCTCTACCGCTCCACACCCACAATGGTTGGAAGATCATGAAGGGAAAGAAGTGTTTCGTACCTAGGGCAGGCTTCAGTGATTTGCCTTGTCTGTCTGTTGGACACGAATTTTTTGATCTGCTGGTTTGCACCTTTCAGTGAAGTTAGTTCTACAGAATCCTTGATACCGGGCACCTGAGCTGAGCAGGGATGCTCTGAGGGAATGTGAACCTGACCTCCTTTCCTGGAGTTATGGTTCATCTCAGACTTTTTATTAAGAATGAGGTTTTTAGTCTTTTTCTTGTGAACTAATACTTTGCATCCACAGCTGACTGGACAACCTGTTTTGATTGGAGGGACCATGGGCACCTGTAGCTATGTTCTTACTGGCACGGAGCAAGGCATGACTGAGACCTTTGGAACTACCTGCCATGGAGCTGTAAGTCAAAAAGTCACTTCAGGAAGGGTTTGGAACGGGACTGTCATCCAAAGAACAATATTGTTCAAGGGTCGTCCAGTGTGTGATTCATCTCTTGGTCATAGAAGTAGAGAGTTGCGTTGCCACAGTAATCCCAGCCCAGGAGGACTGCAGGCTCAAAGTCCTCTTTGTCCCTTACTGAGTGCTTTCGACTGCTACTGCTGAAAATTTGGGGGGTGCTGCTTTATGCAAGGCAAATGTTAGGTTGAAGATGTGGAGAAAAAGCTCCTTTTACCAAATTCTGGTATCTCTGAGCTAACGAGAGGAATTAACTGTGCTGGGGCTCTCCGTATAAAACTCTTCAGTAGTTAGAAAGTATTTCCTCCCCTGTTATTTACAGTGTGTGACAGGATGATTGAGGAAGATAAATAGCTCCCAGTAAAACTGACTCCTGAACACTGCCTGACAAGTGGTTTGGGTAAAAAGACGCTTGCAGACTAGTATGTTATACACACGGAACTTTCCTAGCCATCATACCAGATAGGTGATTTTGCAGGAGCCCATCACTTAGAGTCTAAATTCATTTCCCATTTTGTGGCTTACTGTGATCTGCGCTCTCAGCCATTCTGTGTTTACTTATAATGTAATAGTGTTTTTCTTTAATAAGAAAGAGTTCTGTTTTTCCAAGTGGCTACAAAAAGTGTAACTAACAAAACTGCTCTCTAGGGTCGTGCACTGTCTCGAGCCAAATCTCGACGTAACTTGGACTTCCAGGATGTATTGGACAAGCTGGCTGACATGGGCATTGCTATCCGTGTTGCTTCGCCCAAACTGGTCATGGAAGAAGTGAGTTTAATACTTCAATATCTGAGAGGGAAAAGGGAGTCTTGGTCCTTGGCTGAATGACCCTCCCTGACTTGACTTTTTGCAGTGCTGAGTGATGACTAGTACTCTAAATATACAGCTTATGCAATTTTTGATACAGCTATCAAATTTTTGGGAAATAATGTGAAGTCTTCCCTCTGTCTAAAATGCTGCTGAAAGGGGAGATGCCTGTTTGACACGTTTTGGGGGGTGTGTTTTTTCCTCTTCTGCCTGGCAATAGGGATAATTACTATCGACCCTGAGAAGTCTTTGTGTGAGCATCACAAAAGTAGTTATGCTTTATGGATTCTCTTCTTAAATTATGTTCTCTCCGCTCTAAACTTACTTTACACTGCAGCTGTCATGTAGATTATTAGCAGTGTATGAGAGGTCTGCCTCTCTATGATGAATTCCTGTATTTGCTCAAGAAGAAAACTCTGTATGTCTAGAAAACTTAGAATATTATGACTTTCAGTTCCTCTGCATTAACATGATAGAATGTCTTTTTCTGTTCGCCACCTCACTTGTAGAAGTGTGTTAATCATTTGGAACTATGCTGTTACAGGCGTTGGTGTTGTACAAACATGTTGATCACATTAAAATCTCTATTTAAGAGCAGCTTCTTTGTCAGAAGGAAGGGGAAGCTCTAGAGTTCAACCCTGATTCCTGTCACTAAGGGGCAGTGAAGATAAATCTTAAAGGCTATCTGTAGGGAAGAAGTTGGAGTCACTTCTTCCCAGATATTGAGGCTTGACATTTTCACATGCTGGTGGTCTGGATTATCTGGAAATAGAAGGAAAACTGAACCACAATAGCTAGTATTTTAGCTGAAATATTGTGAAAGCTTAGTTGGAAATCTAAGTGTCTCATAGATTTCTTAGATATGTACAGTGGCCACATTCTCAGTATGTTCACCTACTTCTACACCCTCAATTCATATGATTCTATTTTGCAAAGAGAAGAGGGGGTATCAAAAGCCTACATCTAACTTCCTGTGACTTCAGGTTGTTTATAGTTTTGTCTTTTTTTTTCTGTCTTCCCCCTCCAGGCACCAGAGTCTTATAAGAACGTGACAGATGTGGTTAACACCTGCCACGCAGCTGGCATCAGCAAGAAAGCCATTAAACTGAGACCTATTGCTGTTATAAAAGGCTAGGAACTGGCAAAGCAACAGAAGCACAGCGACATCTCCAGGCCTTACACAAAACTGACTAGAACCACCATCTTCCCGCACCTCTTGGACTCTGTAGGATGCTCAGATATCACATCCCTGTTCTGGAAAAACAACAGTTGCGAATACTCATATTTTTAACCACTCCTCAGTATAATTAATGCCCCCTCCCTCCTCCTTGTTATATGGTGTTCTTTTCTTGTGAGGAAAGGGCAAAGAAATAAGTAAGTCTTGGGTTTTATATGCAGTCCCTCCCCCCCTTTGCCTGATGATTCTACAGGCAGGACTTCGGACTTGCCCGAGTTGTCACTAATTGCTGTGCTGCAAGACCACCTCCATCAGCGAAGACGGCGTATGAACCAGACCTGCTGTCTCCACACCTGAGTGCCTGGAGCTCTTTCTGCATATAGAAGTACTCTGATAGGCAGGGTATAGTGCTTCTGGGCAGGGAGAGGTTGCTCTGTTTGGAGATACCTTTATGCATAGTCTATATTGTTGCATGTTTTGTGGCAATTGGGTAAGAAATATGGAGTTGGGAGTGGTCTCCGGCTTGGGTTGAGAGGGTCTAGCTAGGCTTGAGGCACAGTCCTCCTCTTTTCCCCCACCCTCTCCCATTTAACACAGCACCTGGTGTACTTGGCTCAGTACAAGTAGGTGTTCCACAGTCTTGTGGAAATGCTAGTAGGGCTGAGAATGTTGCTTTGAAAGGTTTTGTTTGCCCAGTAAAAGTTGTGACTTAACAACTTATAGATTTGCTAATCCAACATGTTGCAAAGTCCTAAGCGTGTAAAAGTTGGATTGGGTAATACTGCTCCCTGTATCCTGCAGCTCTGATTTGAGTGAGTGCAATTGCAGGGTCAGGCCCAGTAAGATGCGACTCCTGATGTTTCTTTTCCATTCGTTAACCGAGACTGGAGGGGAAGCTGACCATCCCTGCAGGATCATTTGGGGGACTACAAATAAAATGGGAAGATGAACACTGCAGTGTGTCTGTGTCATGTTTATTCTGTGGCTAAAATGTCTGTTGTTTACTTTTAAGAACATATATGAGCTTGAAACCCGCCACCTTTTGTGACTTCAGCTGATGGATCTTGCAAAAAAAAATGTGCAGAGGGCATTTCTTGCAGGATACAAGAGAAGGGCAACGCAGTGCTGTTTTCTCAACTTGGTTACGACAAGAGTGTGTCTTCTCGGGGCCTGCTGGGTCCACCTTACTGGGTAGGGGATGGAGCTTGCCTGTAAGCCCGTGTGCAGACACAAGAGGGCGGCCGGAGGAAAATAAAACCTCAAAGCAAGAGTGGCCCCCTGCCAGGGACTCGTGTAGAAGGAGCAGATAGTGATTGATGGACTCGAGTGCCTTTTGATGAAACATCCCTTTAAGTTTAGGTTCTCAGCCGAAACCTGTTGATCTCAGGACGCACAATGGCATTTTACTGTCTTAATCACTTTGTGCTTATCGGTTTCTTAAGTTCAAATACTGTATTTGCTGCAGGCACAGAGGCAGCGCATGCAGTAATAGTCACTGCTGTGAGTCCTTGGGAGTCTGACTTTAAAGACAGTTTCTTGTTTTCCCCTGTTTTCTCCAGTGGAATTGTTCCAGATTTCCATCTTTGAGGTCTGAGACACACTTGCTGAATTTCAAACAAAAATCATTTCACTGAGCAATGTGAATTAGCCTCAAGTGACTGAAAGACAAATTGTTGGTCTCAAATCTTCTGCAGAAGTGCATGTTCCATGCAGAATTTTCTGTCTATAAATATTTCAGACTCTCTGATGTGGAATGCAAGGGAACCCTTACAACATTCATGTTTAAAAATAAAGAAACATTTCTCAAACACAGTTGCCGCTAAAAGACAAATTTAATTTTTTTTACAACAAGCAGAAATCCTGTACCATGGGGGTGCTCTCATATGTGTGCTTTCAGTCTTCTGATCATCAGCGTTCATGCATTAGCATTCAAGAATGCAAGAAGTGCTGTCAGTTTTGGTTTCCTGTTGCAAAGCTAGTCCTACTTTTGGTCATATGTTGTGCTGTATGGAGGAGATGGTTTCCTAACCACCTAAAAAAGTAAGAGTAAAAATGTAAGATGTCTCCCAGTTCTTTCTTTAAACCTGGATGTTTTTCTAATTCAAGCTTGTCTTTTTTTCTCCAAATAGGGCTGTCAACTAGCTTTTTTAAACCTGCATTTGAAAAACTATGTTTTAAAAATTGGTAGGTAGGGTAGGCACGCAGTATTAAAATTCCTGTGCTGGAGTACAGGTGGATCTGCAGAAGCATTTTGGCAACACGAAAGAGATGGTGTGGTTATTGGACCATCTCTGCTTTCATAGAAGGTTACCGAGAACTCAGAAATATCTGCTAATGTACGATGTGCTTCCCTCCCTTCCCTAAAAAACTGAAAAAGCTTTGGTGAATGATTGCTAGGGTCTTTTTTCTTCTTTTTCTTTTTTGGTAGGAAACCGCAGGTAGGAGATCTGCATCTACCCCACACCCCTGGAGCTGTTTCACACCTCTGTCCAACTGCAGGCACTCAGCTGTTGCTTGCATAGCTGCAGCCGATTCTGCAGTCATCTGTATGGTGACCAGCAGCAGGAGGTTTGCTGTCCTCAGGGCTTGCACCGGGTGTCTGCATTAAGTCTGCCTTCAGCCAGTGCGATAAAACCAGTCCTTGGATGCGGGCTTCTTTTTAGTGAGAACACACAGTTCACTGCATTTATCTTACTCTCTGCTCGACAACAAGACATTTTAACTTACTGATTGGACCTGCTGAAACAGAGCTACCGCCTCTGGGAACAAGAAGGTATTGTCTCTGGTGGTGGCTTCAATGGCACCTTCCTCCTCTCTCTGCTCACAGGGCTTGCTGCAGGGACCGGTGCTGTGCAGCCACAGGGAGCACGAGCGAGCGTTTCCTCTCTTGCCAGGAACCGACTGTTCGCTGTGTGCTCAGGGGCTTGTGCAGGTGCTGTTCCCATCACCGTTAGCATGGCATTGAATAACAAACAGAAAAGCACTTCGGGTTTTTGGTGGTGGTGGATGACACTGAAAGAGATCCCCCTAAATGCATCCCCCGTGCTGGCGGGTGCCACTTGCCAGGGCGCAGTGCTCGGCCTCTGGGCTGTGTGGGACCCCCCCCCAGGAAGGCAGTTCCTCCCAACAGTGTTGCAGATGGGGGGACACGTGCTTCATTTGCCATAACGGGTGGCAGAGCTGGGGTGCTGCTGGCGGCCTCCTTCTCTTTGACTTGATTCAACTTTGTGTACTCTGGGGCTCCCTAACTCAGCCTCCCCCAAGCAAAACCAGGACCCAGCCAAGGTACATGCCTGCAGCGCTATCTGCTGGGGTGTATTTGTGCACCCTGCTGGTTGGGAGCCCGGTGTCTAACCTGTGTCACATTTATCACCATCCTAAGCCTCTTGGGAGTCTTTTTTCTCTGCCTCTGTCTCTCCTCTCCCTGCTTTAAACACAGCTCCCTGCGTACCGCTTCCTCCTCCGCTGGTGGTCCCAGGCTGGTGTTCTGGCCCAGGAGGAACAAGTGATCTCTGACACATCTCTGGCGCAGGCACCCCCGGCCTCTCCTCCGCTCTCCTTTGTTCCTCTCAAACATAAACACACTTAACTGGCCTCTTCTCCTCTCCCTCCGCCCCCCAGTCTTCAAAGCGATCAGACAAAGCAATATCCCTCCCGCAGCATGTGCCAGCACGCTCCCCTGCGCGCAGAAGGAAGGCTTCAATTAAGCAGCGGGCCCTGCCTGTACCTGGCATTTGCTTTGCTCTCTTGAGCCCTGTCCTAGCGCCAGGGCTTTTGATCACCAGCGCCTCTGGGTTTCTGCCTGGAGAGATGGCAGCGGGAGGCGTACGGCAGAAAAGCGGGAGCTCTGCAGCTCTCCAGCCAGGGTGACACCGGGGGCAGGTGCTTGGCACGGTGTGAGGGAGAGGAGGATGGCAACCTCCTGGCACCCACAAAGCACCAGTAATTATGCGGTTTCTGGTGGGGTTTTTTTATTATTTTTTAATTTCAATACGTAACAGAAGGGTGGGAGTCATTCCCTGCAGCAGCGGGGAGTGCTGCTGGCTTTCATGTCACTGACCACATCCCCATCTTACTGCACCCTCATTCCCAAAGCCCAGGAGACTGCTTTGGTTCATGTTGTGTATAAAGTTCAGAAACCAAAATAATCACCATCCTTAATTGCAGAGATTAGGACCAGGAAAGGGAAATGGAGTCATCTGCCAGCACTTAATCTAACATTTACTAGTTTAGCAGAAGACACGCAGGGGCTGGGCTGCCCTCCCTCAGACAGAGGTGTTTGAGTCAGCCTTGTGATGGAGCCTGTTCCTAAATGGAGGTGCCGGGGCAGCCTGGACTGCTCTTCCCCCCATTCCCCCACCCCAGCTGGAGCTACAGCCAGCACCCGCTTTCCGCTCGGGCTCAGCTTTGCCCAGCAGGCAGTTGGAAGGGGAGAAGCATTTTCCTTTGTTCTCTCTTCCCTCGGTGCCTGAGGAAACTGAGGCACCGACCCCTTTTTCTCCCCCTGCGCAAGCTGTGCCTCATGTCACAGAGGTGAGGTGGGAGCCCGGGCTCTTCCTCTCTCCCTTCTCAGCCCCAGCAAGCCAGCATGGGGTGGGAAGTTGGGTAGATCAGGCTTTCTGATCTTCCCGGTGAATTGCAAACCCGAGGAACCTGTTCTCCTATTGTCTGTCAGGAGGGGAAGAAGAAATAGATGGGGAGGGGGCCCCTGCAGGTGCCCAAGGGGAGGGAGGGCTGCAGCTCCCACAGGGGAAGATGTGGGGACGGGTGTGTGTGCGATAAGGTCCCAGCCCTGATGCGTTAGAACAGCAGCTTATTACCTGAGTCAATTAAGCGGCAGGAGATTATCAAACCTGAGCACCCTCCTAGGGAAGAGCCGCCCAGGGAGAACAGCAGCCTGCCAGCGCTGTGAATATACACACTCGAGGACAAGATGTTAGGGTTTTATGACAAAATTTAAGGGGGAAAGGAGGGAGACGAAAAGCAACCAAATGCAGTAGTTGGAATAACGGAGGAGGATCTGGATCTCTGAACCCTGCCTAGCCTGCAGCAAACGAGGGACTGCGTAAAGCTTTTCTATGTCAGCACAAGCACCAAGAACGCTTCTGCCCCAGATGGTCCCTCTTCACCTCCCAGGGTAGAGGCAAGACATAGAACAGCCACCAAAACCTCCCTGGGCCCTGTGGGCAGCAACATCCCCCTGTGGCAAGCAACCAGGAGCCCTCCGGGTTACAGCAGTTGCGTCTTGGGGTACCAATGCTGCGCTTCATCTCTATTTCATTCCTCAGACAGCAGGCTCCAGGATGCACTGCCAAAAAAATAATAAAATTCCATAACTTTTTGTTACCCCTTTTGCAATTCCAGGCAGAATGAAAACGTGGGTTTCCCAGCTGGGGTATGCCTTGCTGGTAAATCACCTGGTTACCCAGCTCTTAGCTTTTAAGAATTGTAACCTGTTTGCGCTTTTAATCTTAAAAAAAAAAAAAAAAAGCAATCTGGTTGGTTTATTTTTGACTAACACTTATTATTGTTGGGCTATAAATTTATGATATTCACAGAGAAGTTATCAGGCTTTAAAATCATAGGTAGGCTGATCAGTTTCTCCAGTGTTTCCCTGCCAAATCCTTAACCACTCCTTGGATGAGGAAGAAAAAAGTATCACTGTAAATTATTTTTTTTCCCTGGAGGGTATTTCTATTGTAGCTGCTGCTAAAGGGATTTTTCTCCATTCACTTCTCATAGGAGGTTTTTTTATCAGGCAGATACAGAAAGGACTGTGACAAGCACTTTCTTCTCCATTTTGATTTTTTTGAGTATTTTGCGTATTTTCTTCTCCATTTTGAGTATTTTGACTATCTGTGTACTGTGAGTCTAGCCCAGAAAGGACTTAGTCCGCCTCCTTCCCAACATAAGCCTGTGTGTGTCTGCAGGGCCAAAGCCCCTCCGTCGTGGGGGGACTGAGCCCTGGCGTGGAGGGGAAACCTCTCCACCTGTGGAAACCTCATTGCCCAGCCCGAGACGTGGGGACCTTTGGGTGGAGGCAGGGCTGTGCAGGCAGCTCTGTGTGTGCTGCGAGCCCGCAACACCGGTGGGCACCTCCATAACACAAAAAATCCCCCAGGGAAGGGGGTGTCTCGGGGAAAAGGGCTGCAGCACCTGTAGGGCAGCCAGCCAGGCCACAGAGGGCCGAGCATGGAGGGAGAGAGACCCTTGCTCACAGGCATGTGGCGTGCTGGGAGCTGTGTGCGACTCTGGAGAAGGTTTGTCCCTCCTGTTCCTCTCATCCCTCCCCACCTCAGTCCCAGGGCTGCAGATGACCTGGACAAAGCTTCCAAAAATCCCGTTATTTCAGGAGACATGCAGGCATCTGGCTGCTCTTCCTGCCAGACCCCGTGAGCTCTTCCATTAATGGTCAGTGCATGAGGCAGAAATTTTATCTTGATTGAGAAACATGAAGCCTTGTTTGTGAGACAAATATTCGTTTCCTTGTCTCTCAGGCAGGAATTCAAACTATTTGATGATTATCAATAGCAGCCAAGAGCACCATTGCTGTCTCCTTTCCTCCCTGCTCCTCTGGCAGAAAGTGAATCCTCCTTCACAGACCAGTTTCTGGAGAGAAAAGTTCAATGTAAGGTTGAGGCATTTGGGTACATCTCCAGAGAGCAGCTGTCAGCGCTCTGATCCACCATGGACTTGTCCAGCCTGTACCAATTCATTTCATCTTCCTATGTCTTGGTGCCCTGTCTGGGAATGGGGACAAAAATCACTTCCTTTATTCTCACTTTTTATTGGTCTTTCCTGTTTAAATACCAAGCCCTGGTTAAGGGACCAATTCCTTCTGCACCTATGAGCGCCGCTGGGCATGGTGGTACCTCTCTGCAGAGCCCGGCCCCAGCTGTCCCGAGCTCAGCACCAGCCCTGCCGGCGTGCAGCAGCCCTGCGTGCCCGTCTTCTCCTACAGCTTCTGGCACTGCTGGAGGGATGGGTTCATTCCTGTCACAATCTAAACCGAAAACAGAAGAGCTTGTAAGCTGTTCAAAGTTTCAAGTAGTCAGTGCAAAACTTTCAAAAGTTTTTTGTAGTCCTCTGGCTACAAAGCAGAGCCTCTGGGCCAGATCCGCACCTTGAGTTCAATGCCAGTGAAGTGCCTAAATTCCTCTGTGCTCTGAGGACACAGGACCTAGACTGGTGTGAAGTGCTAAACACGCCACCTCACTTTTGCCATCTGCACGTGTTCATGTGCTAAGGGACAGAAGCTGAGAGTGTGTCAGGTTGTTCAAGGGGACGTTTGAGTCCCACTGTCTCCATCAGAAGGAGGATGAAGACACAACCACTTGTTCCTGGCATGCAAAACTCCACTGAGTGGCTCTATCTATGTGCAGCCTTGATTTCTCTTTGCAAGGGGAGAGGACAGCATGAGAGCAGGCTGAAGCTAGCAGAAGGGTGAGACATGGACAAGAAGTGCTGGGAGGGCAGCCTGGGACACCAGAATTGCCCTCTGCCACCTGCAGCGCACCCCATGCAATGCCCGGGAGCTGAGCAAGCTGCTGAGGAAAGTCATGGCCACTCAAGGAAGTGCCGTGCTGAGCTTCCAGGCTGTGCTTCTGCCCAAAAAAAACAGCCATGAGGCAAGTGGATCAGTGAGGGAGAAATGGGAGCTGGTAATTGAGTTAATGCCAACTGCAGAGGCAGGGAAGTCTTCTAGGGATCTTCCCACTGTACTTCTACAAGCCTGTCTCAGCAGAGACCAGTGCCGCTTGGAGCAGGAGATCCAGGAAAAGGGGCTGGGGCACTTCTGTAGGATTTGAGTCCTCCTTTATCTAGAGTCTGGACATGTCCTGGGTGTGAAGCAAGTTAACAAAGTTTTCGGACATCTTCAGTTGTGCAGACAGCTAGCAAAGGCTCTTGGGGGACTTCTGAATGTCCCAGTGTTAGGCCAGAACTACCCCCATCTCGCTGGCCTGCAAGGGTAACGTCTAGCGTGGAGGATTGGTGGCTGGGTTGGATGCTGAGGTGTAAAACCATAATCTGATGTAATAAAAAAATATGCACTGCAAGAGAAAATACTCTGGTGGCAGCTCCTGGCTCCAGCTCCCTCTGCACAAAGGGATTAAAGCTGTACAGAAGGCAGCCTTAAGCAGAAAGATTGCCACCAGTGGCCTAAAACAGCTCCCTCCGGCTACCATCTCAGTGAAGGCAGTTTCCCAGGCAAGCTGGGATGCCACAGGGTGATTTTCCTCCAGCACATTATTTTTTTTTTTTTTTTTCTGATAAAGCATATTTGAATCATCTAGGCTTCGCAACAAATTCATCAGGGATTTCAGTCGGGAAGGTGGGAAAGGAGGGTGGACCAGGGAAAGGGACAATTTGACTGACGTTTTCAGCAGGAAACATTTGAAGCAACGTGTGTCAGCACGCGGAGTTCCGTGTTGCTTTAGTTCACGAAGGACTTAAAAAAACTCCGGAGACCAAACCAAAATGCTGCACTTTGAGGAAGAAAACATTTAAGGGAGGCTTTTGGTTCCAGTGGGAAAGTAAAACAAAAACAAAAGCCTTGTGTAAAAAACAGATGCGATTTTCTCCTTCGGCGACTCGTGTTTGCCAGGGAAATGGGCAATAAATATTGCACCGTAAGGAGTGGGAAGAGCCCCAAGGCCTCCCCAGCCCCGAGCCAGCCCCGATGTGAGGGCGAGAAGCCACCTCCGCCATCTCCACAGCACACAGGGCCCCTGGCGCCGGTGTCCCCTCAGCTCTGCCCTCCTCGCCTGCGTCCAGCCGGGGAAGGCCCGGCCTCCATGGCTCCCCCCGGGATGAAAGGCTGGATTCAGTTTGTTTTGCGTTCACAGGGCCCGGCAGACCTGCCTCCTCCCTCCCCGTCTTTGGTGACTCATCCAAAGAATTTTAATCTCCGTGGTCTGTCTGTAGTTGTAAAATATAATACCAATGGAGCTGGGGCTTGTTTATCCCCAAGCCATGAAACTGTTGTCAGAAGAAATTGATACACACTACTGAGGGGGGAAAAAAGTGCTGCTGCTGGGGAGGATTTGACTCGAAGACGGCACTTCAAATGGAAATTTCCCTGTTTGAAGTGGATACGTTTTTCATCTCTCCGCCTTTATTTTCTTTTACAGCACCGGAGTGAGGGCTCGCAGGGTCTGTTTGTGGGAGGATTAGCTCCTCTTGTCTGCAGAAGGTTTCCACCACTGGCCCAAAGGTCCCCATGCCACTCATGGGAGCCTTGGAGAAAATGGTGGCTTGGGGTGAAGGGGCTCATGTGGCCAGGTTTGGGATTCACCCCGGCCCCTGCCCTCCTGCCCCACACCATGGAGCCAGGAGGCCTCCATGTCTGACCAGCGCTGGACACCAGGGGGGTCTGTCCACATAAAACACGGAGCGTAGCCTGGGCACACCAGATCAAATCACAGGGTCTCCCCCTTCCTTCAAAGACACCTGAAGCCTAAAAGAAGCAGATCAAACATGTAAATTTGAACTGAGATTAATTATACATTTGCAACTCGAGGGGGGGGAGGGGGAGCGCCATTAAGGTTTGTCTGCATTAACTATGCCCGTGGGGGTGTTTCTTTGTCTTTGCATGCGATGATACTTCATGAGATACCAGGTCTGGTTCCACCAGATCTCTGGAAAAGCCTTAGAGGCTTCAGGAAACTGTGCGAATGCGTTTCAGCAGGAGGCAGACAAGGAGAAGGGAAGTGTCGGCACCGCTTCCTCGGAGGAGCACTGGAGCAGCCTTTGTTGAGTGGCTGGAGGCTACTTTTCAGCTCCCGGATTTCAAACAGGTATAATTATCACTTGGATAGGGTTCAGGACTCGGAGGGAGCTGCCAGATCTTTCATGAGGGGGTGAGTTTGTCCCACTGAATCTCAGATTAAAAAAATAAGAAAGGAGGGATATGATTTAACCATGTAAGTGTTGTTTCCTATGTGCACATCCATAACGTGCCAGGTAGAATATACTCCCAGTGCTGTCCGATAGCCTGGCTTATACATGCTTTCCCTTTGGAAAATCTGTGTTGTAATATTTCTATATATATAACCTGGCTGAAACAAAGAGGTACGCGAAATTTCTCTATAAAACCTATTCTCCGAAGAGTTTCATCCCAAGGAGTCTCAGAAAAAAATAGCATCTGATCTTCCAGGGATCTCACTAACTCTCCAAAGCTTTTGAGCTTTTTTACTCTGCCCTACAAACTGACTTTCCTTAAACGTCTCCAAGTAAATTCTAAGTCCAATGGATTTCTATTCACGCTTTTCATGGTGTGAATGCCTTAAACCTTCCTATCTGCCAAGTCACTTCCCTAATCGTTGCAATCAAGTCACTGTCAATATTTGAGCATAAGCTTGTGGACTTTATCCTCAGTATTAAAAGCTAGGACTAGCTGAAAAGAGGGGAATGCTTTCAGGAAAAAAAATAAAATGAAAGCTGCCTCAGTTTTGCTGGCATGGTTCAATGCAAATACGTTTTTACAGTATTTTCAGCTGTATACTTTTGAACTGAAAATGGCCTTCAGAATGATTTACAGAATAAACATTTTGTTATCTGTAAAACTTATTTCAGGTATAAAATAAAATACATTATCCTGATGATTCCTGGACACAGGTTGCTGCTGCCATTGTCACACCTGAGTGACACGTTATAGCAGACACTGAAACATGATGCCCCTCTGCCCTGCCCCACGCTCCCCAAACCCTGGCACCTGCTGCAGTAGGTGCTCTCTGGCATTTGCCCCATGCACGCATGCCAGACTTGATTACTAAACTCTTACTTTATCTCTTGCAATTAAGAACAGTGAAGAAAATTCACCAGTGACTTTCTTATAGGTGCTCTTCTTACCCTGTGCTTCAGCCACGGAAGGTCTGCGCAGAGACCCCACTTAAAACTTCTTGGGAAAAAAGCCCCTGAGACTGTGAATGTGCTTTTAGTGACACTTTCCCAGTAGGCCGACATGGATGAAACTTTTCCCAGCACATCAACAGGCATCGTCTTTAACTCAATCTAAACTCTTTTTTTTCCAACCATTCCTGCCCAGCTGCTCTCCATAAACGCCTGCTCCACATGATGCCACACTGGCTGTGTTGCTCTCACCTCATCCTCACTCTGCGTGACCATGTCCTGCCCAGCCACAGCTTCTAATACCCATCACTCCACATATGCAATAACTTTATTAGGTTTTTTGGTGATTACTAGGTGATGAAATGACCTAAACTGTGACTTTTTCACCAAAGATGCAAATGTGAAATGTGCTCTTTAAGACAATGACCTCAGTAAAATTACAGTAAAGCTTGTAGAAAATAACCAATGCCAAAAAACGGTTTATGGAAAATAAATTTTAAAACGTTTAAACACAACATATTTTTTAATCACAAAGCCAACATATTTAATTCATCTAGGAAAATACTGACCACCCCTACTGCAGAGTAATTCAGGCATTGTGTGGCGATGGCATTGCTGCTGTTTTTCATGTCCTTTCAACACAAGCTCCTCCAACACACGCAGCTGCAACTTAGCGCCCTTGTGAAACTCGCTTTTAGTAAAAATCGAACCAGCTGGTAACTGAAAGCGCTTCTCAGACAGGGTACTATAAACAACATTTAATAACCTTATGCTTTATGGGCTTGTTAATGTAAATGGGACTTTTGAAGCTTTCATAGCGCGGCAAAATGCAAAACTATGGAGCACGCTGCACATAAACAGAGGTGAATGCCTCGCATTTGTACAGCGTGCCACACAGATATGTTGTAGGCGCTCAGCTTTGATCTGTCCTAACAAGCCCCTCGGGACGCACCACCACCCCTTGCATGGGGCATCGCCTCTCCAAAACAGGGATGCAGCATTACCCAGCCATGTTGGGAGCGTGTTGCTGGGGCTGGGGCGCTGAGGGAGGTGATAGTGGAACCGGGCAGGGCTTTCCATGGCTTTTTGCCTGGCTTCAGCAATGGTTTGCATCAGTCAGCAGTAGGGTGCTGATGGCAAGGAGGATGCCAGTGGCATCACTGGCATGAGAGACTGGCAGAGAGATTTCTTTGTCCCCGCCACCCTCGCTATATCTGTAATTTATGGGAATGGAATGGAATGGAATGGAATAAGATATGCAGGTGCATATGCAATACCAGAGCTGGGTAATGTGCAAAGGCAGATTTCTCCATGAGCACAGGGGACTTTGGCGCTTCCACTCACACAGGGGACGAGCAGCCCAGTGAGCTCACAGCAGTGCCATGGCTGCAGCCAGCTCCTGGTAAAGTGGTACAGGGGCAGCCCAGTGATACTTTCCAGTGAGACGGGGCAGGATCTCCTGATGTTCCCAGCACCGAGGCAAGAGGAGGGCCACGCTGCTGTTGAAATGGAGGGAAAACCTGAGGCCGAAGTAATCTGGGTTTATCGCTCTGCTCCTGAGAGCAGGTGGGCTGAGCACTGTAATCATCCCCTCTGCTCCCCAACTAGAGTGCAGCCTGCTCACAACTGCTGAGCACTTTGATAAGAAATATGCTTGGAGGTAATTTACAACGATGATTGAGAGAAGATGAACGAGAAGCGATGGTAGGCAGATAAATGTGGTGTGTCTGAGGTGCCGGCAGACAGATTCGCTGTCATGCAAATGCTGTGGTCTCAGCCATTTTTGCGCAATGGCTGATGGTAAAATCATGTTGCTGCTTCTTTTCTGACAGGGGTTGGGCTTTTTTTTTTTTATTTAAATTTTGCTTATTAAGCAGCGCCCTGCCCACCCAGCTGCTGCAAGGCACATCCATCTTCTTCCAGGGCTGCATATAGTGTGATCAGCAAGAAGGGATGCTGAAAATCAGGCTGCTGTACAAGAAGGACACAACTTATGTATTTTAAGAGTTTTGTTAAGAAATCTGTTTGCTAAGCCTGTTTCTTGTTTTTCTGTCCCACTGTCCTTAAGGACCTTGTCTAGTGGGAGGTGTCCCTGCCCATGGCAGGGAGGCTGTAGCTAGATGATCTTTAAGGTCCCTTCCAACTCAAACTATTCTATGATTCTATGAAAATACACAGCCAGGACATGCCCCTATACCCTTGCACCTATAGCAATAGCCAGAGCTACAGGGGCAGACAAGAGGGAGGAGAGGAAAATGACAGGGATCAATGGAGAATGGCAAAATATAATGAAAGTGGGCATTGTCGCTATGATGTAAACCTATATCCACCCTCTGAAAAACACTAGCAGCAGGGAACAGTCCTTAGCTTGGTGAAGCTTTCTGTCACAACCAAGCCTACAGCTCTGATTCCTCTTTCTAACAGACGTGTTACTGTGTTGGGTTGGACATTCACGCTACAGACTTTTCACCTGTCGCAGGGAAAAAGTACTGGTGCCAGTGGTGCAACTACTCATTTCAGAGAGACACCTCCTGTGCTTGGCTTTTGTCCGTGCTCCAGACTCCTCATCCCAGCTCTCGCCATGGTGCTGGGTTTCTCTTACTGTCCCCACTATTCCGTTTTGCTCCTTCAGGATTAAGGCCCATCCCGTAGTTCGGCCCCAGCCTGCCCCACCTCTCATTTCTGCCTCGTGACAGAGACAGCAATTGCAGCTGGTCATGGCCAAGCTTGTGAAGGATGCCTGAAGTAAGCAAAGCCTCAAGAGGCAAAGCTGAGTCCTCCTTAAGCTCACGGCACTGCTGGGCTAAAAATGCAAAGCCAGCCCTTGGGTGAGGGGGCAGGAGCACTCCTCCCTCCCCGTGGAAAAGTAGTATGCCAGGAGAAGGAGGAAAGCACTTTAAACAGTGGAAAACCCACATTGGCTGATGGTGGGGCCAGGGAGGGAGTCATGCCTCTCTCCAGCCCTACCTATGGCTCCGAGTCCTGGTCCATGAGAGGCACTGCTTTCCTTGCTCTCATTAGCATTTCTGCTATGCAAAATCTCACAGCCTTTTTATACCTCCATAGGGTTTGACTGAAAATATGTTATCTTTAAGTCTTTTTTTTTTTTTCAGGAATTAATCCTCCCCAAAGATGCCATATCTAATTTGTTCCTATATTTCCCTTGTTTCAGCCATGCAGCTGATTTGATATCAAGCAGTGTGCCACGCTTCAAACCCACTTTCTTTTGTCCCTCCTCTCTGCCATCCTTCCTTCTTTTCCCATGCACAAACACCACAACACACACTCCTGTGTTTGTACATCTGGCTTATTTAATTTATACCTTACACAGTTCATTATCAGTTTTATTCATTCCAGTGAGCTTTAAAGCCTCTGGGTGTGGGGATGCACATATCACCTCCACGTGAGTGTTCCCCTGGGATAAACCTTCTGCAGCTGAGCCTGGGACTTCTTCGGTGCTTCTTAAATTTAAAAAAACTACATCTAGAGAGCAGCCTAATATAGCATAATGCTGGCAGTAGAGCAAATACATAAAAAGACGTGAAAATTCCATTTATTTGTAACTACTTGTTCTCTTTGTGATCTCAGTGCAGATGGAAGAGATTGGTTAGGATTCAGTGCCAGTGGCTGACAGCCCTGGAACACAAAAATCTGCTATATATGCCCAGAACCACACTGCATCAAAATAAAATCATGGGGACAAGCAAGGTGGTTTTTGAGCAGCACAGCAAACGCAGCTTGGCTTGTGTTTGTGTTATACGCTCCCAGGCTTCATTCTCTGCTACCTTCCCCACATTTTCAACCCTTTAGCCTCTCACGGTCCATTTATTCAGCTTCTCCCTCCCAAATCCAAAACTCCCTCAAAATACTCATATTTTCATCCCCAGGCCCCAGTAGAACGGGCTAGTGGCAGCATGTTATACTAGCGCAAAGCACGTGTCCCTGCTGATGGCTGGCTGGCGCCCATGGGCTGGCTGACCATCAAGCGGATTAAACTGAAAGGAAAATTCAGTGTTAGCTTTCCCTTTGGTAAGGGCTAATTTGGCATGCCTTTCTACTCTGATGCCACCAGTGTTCATGGACTGTGTAGGAATTTCATGTCTTTGAGACCTCTATCTCCAGTCATATCTGAAGTGAGCCAAGGGGTCTCCAAAATCTTCAAGGGGGAAACTGGCAGAGAGATGTATGGGCTCCTAAGCTTCTTTTAGCCTGGCTAAAAAACATCATCCATACCAATATATCTTTTTATTTTCTGCACCTGCAAAAACATGATGGATAAAACCTGAGGTCTACAGTAACATAGACTTGACTCTTGGTGCTTCAGCAAATGCAGGATCATTCCCAAACAACAGTGAGTCCCACAAGCCTGGGTTCAAAGCTTTTGAAAAAGAGTGAAGGAACTCAGAGTGAAATACAGGCTTGCTGGCTGCTCCCCACCCCGTAACCCACAGTTTTGGGGGTATTTGCCCCTTCAGTCATAACTAAAGACAGTGGTGGTCATGAATCAAAGCCTTCAGCCACCCAGCTCTACAGATGGGTGTTTTGACCTTGACAAATCCCCTCAGTTTACATGAATACACCAAGTTATGACTGGAGGTAGCTACAGAGCAGCTGTACTGCCTGTTTTCTGTGTTTCCCCCAGGGGTTGTGCACTCCAGCAGTTGAATAGCACAGGAATCTGACCCAGCATGAAGCACCACAGCTCATCACCCACAAGCCCTAAGATGGACTCACCCCCTCTGCCCAACACCTATTTTGAAAAAAAAAAAAAAAAAAAATTAAAAATTGAGAAATTTGATTTGCATTTTGAGACTCTCTTCCCATGGGGGTTGGCTGAAAATCAGTCGAAGGTTCAGAAGCTTTTGGAGATGGGACGTCTCACATATAGAGCACAGTCTAAGCTTTGTTTCCATTGGAAAGCAGACAAAAAACTGCTAATGGGTTTTTAGCAGTCTGGGTTGTCATGGATTTGCAAGGTGTGAGGCTGTATGTAGTTTCTGGTCTCCCCAGGAAAAGCACAGTGGCAGAGCTCTGCTCCAGTGCCAGGTTGTGGGCATCCCGGCTTTTCCAGCTTGTATGCACTCAACTATACTGTGTTTCTTAGGGAGGAATGGTTCTTGTGTAAGCCATGACAAATAAAGGGAAACCAATTAAACCAACCTTTTCTTGTGCTTTTCCTCTGAAGTGTATCCAATAAACCCAGCTTCTGCAGATACCCATACTATCCATTCCTGAGTTGGGTTTTAGTTCTTGTTCACTTCAATTTTCAACTCAGTTTGCAACTGGGCAAAGGTATTTTCTTCTGGGGCTGTACCTCAGTGCCAGGCTAGAGCTCTGAATCTTCATTCTCATCCTCAGGCCAGGCCTGGTAGAGGCAACTATCCACACCCTTCATATACTCAAGAGGTGCTGGTTGTACCCTGCGTGCATGCTGCACGCTCAGACCATGGAGGGACAAGTTCTAACCAGGGTGATAACCAAGCACAGGTGTGACACCAGGTGACTTTCACACAGTCAGAGTCTTAAGTGACACAGTCACTTAATCCAGTGAGAAAAGCTCATTTGACTTCAGTGACAGAAGTTTGCTCCTTTGAAGCCCCTGTGGTAAGCTTCCCTGCCTTTTCCCAGGCCTGCTTTTTGACTTGGCTTCTTAAACGAGAATTTTTTTTAGTGATATAAGAGGTCAAGGCTACTTGGACCTCTTGAATCCCACTCTTCGAGAGTGGTAGCCCCCATCTCACCCCCTATCTCCTTTCCAGAGTGAACCAACGGCCCTTCTCCCACCCTGCCATCATCTGCCTCTCCAGAACCCCACTGCCACCCAAGCACAGTGGGTGCTGGGTCTCTGACCCACCAGCTAGCTGTGCCTGCTATGCTGATCAGATCTCAGGGTCAGAGGAATAATCTCGCAATGCGGATGTGAGTGGGTAGGGGAAAGGACACTCTGATGACAAAAAAAAAGGTGGCCCTTTCACTCCTGAAAAGCACTACCAGTTTCTAGCACAGCAGACTAAATGACCATGCTGGCTCCTGTTGAGTTTCCAGGGTCTTGGATCAGGGTAGCCGAGTCATAACATTTTCAGACAGCTCTGGGACATCTTCTGAGCGGTGCCACCTTGTCAGGATGCTGTAAATTACAAACAAATATTTTTGGCAGTCTGTGCTTATTTCATCAGCATCCTAGATTGACCTCTCTCTGTATCTGATTCACCGTTGACTGTACGGAATCCACTGATCTATGGAGAGAGACATCTACCTTCGCTCCTCTAGTTTGTTCTCCCAGCAAGGGCAACTTGGAGAGCTTTTCCATTGCTCTGTCAGTGGACATATTCACAGCGAGGTAGAAAAAAAATGTGTAAAAATCATGCAGGAAATACATGAGTGAGCATTTGTAGCAGATTTTTACCTACAAGCACACCTTCAGGTTGATGGAGAGTGTTGCTCATCTTGTGTTTATAGGGCTTCCAGATCTACATCTAGACAGCCTTGCATAAGAGCTAGATATAGCTGCAGTCTTACTATTTGTCTGCTCCCCATTTGTCTAGAACAAATTTACCTCTTACCCTGTAGCCATTTATCTATATGCTGAGGGTTACCAGTGATGAGCACCCACTGAAGTTATATTTGCTTAGACTATTTTGGAGACACTTACCACGACCTTGCTCAGCTGTAGTGACTGACCTCAGCTAACTCCAGCAGGGCTTTCCTGTTGGTATCACTCGAGAGTCTCTCTTCAAAATGTTTTGGATCTTGTTTTGCCTCCTTGCCAAGTATGCTGGTGACAAATGTTTTCAAAGATTCCTTTTTTTTTGTGTGTGTGTGTGTGGATGTTCCCTGTTCATTTATTCCAGTGAGATAAATTGGCCCTGATTGCCTTACTCGCTGAACATGACTTTTCTATAGTGCCTTCTGGTTTTCTTTGGCCGTGTTATTGACACTGGGTAATATAACATGAAAGGAGTGTGGATGGGCTTTTACAAAGAAATCAGCTAAATAGCTATTAGAGGATTAAAAGCAATCCTATGGCCAGGATTACACATCTTTAAAATGCTGATAATATCAAGGAGCAAATGGATTTGTAATTTAATGGCAGAAGAGGGAAGACTTCAGATGTGTGTTTTTTTCACATTTGATAGAAAGATTAAAGTGTCTGCATTTGGTGTGCAGGAGTTTGATAAAGCTGTAGCATGGTTGCCTAGGGATATCAGTGTCCGCCTTTCTTGTAAATAGTAATTGTGCCACATGGAGACAATCCTTCTGGTCAACATTTTTATTAAAACTTTAATTCTCAGGGTGACAAGTTGGATCATTGTCTGCTTTCAAAGTCTGATAATGATACACTTTAGAAGCTTTGAAGAAAACCTTTGTCTAGACAGAAACAGCTTAAGAAAGCTTTTGAAATGTCGCATTCACTTGAAGCCTTTGTTGATGCCTGTAGGAAGCACTGATCCATATTTGGGAAATCTTGAGTTGTTTTCTATTTCCTTGTGCTAGAAGTGTGCAAGAGGTTTGCATGACAACAGAAACTGTGAGAAATAAAAATGTACAACTTTCCTAAGGAAAGTGGTTTAACCTGTGACCCATTTTTCCCACAGAAAGAATTTCCTTTTCATCCAGGAATTAATTTTCCTTTAAAATTAAATTCAGCTACATGTCACATTCTGGCTTTTGCATCTTCAGCTTCGAGTTTGGATTGGGAGGTATTTTAAGGACATCTTCAGAGCTGTTAAAGATGTATAATCTAAAAACAAAACGTAGCTACAGTTTTATTGAAATGTGGTCTTTTAACCAGCCTCCTTGACTTGAGGTCCAGAGGCTTTTTCCAGAATATTATTTCACAAAATCAAGGTTTGGTTCTGACTGCAGAGTATTAAGGATATGCAACAAAAAAACCAGTCCCATCAGGATGTGCAGCAGATCAGCCTGTGTCTCACACGGGAAGAGACACCCTACAGCGGCGACAGTCAAGCACAGGCCCAGGGGCTGATGTTCTCCACATGGTTAGACTCCTGTTGAGGAACATCCCATGTGAGACGAAGTTGAAAGGGAGCAGAGCCACAACCTAGTCCACTTCTCCGGCCAGCCTAACTAGCTGATCATGGAGAAGGTGGCCTGCCGCATCATCTCTCTGGGATTTGGAAATCAGAGGATTATGGCTCCTGGATATATCTCTGTGATAACCGTCTGACCAAAAAATTTATTTTATTCCTGCACAGGAAGTAACAGTCATTCTGGTCATTTTTATTTTTAGTGATCTGGTTTGATTTAGTGATTTATTGTGATTATATGTATATTAACCACCTTTCATCTTCAGGGTGTTTCACAAACAACTCTACGTTTCACAGAATTTGTCTCAGGTACTCTGAGGAAGTGTATGTTTTTCGTAGATAACAAAGATTTAATCTCTGCTTTGAGGGAGAAATGCAATTCAGGCTTACTGACAGAGTTACCAGCAGCACTGCTGTATTTCCAGAAATCTCAAAACTGCAGCAGAGAGGTTGAATCTCTTGTCAGAGACTGCAAAGAGAAGGAAAAAAGCCAAAAAATAATGGACCCAAATCAGACATTCAGACCACTACCTTGCCATTCTCCCTTTTCTTGGATAACAAATATAAAAACTCACGCACTCAAAAATGAGTGCTTCAGCTCTGGATCCATAGAGAACTGTCCAGGTAACTAGGCCTCTACTTTTTGGGTCTGGGAAACAGACCCTGCAAAAGTAACAGCCCTCAGAAAAACAAAATAGTCATTAGAAAAGGAAGTTGGCTACCACATAAAGAATAAAGAATGAAGCCTGTGACCGCCACTGACATTTGTAACAGTGCTGCTTCAGTACAGTCAGGCTGAGTGAGTAATTTGCAGCAAGTTGTTTGGACAAGTCATTTAGGCTTTTTCCATTTCTGAACTCTGTTTGATTTGCCTAAATGTGTTCATTCTTTCAAGGCTATTGGCTGTAAATTAAGAAAAAATAATTGGCCTCAGAGCTCCAGCAATACCTAGACCCAGGCTTGGACTGCAAGTGCTTGAAAGAGGCACCCAATAGCTAAAAGTGTTTGCTAGAAGTCAGCAGAGTATTTTTGTACCAAATAATTTTTATTAGATACCCACAGCAAAAATCTGCTCCTTATTTAGATTTAAAAATCTAGGTTAAAAACTTAGTTTCATGGGTAGCAGTTCATATTTACTATCTATCCATTTTCTTCATTCTTTGCTGAGAATTCATTACTCCTGCAAACAGTGCTGTCCCATTCATTATCAATTGAAAGTGAAAAAACCCACAGTCAGGATTAATTCAATTTTTTATTTAAATGAAATTTATGGACACGTTTTGAGGTATTTGATCAGTATTTGTTCTTATTTATACACAAGTATTTGTTCAGGTGTTCAGTCAGCATGACATGAAGGAAAGACAAAAAGATACAAACCCATTTCATCAATGTGAGGCCAAAAAAAGAAAAAGTTTGAAAAGTCTGTGGAAAATGTATGGGTAAGAAGGAGTTTACCCCATATTCAGAATGGGATTTAAGAACATAGATAAATGTTATTTAAATCTGGCCTTGGAGAAAGGAAGATTTTAGAGCAATTTGGAGACAAATTCTTATTTTAAGTAGACATGGTCCAAATTAGAGGTATTCCATAGATTTTTATATTAATTTTAAAAGGTGTATTCTTTGAAAAAGTAATACAATATTCTAAACAAAAGGAGAAATACCTACATTTTCATGCAGATGTAAACCGATACATTTAATGTCACCCTTTTTGTCCACACCAGTACCTAATCACTACAGGAACTTATTTCTAAGCATATAATCTCTGACCTGCTAAAAAGACATAATCAAGACTATTTTGTCCACAAACTCAATTTTCAGAAAAGAACAAAAAAGGCTGGCAACATTTTTTTCAGTATCATGAGTGGAGCTTTGCTTGTGAAGGTGCAGTTTTACAGAACTCCTGCTAGCATTGATTAGAACGAAAGTGTCAGATTTTCTTTTCCTGAAAATTATCCTTTGAATAATCACCAAATAGCCGGTGTCCAATGTATGAGTTGCTTCTTTCACTTTACAAGATGCTGTAAAAGAAATTCATTCCCAAATACAGCCTTATTTATATTTTTTAAATTGTCTTTTCAGAAATAGAAGTATTTCTGTGAGTTTTGTAAAAATTTTAGGGAAAGACTTTTATCTAAATCTTACCTTTCCCAGTCCAAATCTTTGCAACCCAGTGCATCTCAGGTTAGCAGTCAGGCAAAAGAGATGATAAAACTTACAGGACGAAGCAGGAGAAAGGGGAGGAGGATTTCCTGAAATAGATTTATCTGGTTTTGCTGTCTCATCGAGTGAAAGGCAAAAGAAAATAGATGAACAGAATAAAAGCTGAATGAGAAGCAGAATGCAAATGCTGCTTCAGTTTTAGCAGTCCCAAGGATGTTTAGTAACACAGATGAAGCAACCTGAGAGATACCTGTTTGCTTACAAATCATTTTTAGGTTTTGTACAGACAATATTTAAAGTCCTTTGACAGATTAAAAGTACCTTTTTTTTTCCTAGCTGTTTTTCCATTTCCTGGTATTCATTTTCATTTGTAGAAAAATCCCCAGGGTTTTAGATTTGGTTTTCATGTGAACTTGAAGCTCTCTTTCTCCAGAGAGGCCATTACCTAGCTGCCCGTCTCCTCAAATTCACTGTAGGGTGATGAAGCTGAAGAGGTTTTAGACTCTCCATCACTGTTGCACTCCCGCGGGGGACCGGGACTGGGAGCTTCCGGGAGCTCCTTGGCAGAGAGCGTTTCCTTACTGTTAGACCCTAAGGGATGGCAGTCCAGCAAGCTCTGCAGGTGTTTGATGTAGCTTATTGCAGCTCTCAGGGTCTCCACTTTGCTGAGGCGCTTGTCAGCAAATTCCTTGGGCAGGTGCTCTCTCAGGCGTGTGTAGCCCTCGTTCACGCAGCGCACCCGCTGCCTTTCCCTCTCGTTCCTCTTTCGAATGAAGGCAGGCTCAAAGGAACAGTCATAGACACCCACGTAGCCGGGGAATGGGATGTAGGAGATGCGACCTGCATGCCTGCCGTAGGCTTGCTCCCAGTAAGATGGGTCCAGAGGGAAGGGAACCCCAAAGCACTCTCTCAGGGGGACCCCGTGAGGATGCACATGGCTGTTAGCCAGGGACATAGCTCCTGGAAATGCAATCCTGTTGAATAGTCCATCATCATCCTTATTGCTGTCCATGCTTCTTTTTTTTTCTCACCGGTGAGATGCCAGTTCTTGAATTTGGCTTCCAAATCTTGTATCAGTCCAAGCAAGGAGGAAACATTTGTATAGGTACTCTGCCCCACAGGCTGCAATTTCCTCCTGCGGTGAATAAAAACTCAAAGCACTGCTAACGACTCATGAGGTCCACTCTGTGCCTGGAAGTCAGCTCTAAGCCTTGTTGTTTTTATAGATGGAGGATGCTAGCTAATTTACAGACAGGTTTTGAGGACCATCACTCCACACTTTAAACCCTTCTTTTCCTCTGATCTTCATATTTCAAAAGATAATAAGAGGGTTCCTGTGTATTCCTTTTCTCTCCGGTTGAAATTATGACCATAAGAGTTAATGCCAAACATAAATAATCTTCCAGGCTCTAAACATGTATTGTAATCCACGATATCGTTTGATATAATTGTCTCCAAAAGATGGGTAATTTGCAGTTTACAGGGATCTTCAAAGTTTTGGCAGAACTCCTCCCTTTCAGGAACCAAGGATCTTCTGTCATCTGAAAACTACCCAAAGGCTTTTCACCATGAAATCCAAAAGACAACTGCAAGCTTTGTTGTTTCGGCTGCTCTGGTCTAACTGAAACAGCTCACAAGCAGTTTGCAAAACTTATATGGCATGTCTCTAGCTTTCTGGGGAAGCTGAGAAATCTTCAAAGGAAAGAGTGCTCTCTTGTGGTTGCAAGTCATGTCAGATCAAGAATGCATATGTGCAAGCATAAGAGGAAAACTGTTTTCTTTGCCCAAAGAGAGGCTTTTTTAAGAAGTGCAAGTTTCTCAAACTGAACATGAGCATTTTCAAAAAATCTTCAACATTTTGAGTGTTTCTGCTCATTGCAGTAATGTTCTGGTCATCACTATGAGCACCTGTCTCAGATAAACAAATACAAATGTGATGGCACAATTGCCCCCTGTGTAGCTATTACTAGATGTTTACATGGATATTGGCTTACCTGATGGACCCTACACACTGCTTTAATTGGGGAGCTGCAAATCCCTCTTGACTGTGCCGAATCTGTGCTGCATCCTCCAGTTTGCCTGCAGCTTGCCAAGGAGCAGAGGTGGACAAAAGACAAGGACTTTTGGCAGTATAAGGCCATAATGTCCTCATCCGCGCCTTTCCTCTAAGATATTCTGTTGTGTTAGGACCTTCTTCTGCAGCAACTGGAGGGTCTTTGACTTTTCCCATGTCGCTATTCAGGAGCTCCATCCATAGTTACAATTTTTTCTGAAAACACATCTTCACAGTTAACTGAATTGCCTTTCGTTGCCACCACCAGTTTGGGGAGTTGAACGTTTGGTCTGGGAGAGCTGTGGGAAGGACGTGAAAAGGTACAGGCGTGTAAGCTCTCATAAAACTTTTCTTTTGCTCAAAGTGAAAGTTTCCACCCTGTTCAGTCTTTCATGCGAAACTGCCTCAGAAGCGTGAGTAACTGAAACAACATCCTCCACTCCGAGAAACACATCTATGCCTCTGCTGAGTCAGAAACCATTAGCAATGATGTCAGCGTGCGTTTTCAAGTCAGCCTTTGTATCTTTATTGGCCTATTCTGCAGCTTCAAAAAACAATGGTAATCTTCAAAGTATGATGAACGTACAGGCAGACCGATCCAGACAGACATGAGCGAGAACAATCCTGGGTTCTGATTTATGCCAGGGGCAGGATCAGCACCAAAATGGCTCAAAAGCCACAGCAACTATCCATCTACTTTCACGTCCATCACTAACATTGCCTAGCAATAGCTGGTGTTTGAGGCTGAAGGTTTTGTAGCATTACCTAAGAGTTAGCTAACGCATTTCATAAGGGCTTGAGATCTTTTCCAGTCACAATTAAATGTCTTTCTAAAATATGTGCCATAGCTCAGATGGAAGGTATGGGTGTGAGGCAAGAATTACTGGGGAACGCCCCATGGCATATACAACTCATTTCAGATCAAATAATCAAGAGGGACTTTCTGCCTTTTAAAAACATCTTTGGAAACAGTGGAGCAGCATGGGCTTTTCAATATCGCTTGCACTATAAACTCTGTTGTCCAGTAGAAACGTTTTCAGAAATGAATGCTTAAATGAAAATAGCTCATTCACTGTAGCACCAAGGCAGGCCAGGACTTAAAGTTTTCTTAAAACAAAGAGGATGCCGGCCTCTAAGAAAAAAAACAGAAGTAGGAAAAGGACATATGATTTGTGTCATCATTAGATTTAAAACGCTGCTCTCTGGCAGTATTCCTGTAAGGAAATGGAAGCATGCCTCTTGGGGGTCTCAGGTGCCAGATCGTTTCACAGCTCTCTCCATGACCTTGCCAGAAGTCTAGCCATGTTCAAAAGGCAGGGTCACGTTTCATTTCTGTCATGCAAATGCACTGTTCCCTGAAGCCAGACCTCTTTTCTATGTTTACTGTAAATGCAGGTCACCAGCACTTCCCAGTGTCAGAAGTGCACCTGTGCTAAACAGGTATCTGCTTTTCCTACAGAAAAATACACGGTGATAATCCTTCAGATAAACACATAAAGAAAAATAACAGGTAAATGTTATTTGTTAATCTGAATGATTTAAGATAATCTGATATCAAATGGACTCTGCAGTCTGATTTTATTTCTGTGCAAGAGAAATAAGAAAATATGCCACAGGCTTTTGTTGAACATCCTATCTTGTTGACAGTCAAATGCCACTTACTCGGAACAGGATTTGCCCCTGGGCAGGGAGCCAGCCCAAGGCCAGTGCACCATATGTCTCACTGAAGGTCCCTGTTGAGAGCGTGAGCAGGATTAAAGCAATGTATCATTCTCATACACGTGTCCCCCACATGCTTTGTGTGACCTCCACACAAAGCAGGGCCTTCCCAACCTATCTGCACATGCAGAGTCAGTGAAAGTAGCAGGACTAGCCCACCAAAGAGTAAGGCTAATATGCATTCTTTTCAATTTTAAGAGTAGGTTAAGACTACATGGATAACGTCCCTCTTCTATGAAATGCCTTTGATCTTTTTTCTTACACTGTTTCTCCAATTAACTCCTCTTCACACCTTTGCCCAGATGATGCTTTGACTCCAGAATGCAATACCCTCCATGCTGATAGGAAGCAGATGGCCTGGTTTGCTTTCCAGGTGGTACAAATCAGGTGTTATTCACTGCTCTACAATGGCAGAAAAGTCCTGCTTCAAAACCCTGGCAAGAGGATATTCAGGTTCTCAGATTCTGGAAGTTGTGCTGTTTCTATTTATATTGTATGTTTCGCTTTTTTGTTCGTTGTTTTGTTGGGTTTTTTTAAATGCAAAGTTTAAATGGGGACACTGGGACATTCCTTACATACTCCGTTGCCTGTGGCATTTGAACAGGTTCCCTTCTCTCCTTCCTTTTACTTCACTATACACTCTTAATTACCCAGCCAAAACTAAAAGAAAGTATTTCTGACATACCTAAAAATAAACCATTCCTTCCAGATACAGCTTAATTGTGGTTTTAATTGCATGTATCCTAACACAATATCTACAAGAATGTAATCTTTGTACAGAAGAACCCTCAACTTGTTCACACTGCCACAAGAATCATGAATAACACTACTGATGTTACACAGTGATTGCTTTGAATTACTTTGAATTACTCAAAGCAACAGTTTTGCCTTGACACCGTGGCCCTCTGTGTCTGAAATGAAAGTCATCGGTGGAAATATTGTAGTAGAAACACAAGAGTCAGCTGAGCACATGCAAGTCCACCTATTTCCCAATAGATGACCTCACAACTATTTTATCTGTGAACACATTACTGAGAAGGAGGAAGAAGAAAATACATCAGGAGTTTAAAAAGAAACCCTCACAACATTGTGCATTTATTATATTTTACTGGGCTGTAACTGTACTAAATTATAGTATTTATTGTACATATTGTAGTTGGTCTGGGCAGTTTATTAACAGATATAAAATAGTTAAATTAACAGTTTCTCATGTTAACTGCATACCACAGAATTACAGTAATAACTGCAATTTACATTGAGATTCAGGAATACAAGATTGACTAGTTTTGTGCCTCTCTAATCCTGTTTTATCCCTTAACATGGGCCATCTCTCTACAGCTTTATAGCTAGAAGCGAGAGCTGCACCTAACCCACCCAGGTTTCATGCTGTGACTATCACCAAAATACAGGCCTGCAAAGTGCTGACAAGCCAATAAAAGGCAGTGAGGAACTTGGATTTTTTGACGTTAAAACAGTTGGCTCCAACCATTGCTTTTTGCGTAATCTTTGCTCAGCGTCATTCTGCTCGCTCTGACAAAGAACCCAAGGGCAGGTTTGCAACAGCAGGAGAGAACTGATTGTATCGAGATGTGGGCACGGTCCAGCAGGGACTTCCACTCACCCTGCAGAGGAGGACTGAAGCTTCCTTACAGCATCTCTTTCCCCCGTGGTTTCATGAGTCTCCCTGATCTTTCAGTACGTCTCCAGGATCCGAAGACAACTTGAAAAATAGCTCTGCAATTTGTTCCTCACGCAGCAAGTACTGTTATAAATGTCAATAAACTAAGCTTTCAGGGGACATAGTGCAGTTGTCTTATCAAAACACTTCACATATAATAAAAGTGTTTGGTATATAAAAAAAATCTTCCCTTGCAGAAGAAACAGTTCTCAAATGTGTTTTATCGCAATACCTTGGGCGCGCAGAGTACATCTCTCTAGACACAGATTAATTTCTCATTCAGTGACACTTCATATTATCACTGGCTTCCTTTGATACTTGTGCTTTAAACTGGTAGTTAAGATATCACTCGTTCAAGGGAGTAAAGTGACTACAGAAAAGGCTGGAATCTCGGAGGACTTGTGTTTGACAGTAGGAAAAAACACTCTTATCTGCGTAAGACTACATCCAATCTGGCTCATAGGCTCAAAGTATTACTTTCAGCTCAGATAGTTAAAATAGCGTGAGGATTTCAGCGCCAGGGCAGTTCTGCGGTAGAATTACACAATCATAATTGGCATTAAGACAAGCTGAGGGCTTTGGATAACCTAGCATTTTCAGGACAGAACTGAGATATACCGAGTATAATTGTGAAGTTGTAAGGATGAAAACTGAAAATGGAAGGTCTCCGGTCATCTCCGATGTATTAGGGAATGCAATGTGAAAAGAGAGACTTCTGGGCTTTTAATCGTTTGCTGGAGTTTCTAAGATGTGAACTATCAGCACCAACCATGTGAATATGTGGTACTACACACATAAAAACGAAGCACGGATAACACCCCCCCCGCCATCACAAGCTTAGCACTCCCTAAAAAACATGAGGACTTGATGAGTTCTTTCTTGACTTGATGAAATAATGTTTGTGGGCCAATTCAGATACACTCGCTCATGGTTAGAGTAAGGACTATGTGGCTTAGTGGAGAAGAGGAGAGGTTGTGGGATTATGTGTAAATTAAATGAGGTCCTTCTTTTGGTCACAAATGACAGAGACCTGGATCTACTTTGCCTAAATGTAGTCCTCTAGAAGTTATATATTTAGACTAAACTAATTACGCAGGTCCCAGTTACAGGCCACAGACACAGAGAGGCATCTCCAAAGGGGATTCTTCTCACACATCTCAGACACCTACTGCAGGGTGGGATGAAGGGCTCTCTGCGGCAGCCTATTTCTCTCCTTCAGCTACAGAGAGAGCTTGAAAAAATAGCGTATACAAGGTGTCTAACTTTCTGACAGCTAAAGCCAAATGAGGAGAGCCTGCTTCCCCCTCTAGAACAACCAATGGGTTTGTACTGAACTGGAATGACCCTTCCAGATCCTACATTTAGGCTTTTTAGATCAAAAGGTAGTAGGCAGAAAAATACCTTAAGTTTCCTCCTGTGCAGACATCCTGTCAAGGGATGTCTCATTTAATAAGGCATCGTTTAAGTGTCATGCACGATCAAATTACAGAAGCACATTACGGTGTTTCAGGAAACAGCTGTTCACCCCAGCACTTAAGGAACTTGTAGATTGATTTGAGCAGCGTATGTGATGAGTATCCACATGTCACAGGCAAAAGCGAGCTACGAAACTACTTACGTACATCAAGAGATTCCTTTGCAATGTAGCCTTAGCTGGAACTGTACATTGGACATGGAGGTGCTGGAATGTGTTCAGAAAAGGGCAACGAAGCTGGTGAAGGGTCTAGAGAACAAGTCCTGTGAGAAGCGGCTGAGGGAGCTGGGGTTGTTCAGCCTGGAGAAAAGGAGGCTGAGGGGAGACCTGATCGCTCTCTACAGCTACCGGAAAGGAGGTTGTAGCGAGGTGGGGGTCGGTCTCTTTTCCCAGGTAACAGGCAATAGGACAAGAGGAAATGGCCTCAAGTTGCGCCAGGGGAGGTTTAGATTGGATATTAGGAAAAATGTCTTCACTGAAAGAGTTGTCAAGCATTGGAAGAGGCTGCCCAGGGAAGTGTTTGAGTCGCCATCCCTGGAGGTATTTAAAAGATGTGTAAATGTGGTGCTGAGGCACATGGTTTAGTGGTAACTTGGCAGTGCTGGGTTAATGGTTGGATTTGACAATTTTAATGGTCTCTTCCAACCAAAACGATGCTCTGAATCTATACGAGCCACAAATCACAGAAAACTGCACAGCAGCTGATGTCCAGAAGGTAGCTGGGCAAGTACGGGCTAATTGGTGCTGGAGGAGCATCACGCCCTTTGGAGGTGAAACCGCAGGCTGAACAGTGAGGGCTTTTCGGTCAGCCGGGGATGACGCCTTACAGACAGAGAACACCAAGACGCTTCTCCAAATAGAGAACCGCCGTTTACCAGGGCGGCTCCCAGGGCCGCTCTCCCGCCCCGGCGGCGCCCACAGCGCTGGAAACGATCTGGAAACACGGCGGGGAGGTGGCAGCGAAGGGGGCTGAAACGCCGCCGAGGCTCACCGCAGGCACGGGGACTGGTGCCGAGCTCCGTGGCGGCGGACAGGGAGCCGGCAGGGGCAGCGAGGCCGGGGAGCCGCCGCGGCGGACAGGCGGCTGCCCGGGCGTCAGGGCCGGCGCGGCCTGACACGGCCCCACAGGCACCTCCGGGCGGGCCCCTCCGCGCCGACATGGCAGAGGCGGCCGGGCCCGGAGCCGGGCCCTGACACGGACCCGGCTGTCGGGAAGCGCCCGAGCCCCGGGGGCGATGGCGCCGCTTCCTGGATGCGGGCGTGCGGCGGCGGAAACGGCCCCCGTCCCCGTTCCCCTCCCGCCGCCGCCGCCGCCATCACCGCCTCTCTGTCCCGCCTCCGCCTCCTCTGCGCTCCCCCGCCCGCGGTCGGGCCCGCACCGCTCGGGGCCCCGCCCATGAGGCGGCGGCGGCGGTGGCGGTGGTTGCGGCCGGGGCCGGGGCCGGGGTGAGGCGCCTGCCCGAGGGGCGGCGGCGGCGGCGGGCCGGGGCTGAGGGCCCTGATGCGGCTGCGGCCGCGGCCGCTCCGCCGCCGGGAGAGGCCCAGCCCCGGCGCCGGGCCCCATGCACCCCAGGTGAGCGCACTCGCGTCCGTTGGGGCCGGGGGCCGGGGGGGAGGCCGGCGGGCGGGGCGGGGGACGGGCAACCTCGGGCCTGGCGACGGCGGCGCGCAGCCCCGGCCGAGGGGACGAGGGGCGAGGAGGGGAGGGGGCGTCCCTGAAGCGTTCAGCGCCTCCCGCAGGCCCCGGTTGTTGGCCACCTCTCAGTCCCGGGGCGGGGGTGGTGGATCATGGGCATCGCCGCCCTCAGCAGCCGTTTGGGCCGGGGAAAGGCGGGGGGGGGGCGGATATCCCCTGCCCCGCCGGCTCGCCGGAGCCCTCGGCACCGTCGCTGTAGGCAAACGAGGCGGTTGGACAGGGTAGGGGAGCGCACCATGCAAGAGCTGGGCAGAAGAGAGATGGAAGTCGGTGACTTGGTTTGTGCGGCTCAGGCCTTGGGGTTAACTTGCGTGGGTTTAGTGTGTTTGGCCCTTTTTTTCCAGGGTGAGCAGTACCTTTCCATTCTGGAGTGTCAATCCAAGCTCCAGCTCACCGTCGGTACTGCAGAGCTCGGGCCTGCTGCTTGCAAGAAGGGCATGTGAGAGGCTCGGGTCAGCGTGGAGGCCATTCGGTCTTGTTGCTGGTGGTGTCACCACTGTGGGGGCAGCTGGTCGTTCTGGCCCTACGAACCGCTGAGGAGAGCTGGTGTGTGGCCAGGAGTGACAGGATGGACAGAGCTGAGGCCAGGCAGAGCTTGCAGAGTTGTTGACAAGTCGGAGGTGACCGTGTCTCCTTGGTGTCCCCATCCCCGAGGACTGGTTCGGGCTGCATGTGCTTGAGACCCCAGAGGACAGATGATTTCTCCCCATGCTGGGGTTTTGGGTTGTTCAGCAGCTTGGCAGTTTCCACAGCTCTACAGCCACTCGTGTGGTGTGCGCCCACTTGAGTAGCTTGAGAGATGCAGGCACTCAAGAGACACTGGTTGATCACTCTGAAATAACATGTTATCCACGGTGCCAGTTTTTAATGTGGTAGGAGCATGTGCCATGTCTGCAGAACGAGACAGAGGCAGCCTGTTAAAACTCTATACAATGGCTATTCTGCAGAGGTGACTCTTGTCACTCTTGTCACTATTGGCCTGGTTTGAACTGATGGTGAATTAGACATTTTGTGTTCAGTTACCAGTTTTAAGTGATCTTTCCCTCTTCTCTTCCCTGCCTTTGGCTTTTGAACATTAATGTGGTGTCCAGAAGTCATGAAATATAAATCAGATGCTCTTGTAATTGTGCCATTCAGATTGCAAATTGATCTGTGTTCACAATACTTTTGACTACAAAGAGTGAGACTTTGTTTTCTGAATGGCAAGGAAAAAGCTATGTTCTGATTTGTCTTTTTGAACTGGCTTTTTAATGCTGTTTATTGCTATGTAATATGATCAATTTGTATCGGTCATTATTTGATCAGTGTGAGTAGTTGATGTGCTTTATGCTTAGCTTTCTAAGGCAGAGTTTTTACGTGTCAGTAACTGATTTTGAGTTTGTTTGCTTAGCCTTTCCTCACCACAGTACACTCAGTAATCAGGAATGCTCTTGCTTCTGTTTCTCTTTCTTTTTCCCCTCCCCTTTCTGTTCCCTGCTCCCCAGAATGAATGAAATGAACTTGAGTCCTGTAGGGATGGACCAGCTGACCTCATCCTCTGTGAGCAATGCCTTGCCGGTCTCGGGGAGTCACTTGGGATTGGCAGCGTCACCCACTCACAACGCCATACCAGCACCAGGTAATGGGGAAAGCTCACACAAAGGGTATTGCAGCTCATGTTTGGCGTTTTACTGTCACTGTTCTTAACTGGGTATCAGTGCTTGCTCTGATAGCAAGTCATGTCTTTAGCAGGTAACGAGGTGATGTAGAATTGGGGAAGCGTAGACCATAAACCATTACTTATGTGGGCAAAGGAAAAGGGATGTGTGCTTACCAGGCTTATGCCTTAATGGGAGTCTCATTTTGTGCTAATGGAATGGTTTGCACTGTGGGTGGGTGGGTGGTAGCAGAATCCTTTGAAATATGAACTGTAGCTGCAAATGCATCTCCGTCTATGCCTGTCTTCAATCAGGTGAAAATAATGACTTTTTCACCTGTAAAGCGAAATTGTTTTCTGAGCCCTTTTTATCAGGGGGCTACACAGACAGAAATCTGTTACAATTGTAAAGTAGAAGTAGGCCTTATGTAATATATACAAAAAAGATTCAGGCATGCCTCTCAGTGCTGTGATAACTGTGATCCTTTCTTTGAAGCTTGCCACCTTATTTTGACAGTACCATACCATACATCCATAGGGAGCTCCTGAGGAATTAGTAACCTCTTTGTTACCTTGTGTGTTCATAAGCTCAAATAGTTCCATTGCATTTAAATGGGAATTTTCTTTTGCAGGCTTGCCTGTTGCAATTCCAAACTTGGGCCCCTCCTTGAGTTCCTTGCCCTCTGCTCTGTCTCTGATGCTCCCAATGGGTATTGGGGATCGAGGCGTGATGTGTGGTATACCAGAGAGAAACTACACCCTACCTCCGCCACCATACCCTCACCTGGAGAGCAGCTATTTCAGACACATTCTACCTGGTAAGTGGTCTGGCGCTGATGGATGGGAACAGAGAGAGAAACTGTTTTAGGAGCCACCTGTTTCTGTTCTGAAGCAGGCAAGACTGACTGTTTTGCAGAGCTGTAAATTCCTGGAGTTTGTCGGGAGCCTGTTGTGTCATTTACATGCCTTTATTTTCAGGTCTCTGTTTCTGCGTGTGTATATGAAGAGTATTGCAGGGTATTTTCTGCTTAAACCGAACCTCTGGTCACTTCTCCTGCTGCTTTGTTTTTAAGATTAACAGAAAAGAAAGCATGCCTGGTTTCTGTCTCAAATTGCTTTAGTTTGAAAACTGCTGGGTTTTTTTTTCTCCTGTTGTCTGAAGCAGTGTTTGATATGTGCCTGATGGTAGCTTACAGTAGTTCAAAGCTCAAAAAGAGCAAGCTATCAGCTGAAGAGTTTGGGCTCTTTTCTACCCCCTTAGCCCATGGCATAGATTTTCTTAATTTTTGTTCAAGGTTGGTTTCCAAAGGCCTAATACACTGATTTCTATCTTGATTCCTCTCTCGCCTGTGTTTTAGAATACAAATGTAGAGTTTTACATTTAGTATATGAAGACACAGAAATTCAAGGTTTAAATGTAGTCCTTGTTTTGTTTTGTAGTTAAGATTGACAGTGTGGAAGGGGGTAGATACATTTCTTCAGGGTCATAAATTTCTTCAGGGTCACCCAGTGAGTGTTTTTGGTTCAGCCTAGGTTAGGAAAAGAAATAGAGCAGCCCAGATCTCATCGACTACCTGATGACTATTGGCTGAACTTGCCAGCTGCTTAGGAGTAACCTTTCCTACTGCATTACATGCCTGTCCATTTTGTGGTCAAAGAGTAGAGGAGGAGACAGTGCATTTGAGAACCGAAGGTATTTACCATTCTTCTGAGCTGGAATAATTTATTTTTTCGTTTTAGTCTGCTTAATGTTTAGCCTGGGACTCTTCTGCCAGTCATCTTACTGCTTTCAAGGATTCTCCTTGTTCAAGCCACAGGGCAGAATAATATGCAGAAATATTTGATACAGCTGATTAAATTAAACCAATTAAGCCAATTTCTTGGCTTACCCATTTTTAATGGGGTTATGCTGCAGAAAGACTATCCATGCTTGCATGCTTGTAATAATAGACATGTTTGAATGGAAAACTTTCACAGAACAAATGGCTTATAGGGTTCAAGGCCAAAAAGAAACGTGCTGACTCAGATCTTGCAGAATCTGCAAAATCTGTCTCTGTCTCTGCTGGAAGTACTGTTTACTTGAATGTGCTGATGTATTTCCTCCAAAGACTATTTTTTAGCTTTGTCCAACAAGAGAGGTTGGTAGTATGTAAATAGAGGTTAGTGTTTCTTCGTATCTTAAGTTCCAAGGTTGTTTGACACTGAGGATCTTCCCAGAACTGCCAGAAAAGATTGTCGGGTTTCTGATTTAAATTTCACTGGGCTATTGTTTTAGGAGAAACAACATACTTTTTATCAGCAGATGACTCATGATACCTTTGAGAGACCTTATCTTGGTCCTTCGGAATTGCGACTGATGGCATCAGAGATGGACAGTTGTGTCACTTACTCTTAGAGGAAGGAAGTAGTCATTGTTAAAGCTAAAATAACAAAGCAAAAAGGGTGTATCCTGGAGAACTGTTTCTACTTCTCCTAGCCAAGATGAACGAGGGATTATCAAATGTTAGATTCCACTAGCAGTCCTTCATGCTTTGTGAGCTATTTCTTGAGAATGAAAAATTATGCCTAAAATGTGAAGAACCTCTTTGCGATTCAGTCTCTGTACTGAGGAGCCTAGGTTAGATACTGCCAGCAACTTGGCTGTTCAGAGTTTGACAAATAACTAGAGACTGGCTCTGGTGGATGAAAGCTCTGTATTTGTTGTCAAATGACACTCTGACAAGAGCATTGCGTTGGCATATGTTTGTGAGCCATGTTTTAGAATTAGTGGTTTCTAATTGGACATAATGCAAAGAGCATGTCTTCAAGGATCTAGGTCTTCATGTACTATGCTGTGATGATGGGGTATTTTTGTTCAGGATTTGAAAACTGATGTCATCTCACACTCTTCTTTTTCCCCCTCTCATTCTATCAGGTATCTTATCTTATTTGGCTGACAGACCTCCACCTCAGTACATCCATCCCAACACTATAAATGTTGATAGCAATCCAGCATTGTCAGTCTCCAGCAATCCCTCGGCCCTAGATCCCTACCAGCCCAGTGGGACCGTGGGGCTGGAACCAGGGATTGTCTCCATGGACTCCCGCACAGTGAACACGCATGGTGCTCAAAATCTGCATCCTAGTGACAGCCACGAGGTAGCGCTGGATACTACAATCGCTATGGAGAGCGTTTCGAGGGTAACCAGCCCCATCTCTACAGATGGGATGACAGAGGAGCTTACGATGGATGACGTAGCTGGGGATCATTCGCAGATCCCAAACGGCTCCCGGAGACATGAACCTTTAGCTGTAGACACAGTGGGGAGTAACTTGACGTCGGACGCTGTAGGACACGGCGGTGTCATTCCTATTCACAGTAGCACTTTGGAACTCCCTGTCGTCATGGAGCCTGACCACATCGCCGGGCGGGTGACAGGAATATCGGACAGCACACTAAATGACTCCATTCATACTGTGGCCATGAGCACCAACTCCGTGAGTGTGGCGCTCTCTACCTCACACAACCTAGCTTCCCTGGACTCGGTAGCCTTGCACGAAGTGGGCCTCAGCCTCGAGCCGGTGGCGGTGTCTTCCATAAATCAGGAAGTAGCCATGGGGCCAAGTCACGTGGATGTGTCTGCAGACAATCTTGCCTTTGTACCATCCTCTCTGCAAATGGAAGACTCCAATTCGAACAAGGAGAACATGGCAACCTTGTTTACCATATGTGAGTGGGCATTTCCTGGTTCATTGCAGTAGGATTTGTTATGTAGCTATCATCTGGTGGGATGACAGGACTCTTATTGCTAGTTTTACAGATTTCTGCTGAAAGGAACTTAGTTATTTAACAAGTCCGTGAAAGTTGGAACATCTGCAGTGGCAGATTAACCTCGCTGAAGTGATGTTAGCTCGAAGTAGACATAATAGGATGTTTTAGCATCGTTCTCTTTGTATCCATCTCCCATGTGGCCTTGAGGTTGGCAGCCAAAATTGTTTATGAACCTCTTGCCTTTTGTGGATATCCTGATTTTATCCTTTGCAATGAGACATTTGTTCTTTAAAGTCACATCACAAATGACTCTTCTTGCTCCGTGAAAAAAACAATCAACAAACACCACCATGAGCCATACGTTTCATTGAGTGGGTGTAGTTGTTGAGTATGGCGTTATGCGATTTTGCAAAATTTTTATTAAACCATGAACAATCATAGTGAAAATGTTGTTCTCAACAGGACCTGCTGGAAAAAAAGAGCAGAGAGGGAGGGAAGTTTTTAATATTTCTAATTATTGTCATCAAAGGACTTCAGTCCAGAGGTTAATTGATCTCCTAGGAAGAGAGGAGCACTGGCCGTTGCACTCTCTCAATCCTGCCATCGTTCAAGAAGCGGTGTTTCAGAACTGTGAAGTTCTTGTTTGCTGGGACAGAGACTTGAACTTCCACCCGCAGCATGTCTGGCTTCCCGCCACTGAAGCGTAAGGCCAGCTTTTATATTCAGTTTTATTTGTTGTGGCAGCATTGCTGAGTGCTGCTCTTGCACGCAGTCTGGCATTACACCTGCCAGAGCCTTATGACAAGCTTTGCTTGCTGAATATTTTTTAAGAGATGGAAAGAAATAGTGCCTCGGTTAGCAATGGGAGAGGTGCAGTTTAGTGCTAAGTATCTAGTCAGACATTTGAATTAAAACTTTTATTCTGCGGGATAAAATATCACTTAAAATCAGGTGGGCGTAGAACTGTGATACGATACAACTCCTTGAGGAGGAGTTTTACAGTTGATGCACTCGGAAGTTTTTACTAGCATCTGTTGTGTTGAACAAATAATGATCAAAATACTGTGATATCCAACATGCTTATGATGACATAACTTCTTTTATTCACCTAAGTGAGATTTGATGTGCCAGCTATTGTCACTGTACTTAAAAATAGTCCTAAGCTGTTTCCCAGGTGATGTTCCCCATTGGTAGGGTGTTATAATGGCTATTGCATACCTAGTGCTTTCATGTGATTTGCAAAATAGATCCTTGAGTTAAGAAGGTTTAAATTTTAACTTTTTGATGTTGTTTTTAAACTTCTCCTGAATAAAACATGAATTTGTGTCCAGACAGGTGGCAGCAAGGAGGAGGAGTTGTTTTAGAGCCCCTGGTGGTTTTTCCTCACTGAGAAGGCAGGAATCAGGGCCTTTGTCAGAAAACTTTTTACACCGTTCCTAAGCAGGAAGAAAAAAGTGTGCCTTTGCTACAGTCCTAAATGTTTGTGAAACTTTTAAGTAGCCCTTTTTTTGACCGTCTTTGCTTACAGTTCTTGGTACCCAAATCTGAGAAGTAATTACTGTGATTTTTATTTTTTTTAATTTCTTTTCATTATTTGGCAAGGACTGAAATGGAAAGAAAATGGTATATTTCGCTTCCTATAGGATGCAGGAGATTTTTTTTTCAACTTCTTAAAAATGTATGAATCCCTAAACTTTTTCAAGTGGTAGTATCACATGCCTAGAACTTGCTTTTCTTCCTCTTTGCCTTTCCCTGAGGCTAGTCCACAGACCCCTAGTGCTAGGCAATGCTTAAAACCAACTGTTGTAAATAGTGTTTCTCGTTACCCAGGTCTCGTTGTTGTCATTGCGGTACTCCTACATGTCATCTGTGCGCATGAAGCAATTCTTATATGGGCTCTACCTAATAATTTTCTGAGTACCTTCCTATCTGTAATTGTATAGTTGCTTAAACTGTACTTTGTATGGGGTCAGGTTCTGGTACCCAGATGTATGAAAGGAGTGTCCCAAAAATCTCTTCAAACAAATAGTAATGGAGCTGCTGTTAATGCCTGCTGAAGACTACTTCTGTGATAGATCTTTTATCCTGGAGTTGGGCCATCAAGAGGCCAAAGAGGGTCTTTGTGGGAGATTCTGCTTAATTAGCTGAGCATCTTTCTTCAGAAGAAGAATGATTTATCAGGAGAGTGGTTGCTGAGTAGATGTTGGTTGCGCCATTCATAGAAAATTAAAATGACATAGTTTTTCTAGATGAGAGCATTTTATGCTGTACTCTTCCCCAAATGTATTAGACTGAAGACTTTCAGTGGTTTATTTTTCAGCAGTACTTATGCTGAATGACCGATTGGGAAAGTGATGCTACTGATTCTTCTTGGGCTTTTGTTTTTGTTCCATTCAGTGGCATTCTGTAGAGCTGTACTGTATGATGTTATTGAAGTAGGTCCTTCAAAAGTAGCAGTGAGGTCACTTTTTTACTGCCATGAAGATTTGCACGTTGTCTGAATTAAATGGAGATAAGGGGATTTGTGAGTTCAAATCAGAAAAATTTTACAAAGAAGATCTTACTGTTCCTTTACGTGAATATCCTTGAGGTTTCACATCACAAAATGATGAAGTTGCCATCAGGAAGGCAGGTGGAGATTGTCATATTTGATCTGAATTGGATAGGAACAGTGACATGTATGCTGGTGCCAATCTGACTGTATGGTTCATATTCTTCTGAGTAAAAGTTAGTAATGCGAATGAGTTAAACCAGATAGAAACAGCCTTTGCCTGGAGCTGGGCCGAAACATATTGGTAGGGAGCTGATTGCACCATGGGGCTGTTGCATCTTTTTAATCCCCGTTTTCTTGTTATCCCTTCCCCTGTCTTGCAGGGTGCACACTGTGTGACAAGGCATATCCATCAGACTGCCCAGATCACGGGCCCGTCACCTTTGTCCCTGACACCCCGATAGAGAGCCGAGCCAGGCTTTCTCTCCCTAAGCAGCTTGTCCTTCGGCAGTCTATCATGGGAGCTGAAGCAGGTAAGGATCAGATGCCTATATATTTCTATGCAGCAGTTTGAAATACTCTCATTGCCTGAAATCAAAAGCCATAGGGAATTTAATGTGGGAAAGAAACACTGCAACAGAGGTGGTTCCCTCTTCTGTAATCACCCTGACTTACATTGTGAAGCGCTTCTTGTCCTCTGGTTACTGCTTAGACTTCAGCTGGACTCTAGGGGCGCTGCCACAGAGCGTTACTGAAACACTTAGTAAAAGTCAAGCACGAGCAAGGTATGGTGTTTATTTTTATTGTGTGCTAAACAGCCCGGGCACAGATTTGATAAGCAAACGGTACAGCAATTGGAGCTTTGGGGAAGATAACAATTAGAAATACTGGAGGAGATTTCTGTCTGCTTGTTCATCAGCTTGGTTTGCTACCTGTGGGTCTTCTCGATACTCTCATTGGAGAATTAATCATGAGTGCCTCTTTTATTTTTTTTCTTTTTTTTTTTTTTTTTTTTCCTTCCCCTCCTCCCATTTACATTTGGTATGTAGACTGTGACCTTGTCATTGGATGTGGACCTTGTTACTGTATTTCACGCCATTGTCGCCTGGAAATCGAAGAGCACAGTGCAATATCCTAAGGATCGGAAGGCTAGAGAAGAATGTGATTATTGGCTTGCTTAGTGATGCTGCTTGTTGAGAGTAGATTACATCTGTTCTTTTCAAGCTGCACTAGTTTCCAGTTTATTCCTAAAGGCTATTCAGTGTATTCATGTAGACCTATATATATATATATATGAATGTTTAATAATAAATAATATACACGCAGGAATCCCTCTGCCCATGACAGAAATACAGCTGCCTCTGGGGAGAAATGCAGAAGCTGCTTAACAATGCCCAGCAACAATTCTGGAAATTCCTGGGGATTAGGTAGGCGAAATGTAGTTACTGAAACTAGTATTTTCTGCTTCTGCAGAAAGTGCCATGAAAACTTTAATTGGTACAAGTGGCTAGGATCTTAGTTTTATAGCTTTCTAAAAAGTAAACTACTTGCTTTTGACAAACAAAATAAATATTTGTAATTAAAACAAAGCGGCTCCCAATAGTGTCATGTGGTGGTGGTGGTTCTTGTCTCTGCCTTAGGTGTGTTTTATATGTGAAATAGAAGCTTTGATGATCTTTTGCCTAGATATTGCCCTTGGAGCATTATCTCATAAACCTCCTACCTCTTTGTTATGCATGATTAGTTGTTTAAATAATTGATTTCTGCAGATTTTGGTCTTCTACTGATAGGTGTGTGGACACGAGAAACCATTCCTGTAAGGACTTGTTTTGGACCTTTGATCGGGCAGCAGAGCCATTCTCTAGAGGTGGCCGACTGGACAGACAAAGCAGCTAGTCACATCTGGAAGGTCAGTGGATGTTATGGCTCTCAGAGTCTGCCGGCCTGCCTTTATCTGGTGAAAACCATCACATGATACAGCACCTTTAACATTATCATCCTTGCCAAAAATCAAAATCAATGCAGTTTCATTGTTTAATACTTAATATCAGCATAGCAGAGCTGAATACCATGTGATATGCTGGTAATCAATCCTGAAGTACAACAAACTCTTTTAATACCTTTTGTTTTAAAGGGCTGAAAGGGCTGTATGTGGTCTCCAGTATCTGTGTGGGAGTTGCAGCAGAGGTTGTGTATGAATTATGAGACAGCACTTGTTTGTTTGTTTTGTATCATTGTTTATTGAAAGTTCCCCCAGGTGATGTATTTGTTGTAGGAAAGCTGCTTTAAAGCTTTCTTTTTCACATCATTTCATGTTGAGAAAGTACAATTGATCTATATAAACAAATAGATAATAGGTAAATAGATAAATATATGAATATTTTTTTGCCCAAATATTATTCACAAGACCTAGCTTGTAAGTAAAGCAGCCGAATCCATTTCTGCTGGGCGCTAAAGGTGGTGTGTGGGAAAGATGCTGATAAACAGTTTTTCTAGCCTCCTGGGTAGCGGAGAGGTCAAGATTCCTATGTGAAGGGGACAGTAAGGAGTAAGAATAGGGCTGTGGTCTTGTCAATGGAGACCTCCTGGCTTGTTCTAGATAAACACATGCTCTCCTAAAGTAAGAAGCTGGCTTTCACTGCATTCGTTGCTGTGTTTTGTCCTAAGATTGCATTTGTTTTTCCTGGTAGATCTATCACAATGGTGTCCTGGAGTTCTGCATCATTACAACTGATGAAAATGAATGTAACTGGATGATGTTTGTACGCAAAGCCAGGTGAGAACCACCTGTACTGTGCCAAGTAGCTTGGTGTCTGAGCTGCAGGCTCATAGGATGTGCTGGAGAATGCCACTGCTCCACTGACTGCCCACATGGGTAATGAGCTCGCACCAAGGGACCTTCAGGAGTTACCTAGGCATCTTGGGCTGGTGGAGAGAATGAAACAGAGCATCCAGTGGAGAACATTATGGGGGAACCAGCACACATGCTGTAGTAAAACAGCCCCGAATCTGCCCACATACTTTGTTTCCCTTGTTCTAAAGCTTTAAACCAAGTTAATGTTATATTGGCTTACTGTGTATTAGCTTGTTATTGCCTTCTCTCTGTCCCACGCCTTTTTAGCTTGTTAATGCCTTCCCTCTGTCCCGTTTCTTTTGGATCCATCTGTGAAGATGATGCTGATTGTTTTTTCGATTTTAATATTTTATAAGCAAAGTGTCCCTGGGTTCTTTTGGCCAAGTTCCAAGCTCTCGGAGCTTGCAAGAGCTGTCCTTCTCAGGCTTTCTGGAGCCTGTGATGAAAACTATCTAGACTGGCTTCAGTATTGCTCCGTCCATGGTCCACTGAGGAGGCTGAACCAGTGCTATGGCTCTGTGATGCAAAGTAGGTTTCCCCTGCAATTCATTTTATTGCTCCCATATGCAGGAGTCAAGAAGTTAATGCTTGATCTCCAACTGCAGTGGGGCAGAGGTTTTGCTGGTTTCAGATACTGGGAACAAACATGTGCAAGATACAGCTTCAGAAGATGAACTATCACATCTTGGAAATGCTTTTCAAGATAATTTTGCTCTAAGACTTTACTGATATTTATTTCTCCCTCGTGTGTTCTTTATTTCTTAAGGGGGTTAATGTGAAAAATATAGATATTTTTGTAGTTTCTTGAGAGATCATAAACGCTCTTCTCTCAGCCCACTCCAAGGTCTATTAATAATTTTCTCAGCAAGATATTGCAGTGTGAAAAATGTATCAGTTGGTGGAACAGATTGGCTCTCGAGGTCCAGTTTTCCTATACGTTCCTTTAATAAAGAAGGACAGAAGTGACAGACACAGAAGTTTTTTATAATGTGCTGACAAGCATTGAGGTTCTCTCATTACGTATTTATAGGAATTTCCTTCTCTTTTTTTCTCTCACAAAAAGTCATTATTTCTGGAGGGTTTTTTTTCATAACTCTTGTTATTGCTATAGGAACCGGGAAGAGCAGAATCTGGTAGCTTATCCTCATGATGGAAAAATTTACTTTTGCACCTCTCGGGACATCCCACCTGAACATGAGCTTCTCTTTTATTACAGTCGGGACTATGCACGACAGCTTGGTAAGTAAATGCTCGTCTTTGTTAGCTTTGCAGGGCGTACTCAGCTTGAATTCCCTTTTAGTGCCATCTCAGGGCATTGTGACTTGGGAGTGCATTATGTTCCTTCTCAGTTCCTAGGGGTGCACATCATCATTTCCTTTTCCATTTTGTGACTACAGGAGTGTCATCATTTAACAGAGACATTTCACTATCTAATTCCACTGATCAGGAGTAAAAGATTGCAGTGTCAAAGAAAAAGGCTTGTTTTTCTTCTGTTCATCCATCTGGTGCTAAGGGAGTTTTGCTGGCTGAAGGTGTTCTTATCCTCTCCCACCTTTGGTTGTGATAATTTAGGTTTGGTGGAGCTGTGCTCAAAACCATTCCAAAGCTTGGCCTGCCAAAACATTTGAAATGGCCTACCTAAAAGAGCTGAAAAGCAAGCACTGGAGCTGAAAGGAACGGGGGTGAAAATCTGTGCAGCTGGCTTTGCTACCACAGACAAAGTGTTAACATGGATTGTGCTCTGTTAGGCCTTGCTGTGCCTCATTAAAAGTGATGCTTTTGTGCCCAAAGGTGTCCCTGAACATCCGGATGTGCACATCTGCCACTGTGGAAAGGAATGCGCTTCCTATGCGGACTTCAAGGCCCATTTGAGCAGCCATATTCACAACCACCTCCCCAGCCAGGGGCACAGCAGCAGCCATGGGCCAGGCCACGGCAAGGAAAGGAAGTGGAAGTGTTCCATGTGTCCCCAGGCTTTCATCTCCCCTTCCAAGCTCCACGTCCACTTCATGGGACACATGGGCATGAAGCCGCACAAGTGCGATTTCTGTAGCAAAGCTTTCAGTGATCCTAGCAACTTACGGACACACCTCAAGATACACACAGGTAAGGGCTGGGAACTTTAAGGGATGCCTATGCTAGTAAAGCATCGGGGCAGGAGCTATTATCTCTGATCCCTTGGCCAGTTGGCAGGGTGTACCTTGTGCCCATAAATCTAAGTTCTTAGAAACATAGAATAGTAGAATGTTTTGTGTTGGAAAGGACCTTCAAAAATCATCTAGTCCAACCCCCCTGCCATCAGCAGGGACATCTTTCACTAGATTGGGTCACTCAAAGCTTTATCCAACTTGACCTTGAACACTTCCAATGGTGGGGCATCCACAACTTCTCTGGGCAGCCTGTTCCAGTGTCTCACCACCCTCATTGTAAAAAAATTTCTTCTTTATGTCCAATCTAAATCTATCTTCTTTCAGTTTAAACCCATTGCCCCTTGTGCTGTCACTTAAAGGCCTTGGTAAAAAGTCTCTCTCTGTCTTTCTTATAAGCCCCCTTTAAGTACTGAAAAGCTGCAATAAGGTTTCCCCAGAGCCTCTTCTCCAGGCTGAACAACCCCAACTCTATCAGCCTTTCCTTGTACGAGAGGTGCTCCAGCTCTCTCGTAATTTTTATGGACCTCCTCTGGACTCGCTCCAACAGGTCCATGTCTGTCTTGTACTGGGGACCCTAGAACTGGATGTGCTACTCCAGGTGGGGTCTCAAAGAGCAGAGTAGAGGGGGAGAATCACCTTCCTCCACCTGCCTTTCTAAGAATGGTGGTATCCTGACTGTCTGTAGGAATGATCCCTAGTCCATGCTGACCCCAGCTGCCTGGGCACTGCCTGAGAGAGCGCTGGTTGTCATGGGACAGGGCTGGACTGGCTTCAGTGGTGTGGGTGCTTATAAAACAGTATGTAGACCTGTGTTCTGATTGTGCCATGTCGAAAAGCATTTGGTGAGCTGAAGTTGATTCCAGTTGGGAAGAACCGTTTGCCTTCATCTGGGACACAGAAACCCTTTGTTCCCACACAGCAGGTCCAGTGCTGGCACCTATGATAAAGCAAGGGTTCCCTTCTGCTTGTGAGAAAAAGCCAATTGGGTTTGAGACCTTGTAATGTGGACAGTTGTCCACATAAATATGGGGTTGAGCTCTTTCCCCTCTTTCTTATTTGAATTGTCATCTTAAGGAAATGGCACTAGACTGAAATTGGTGACTGTAGGGTCAGACTGATGTGGCCAAGGCTCAGCTCTGTCACTCATCAAAACTTAAGCGTGAATGTGCTCTTGACTTCTGTGGGCATTTGGGTATCACTAGAGGCTTTGGGGATAAAGGGAGAATTGCCAGGAGATCAGTGAATGAGCTCTAAAAGAGGAAAATAAATCGGTGATTTTTCAGCTGTGTAAGAAAAGAGGAAATACAAAAAGGCATGGATTTAACACAGTGTGAAGACAGGGGAGAGGGTGAACGTCAAGTACAGGACAGCAATAGTGTGGATATTTTTGCTGCTTTTTTTTTTAAGGTTGAAATAGCTGTTGGGAACCACAGAATGCAAATCACAGAGCTGGAAAGGGAATAAAACCAGGAGCTCAGTGCGCTTGAGTCAAGCACAGGAAGCTCCGTGCTCAGGAGTGAGGAGTTTTAATAAACTGAGTGAGTATAAATGTGGTATACACAACCACACAATACTCAGTGGGATAGGGATTCAAGTGGTATTCAGACTTAGTCTGAATTCAGTGGTGCGCAGGGGTTTCGAACTATTTCTGGCAAAGAATAATGGGAGAACTATAGGTAAGTGGAAAAATGGGATAAAACATAGAAGTTACCAAAGAGCCAGTGAGCTTTGTACCCATGTGTTTGTTAGGTAAGAGAACTTGTTTTTCTAGACAAAGGCAATGCAGTGCATCAAATGTGGTTGGGTGCCGGTAAGGCATCAGAATCAGTTCCTGTGGGAAACTAGAGGAGATGAGGATGTACTCAGGTAGAGTAACTAGATGGCTACCATGGTTACTATTAAAAAGGAGGCTACCGTCATTTTTACTCAAGAATTCATCTTGGATAAGCCTAGTCTTGTTAAGTGTTTGCCTGGATCTCTTTGCTGGAAAATTTACAAGTCTGCTGGTGATGTTTTGATATGCAGAACAGGGAGGCACAGTTGGTGTAGACAAGAAGCAGAAAGTCATCTTACAGGAAAGGCTGACTCACCACAAGCACTGGAGGAAGAGGAACGGATGGTGTTAAGGACTAAGTGCAGAGCCGTGCATCACATGAAGGGCTCAGTGGTTCGAAACAGTAGCATGAAGTGGGTTTTTTGGCCTGGGGGGCATGGGCTGGGGGGTGAAAAGTTTTGGGAATGATTAAATGAAGTCAGATGCCTGGTTTTTGCATAGCTAAATCTGGACTGTAACTAGGTAGGCCTTTACGCTGAGTCTGAAGGAACTGCAGGAGGAAACAGGTGCTGTTCACACAGAATCTGCCTTTCTTCAGCGTAAAAGTTTATTCTTCAGAAGTGGTCAGGCGTGTTTGCTTACTGTATTTCTTGGGACACTGACTGTCAATGTGTGGGTGTATGTATGTAATCCTAGGTCAGAAGAATTATCGCTGTACCCTCTGCGACAAATCGTTCACCCAGAAGGCTCATCTGGAGTCGCACATGGTCATCCACACGGGGGAGAAGAACCTGAAGTGCGATTACTGTGAAAAGCTATTCATGCGGAGGCAGGACCTCAAGCAGCACGTACTCACTCACACGCAGTAAGTGATCTCACAGGAGGTGTAGGACAGCCAGTGCAATAAATAACGAAGCTGAAAGGCCCAAGAGAGAATGTCTAGTTTGCAGATAGTTTGGCCTAGCGAGTACGGGTTCATCCTCTAAAATGACAGAGAAGTCAATACAGACAAATTCCTCGTTACTGGCTGAAGTTGTCTTATTGTAGTGTTTGCAATATTTTAATGGCATGGTAGATTCCAGGCATGCACCTTGTCTTGTGAAACGGCATTCAGGAGCCATTTTTTGAAGAGAGGGAGTTGGTTGATTTACAGTTGGTTCTCTACTGTTTGCACCTCCCAACGTGACCATAAAAAAATCATAAACCTCCTCAATGCTATTCTCACCGAGTGGCTTGTTAGTGAAGTCTCCTTCTCTGTTTGCATCAGGGGTGGGGTGCAGCCATTCCCAGCTCTTACCTCCCCCCAGGTCTCAATCAATCATGCTCCTCCTCCAGGGAGACGCCCGTGGTGAGGGCAGATCCCCACCCCGAGGTCCTCCACCAGTTACCTACAGGTTTCTCCCAGCCCCTCAGCTCTCTGACAGGCGAGATCTTTCCTTTTGCTGTGAGAATCTCTCCATCCTATTCAGTTACTCCCAATCCAAGTTCCTCCCTTAAAGGCTGCTTGCCCAAAGCTATTCCCTCTGCTTATTTTGTTTTCAGCATCTGGTTCTTGTACTGACTTGGAATCGATTGCCGCCTCTGTCATGCTGCCTAGGAGACAGCACAGTGCAGCTAGCGTGAGCGAGCGAGCGAGTCTTGCTTTGCTGCTTGTTCTTACAGCCTCTAGCTGAAAGAGCAGGAGCACTACTGCTGGGAGGTGTTTTGCACGGTCATCTACACTACCAGACTGCTGCAGTCTGGTAAGCCTCTGCTTAGCATTTACAGACTGAGCGTTGTTAACAGGCGGCAGCTTTGTTTTCTTTTTGGGGTTCCTCCCCACCCCCAGCTCCCATTTACGCAGGGTGGGAAGGAAGGATGGGTTGCCATGTTCCACCATGGTAACATTTCTGCCCTTGCCAAAACATGGAGCTTAACCAGAGTTTGGTCTTACTCAAAAAATAAACAAGCAAAAACCCTTGTAGAATTCTTTTTTCTTGAATTTATCACCAGGAAAGAACAACAGCTGGTTGCAAGCTAGCAGTTAATCCAAAAAGCCTGACTTTTGCCAGTGATGTTGGGGGTGGGGGGAAGCAGAGAAGAGGGGCTTTGTGTATGTGCTGTGTGAGAGAAAACTGAGCAGCATTTACCTTTCAGTGCTGCAGCAGTGCTGTTATTTCTGGTCTGCATCTCCTTCAAGTAAGATGGTACTTTCTTACTTGAAAGTATAATTTAGGAGTAAGACTGACCCTTTCACCCTTCCTGTCACCACCACCCCACTATTTAATACAGGATCAGGAGCAAATTATAACTTTTCCATGTCTTGCAGAGAACGGCAGATCAAGTGCCCCAAGTGTGACAAGCTGTTTCTGAGGACAAATCACCTGAAGAAGCATCTCAATTCACATGAAGGAAAGAGGGACTATGTCTGTGAAAAATGCTCCAAGGCTTATCTAACCAAATATCACCTCACTCGCCACTTAAAAATATGTAAAGGCCCCACATCCAGCCTGTCAGCCCCGGAGGAGGAAGAGGAGGAGGATTCAGAGGAAGAATTAATAGACTCTATGAGGACTGAAGACTGTAGGATTAACCATGGAGTCTATTCAACAGGCGACGCCCTCTCTGGACACAAATGAAGAAGAGAGGCAGGGAAATTTTCTTGGATGTTAAAACTGGGGAAGGAAAAAAAGCAAAACTCTTCCTTTTTTTCCCCAGTCAACAGCGTATGTCAAATAGGAGTTTTCCTTCTGTTTTGGTCTCCGCACTACCACCGCTTAATGAACTCTGTTGCCAAAACACGGAATGAGAACGGATCATGCACATAGAAGTGAAGAGTTGCTAAGAAGGAAATGTGAGGCAAGGAGATTTTTTCCCCCCCCACACACACTGTGCATACTTCCTTTCCAAATCACTCAGATTAATCCATCCAGTGCCGGGATACATGACACACCTTGCATAGCCCTTTGAGTAAAGAGCCACAAACCAGAAATGTAGTTGAGTGACTGCAGGGAGCTGTAAGCCAACTGTCCTTAACTGCCAAAGCCATGACAATAAGAAAAACAAACAAAAAATAGTGGTGGCAGTGATGTATTTTGCTTTTTAAGACTTTTTAACTGAAGGATGTGGTTTGGCACAAAGCAAAGACTTGTCAAGGCTCAGGTTTTCATCTTAAATTAAAAGAAACAACAGCAAAATTGGCATTTGCAGACAAAGCAATTAATTACCCCGCTACAGAAAAGCAAATATTGGCTTTTGGAGAACAGTTATTGCCTCTTCCCACTCTGGTTCCCTAGAACATGTAAGCAGGTGAAGAGGTAAAGACTGTATAGACTTAGTAAGGCAGAGGCTTACAGATGATGGGGCAGTGTTTACAGTATATATTACTTGTGCTGTAAACCTTTTACCACCTAGAACGATGGGAGGGTTTGCTGCTAATATTATTTATGGAATGAAGATGTATTTCATTTGGTTGTTTTCTTTTGAAAAAATTAAAAATGTGGCTCTTTTCTAATGTTCTTTTTTTTAATATTTACACGTTTGAAAAAAGGTTTCTATTTCTGATAATGATGATAAGAGAAATACCACCACTTTTTCATCATCTGCCTCTCCCAAGCTTTCGTGGGACAAGGTTATGGGTTGGAGCACCTCCATGAACAGGCAGAGGTAAGAACCGGTCTTTAACTCTTGTAGATTTGCTGTGTGGCTCCTCTGGGTGTGCTGCAAAAGAACAGTAAGCTGAGCCGCCTTCTCCCGCAAGGTAGGTGGAGGTTCCCTTGTGAAAGAGGTTCCAGTTCCTGCTCTAAATGGCCTAAGTTCAGCTCCCTGAGTTCTTCAAACCTGAAAATCCACAATGCTTGCCCTCTGAGATCAGTATGAAAATAAGCTCCAGAAAGACAGGTTCAGGGCTTTTGTGTAGTCAAGGGAGAGATGAGTTGCTTGCAGTAATGCATTTTCTTCTTAAAACAAAAAGCAACTTAGAACCATCCAATCATTTAGGTTGGAAAAGACCTTTTACATAGAGTCCAGCTTCTAGACCTATGGTGCCAATTAATACCAAAAGTAGAGATATAACAGAAATTACAACCCTCAAAGAGCTTAACACGAAGCCTTTATTTCAAATTAAAGCTTTGAAAAACTTGCAGCTTTTCAGTAGAAAAGACTTGAACAGAGGTTCTTAAGCTTCAAAAAAGACGTCGTTCATTTGTTGTCCACACTGTTCACTATTGCTTGGCAGAGAAAGGATTGATTCTTGGTTCCTGCAGTGCCATGCAAAACACCTGTCACCAGACTAGAAACAGCTAAACTGGATTTAGAAGCAGCCACTTACTTCAAGGGATGGGAAAGAAACCTACAGCCCTGCCTTTTCCGCCACCTGCAGGTTGTACTGATAAAAGTTACCTGCTTTACCTCACCAGAAGGAGTTACAATCAGCTAGGGTGGAAAGCAGTGGTTAAGATCTTGTCAGCTACGTGCGCTGACACTACGGCTGCTTTGACACCAGTTGTTTTAATACCCCGGGCATTTTTAAAGCAGCAGCACTTCAACAGAGACCTTCCAGTGGTTGTCCACCTTCCACGCACTCCACAGGCTACGACTACCATTTGACTTCTGGCCTGGGGTAAGGCACTTGGATGTTCATTTTAAATGTGAGGAAATTCAGTCACATTACTTGACTAGGTTCCCGATGCTTTAAATGAGGTGTTCAAAAGTCAGCGGTTAGGCTGATACTCAAAATGTTCCTCTGTGCCTTCAGGTTTCAGGCAGAAATGCCTGGGTGGAGTTAAGAACATGAGCACGTGACATGGACAGCTTTCACCAGCAACAGTGACCAGCTGAGATCCCTACCCTCACTTCGTGTCCTGACAGCCTCTCGTCCTCGCCCAAGTAGTAGTTCCTTATTTCAGTTCACATTCTCTTTGCATATATATATTACATTTGGAGCTTTAAGAAAAACCCAATACGCATGCAACCATCTATGAGCTTCAGGTGCTGTGGAACCAGGGAAAAGAAACCCTTGATGGGACAGAGCTGGGATATTTCTGGTTTGATATCGGTGAGTTGAGGTGGTAGAAACACATTTTAAGGTTCTACTTCGGGACTCCAACTTAGTGCCTACGAAATAGACTTAAACAGGTTACAGAGAAGAACTTTTAAAATACGTATTAGAAATCTGTAATTCTAGCCTCAAATTAAGGCTAAATTATCTATTTACACTTGTCATTTCATTCAGCTTTTGTTTGGTTATTTATTAGGCAACCGCTGTCTGAAGTATTTTTCCTGATGCCCTTAGAAGCTATTTACCTTCCTGCAGTATTCATCAAGCTTCTGGTAGCAGCAGGACGCTCTTCTATTTTGACTATTTCATTTTTATATCAACTTGACACATGGTGGCCCCTGTTTCTAATCTCAGGCAAAAGCAAGTGACTTCATCTTTCAAAGCCGGTAATAGAGGCAGGAACTTGGAACTGCTGATTTAGAGCTTAACCACATCACCGCGTTTCTTCGTCTGAGATGAAGAAGCCTGCGGATTGCAAGACAGTCAAGTAATTTCTATGAACTCTCACCAAACAGGGGGATCTGTAGAATACACATTAGTCGTAGTCCCATTAATTACTTTGATTTTGTGATGTTTGAGCCGTCATGATTCCATTGCTGTCTCTGAATCGTTGCTGCTACTGCCGGCTGTGGAGCTGGAAGCCACAGAGCTGGCACTTGCCAGAACATGTCTCTCTCTGTTTCCAAAAACTTCATTCACTGCAACAGAGACAGGGGCTTGCTTACACATTAGTGTCGCAGGGACAAGAGCAGTACAGCAGGTACAGCGTGGTGAGCATCACGGAAGGGAAAACCACGGAACAGAAATCCTAACCTGGTGCAATTTTAAAGCTTTCCCCTTTGCCCTGAGTAGGGAGCCAAAGCTTACATGTCCAAACAGTCGCCCGTATGTGCTGCCTAAATTACAAATCCTGTTATTTCTCCCCCAGAGTATCTCTAGAGGTTTCCCTGTGCCTAAGTACTGTGAAATGGATGAGTTTTGTAAAGCAGAACATTAAGGTTAAATAATTTATTTCTGGTTTTAGTCTCTCTGGTTTCCACCAAGCTCTTAAAAGCCTCTAAAAATTCATGCCATTTAGTTACATGTAGCTACAACAACCCATCAAAACCAGTCCTTGCTTTTATTTGTACAGGTACTCAAAAATGTGATACTTGATTACACCAGGAACATTCAGAAAAAAGGAAAACATAGGTATTACAAGAAATCAGGTATTATACTTCAGCTATGAGAAAATAAATCATGTGGCAAACACAGTTTTCCAAGTTAGAAAAAACCCACATTTTTTGAAGCTGAAAATGCGAAGACATGTAGTCTTGGGGTATTTAAAAATATTAACCTACAGTTTCTCTCAGACCAGAATACATTACTGAATATACAAATACACCCTGGGGACAAGGGGAGAACCACAAGATTCAAAGAAATAAGAATGTTACCTGCAGAAATCTTGCTTATATCCCAGACACGCAGCCCGTCCCGCTCTCCTCCAAAGGCAAAAACGAAGGGGAAGTCAGGGCAGCTGGCTGCACAAAACAGAACACCCTGGGAGGGAGGAAGGAAGAGGATATTTTTTTTGTAAATATCATCCTAAAATTAATTTGTCATCTGAAAATACTTTCGCCAAGCAAGTTTTAAACAAATTTATGCTAAGTTTTCTGAAACTTATTTTGTAAGGACACAAAATTAAAGTCAAGAGCTGCTAATTACAAACAGTAAATCACACCTTTGCCTTGAAGCTGGCAGATACACACTGGAGTACCTCTAGTTCTGCTCAGAACGTTGTATCTGGTATTCGGGTCTGAGGCTTTGAAGCAGTCTGCCAATTACATGTTGAACTGAATACTGCACTGTAATGATAATGATTTACCCAGAATACACAGTTGTGATTGGGTTTTTTTCCCCCTAAAAGATGTTATGATGTTAGGTAAAACAAGATTCAAGCTAGACAAAAAGGAATAAGCAGACATAGTTTATATATAAACCTTCTTGGAATCAAGAAATTAATATTACTCTACCATTTTCATAGCCCTGGAATGGACTAAACTTGGTCTGTCTCCCAGGATATCCCAAATCTTCACGTATTTGTCAGCAGACGATGTCACAAGGCACCCTTTGATCTGACTGCTTAGCTGTAGCCCTGGAAGATGAAGAGTGCAGCAGTGTGAGAGCACCAGGTAACCACCGTTGCACAGAGATGAGGGCACATTTTGAAGCAAAGTCACGTTAACAAACCCAATATTCTTTTCACACTAAACTCTGTTCCAGCACAAAGGAGAAAAAGTTAATGAGAGTTTCATGCTGCTACCGCTCGCTGTTGTGACAGCAAACTAACATCACGTAGGCCTATTTTGCCTTCAATCCAACAACAGTAACAGTGCAAAGATGCCGTTGTTCTGCTTCTTACTTCACATGATCTGGCTTCCCCTGCTAGTGTTCTTCAGTTATTTGCCAAAGACCATCTCTTTTGCTATCCAAGAGGATGGGGCATATTCATATGATCTCATTTTAGACACCTGATCAGGTGCTTAGAGTTGCTTTTTAGAAGCTCCTACACTGATCAAATAATTAAAGTAGTCTAAAGGAGGCAGTGTGAAAACCTTCCCATGTGCCATACATAAATCATCTCCAGAATAAATGTCAGTATAAAATAATTACAGATAGAGGAGGTAAACATTACAGTTCATAATCCTGGACCAGACTGCATAGTTTTTGTTATTCCTTACCCAAAAAACACAGGGAGTAAGTCCCAAGTGAACAGATCTGTTTTGACGTTCATGACATTCACTGAGAAAAGTTCACTGTTGTTAAAATACTTTGCTTTACAATGGCTTCTGAGGAGAGATTTGTTTCACACGCCAGCTACCCATGATTAGTATGCACAACTCTCATCTGTTAACCAAGGAATCACCACCACCTCAGTCGTATCAGTTAAAGACATCTTCCAGATGTGCCTCGCTGCTGGGGACAAACACAACATACACACGCACACAATTTACCTGACACCTCTTCATCGTGCGCTTTCAGAGTAAACAGCGGCTTATCAGAACGAGCATCCAGACAGTACACAAAGCCGTCCTCTGTGCTTGCCTAAGGAAACCACAACATTATAAAAACAAACAGCCGTAGTCGCTCATTTGAAAAAAACCTCCTGTGAAATCATACCCACCCTCTAGTAAATCCCTGTGACTTGAGCCAGACTTACACTGCTTCTCGGCAGGGCATATTACACACCTTACAGGGTCTGCATCCCCAAGGTCAGGCTCCACCCTGACGCTGCCTGAGCTATTCTACGCACCATGGAAGTCTTAGTCCTATACACATTTCTTAAACTCTATTTTGAAAATGGTTGCACTACTAAGCTTGGCTCTCACGTTAGACAAAGAAATATAGAGCCTTTAGTCTCTTAACTATCAATCAGTTCAAATTTTTGGAGCCATCCAGTGGCTGCATAATAGCCCTGTGCAAAGCCAAGTGTCTATTATACCAGGAGAGATCTAAATCATAAACCCAACAGAACTCAGCAACTGCTTTTGTTGGCTGCATACACAAAGCAACAGAGAACTAGACAGCCACTGAGATAATAAAAAAAAATTTGGTTTAAATTCTCTTTAAAAGTTTTATTATAAAAACCTCCACAAAATCAAGGTATTTTCACTCTATACCAGCTAGGAGGACACTGCCCTCTAGCGCTGATGGGAAACACTGAACTAATATTCAGGATCTTCTAATTAGCTACTTCTCAGCTGCAATTGCCTCATTACATGAAACACAACAGCAACTATACAAAGGAAAATACAACCTACCCACAAAACACTCTAACAACATGGCAAAGATGTCACCTCTGGAGTGAAAAAGCATCGGCATCAATTGCTTTTCTACTGTCATAACGAAGATACCAAATAAGTAGCTGGTCTCTATATACTTGTTGAAAAAAATACCTAAAACCATCCGTCCACACACTGCATTTTTAAAATAAGTAACACCAACAGTTCAGCTGTCCATCAGCTCCATTACGTGATTCAGAAACATTACAGGTTAAACAAAATGGCAACAGTCAACAGACCTAGAACAGAAGAGCATGTACTCACCAAGAAATTACAAGGTGAAAAATGATTCCAGGTTACTCTTTCAACCTGACCGCTAAACCGCCATGTTCGATGGTTATCTTGTGGGTTTCTGCAATCATACAGCACAGCTGATCTATGGGAAAAAGGGATAGGAAATTAAAAAGAAAAAAAAAATAATCAGGGCAGACTGCTTTATGAAGTTTGTTTCGTTTTACCACTGGCATCTGTAGAAGGCCCATGTAAACAACAATTCAAAAATTAAAATGGAATCAGCTTCACTATTTAGTCTTCCAACTTAATAACAGATTAAAATTTCTCAGATAAACACAAGCTTTTTCCATATGCTTCAAAGTGTCATCTTGGTAACAAACAGCCATTCTATAGAAACTAAGCAAACAGAGCTTGAATTCACTCAGTACATAAGGCATCATATAAGAGACCATAATTATGCAAATAATTATGAACAGACTTCTAAAAAGTCAAGTAATGACTGTTCAAAAACAATGCACAATTTCTGATACATATACAAATATTTTCAAATATGCTTTAATAAAAAGGAATAAAAAATTAATCTTCAAAAGCGGTTAGGGAAATGCTAATCCAGAAAAGGAGAAAGAGGGGATGGGAGTTAGTGGGTCCCTTGGGATTCTTTGCAGGCATGTGCTCAGCCCAGTGGCAGCAGAATCTGTCCCAACCCGAAAAGCTCCTGGATGCAACTGGAAGAGAGGAGCGATGATGTCACTCTCGCAACATCTCACCGCAATTTACAGCCACAGCGTAACCCGCTCCCACTCTATCCTATAATTAAACCCGAAGAAATGTGATCTACATGTCTCAGCTCTTTTACCAGGCGTTTTACAAAAACAGGTTTAGTACATACGCAGTTTTTAACGGTCTGACTTTCAGGTTATGAAGGCATCTGCCAACATTCATTAAACAGACTGTGGTCCTGTGAGGTTTTACAGGAAAAATCCCCAATGGCAGTTCACTAGTTTATAGATAGTACGCTGGTTTATAGGTGTCCATGGGATCAAAGGGCTAGCTAAAAAGGGACTGATAAGCTGGTCTCGGTATTTGGACTTTTTTTTTCTTTTCACTGAAGGAAGTCAAGGGGGAGGGAAAGTGGACGTAAGCAGGTTCCTAAGAAGAATAAAAGGGTTTTCTCCGATACTTTTACTTATGCAGAGCATAAAAGAAGCCAGAGAACATAAAGACTTGGCTAAAGATTGACAAGTCTTTAAATATTAATAGAGGGACAAAGTCCTAAAAGCAGAATTAAAAAAAAAAAAAAAAATCGATATAAGAAAAATCACCATTATAGAATAAAATTACAAAGTCACCCCTAGGAGATGGGAGAACAGAAAGGAAGTTTTTTGGCTGGCAGGGCTTATAAGAAGTGGCAGTTACAGCGCTAGTCCAAGTGTGCAGACACAACCCATTTCACAGCATCTCCAGGCTGCAATCACCAGGAGACAGCCTGTTAAAATTCGGCTATAGCGCGCCTATCCATAGAGGTTGTAGGGAGAGGACTGGGATTTTAAAGTCCCTCATGCCCCCACCCCGGTCTTACAGTTTGGCAAAACCTGGACAAGTTTTCACAGGAATGAGCAGCGACACATTCCCAACACAGAAAATGCCATACGGCCAAATTAAGAAATAAATTCAGGTTGGATCTGACACCTGGCACAGAAAATGTCAGTCCAGATGGTTAAAGTATTTGGCGAGTCCTGAGAAAGAGGTAAGGAAAACTACATTTTGGCCACATACAAACCTGGCTACCTTGCTGGAAAAAAATAATAGCATTACTCAAATTTGGCACAGTTATAAGTACACGAAAAAGAAAACCTGAGGCAACTTAAGGGGCTTAATTCAACACTAATACCCTCCCCACATGTAACAATTGAAAATATTACCCTGACATACTTATCGTAAGATCCAGAAATAAGCGTCTGAGTTTCAAACGGATGAAACTGCAATGTCTGGACCTAGACAACAGAAGATTTTATTTCAAAAAAATAAGCATTGAGATACAACACATATATACGGGAATTTTCTTTGACCACAGCACAATCCCTCCTCCTCAAAACCAGCACACTTCCCCCCAAAAAACGCTTCTTACTAAGCTTGTTGATAACTGAGATTTCTCATAAAACAGTGCAAGAGATGCACATCATTTTTATTTCAAACGCCCCCACCCAGTGGAAACAAGATACTTTCCAATATAATTTAACTGAACGGAACCACATGCCCCGTTTCTGCCCTAGATATTAAAAAAAATAAGCTGAAGGAGGTAAAAGAATAGCTGCTTCCAGTCGGGAGAAAAATGCAGACATTAGCAAAAAATGAAAATCTGGAGTTTGCCAAGGGCAGTGACTTTGTTAACAGCAAAATAAGGTTATAGCTATTAATAACTAACTTTCACATTGTAATTACCATGAGATTAATTCATTTCTGAAGTACTCATCACTATGGTATTTTAGTATCATTTATTTTAAACCTTTCTTACCTAGAACAAACTGTAACGAACACTCACTGTTGCCTTAAGAGAGGGTTACAGCTTGACCTATGCTCAGAGGTCTATTTTTTGTAGCTTATACCCAACCATCCAGGCTTTCACACAAAAGGCCTTTTAAAAAATGCTGTGAGTCTTTGCAAACTTTCTAAAGGATAAGTTAAATAACATTTTTAAAAGCAAATACAGCGTTGTTCGCAAAAGCGACTAACTCAGAAATTTAAACTATTCTGCACAGTTGTTAGAAAACTACAGAATTGTTGTTCTAAGGGTTCGCTACCAAGCGGCTAATGAAAAGCTGGTTATTTTTTCCCTCTGTATTTCACAGTGAAAGAAACATAGCGATTATTACATACCTTGTCCGTATGTAGCGTCAGGCTGGCTGCTGGCTTACCCACAGACATATCCCACAAAATCACAGTACTGTCAGCAGACGCACTTGCTAAAACATTCCTGATAATGGATCAAAAAATAAGTTTTAGAAATCTTTATACAGATACAAACAAGTAACGGTCAAAAATCCAAAATATATACAGAGCCTGATTCTGAGATCAAGTACTCTCTGGTCTACAGACTATGTATCTCAAGCCTGAGGGATAACTCCCTGAAGGTAATTCTACGTTACAAGTAAAGACTACAGACAGACTCTATTAGATTATATTAGTACAACATTAGTACAACAGCATTGACAGTTTTGCTTGCTTTTCCCCCGACACCACTTAAAATATCATTTTCTGGAAGATTCTTGAACAAAACAAAGCAAGAAAGGTGCTTAAGTACTTCCTTTCCTTTGACGTTAAGATAGTACTTTTAAATAACATTACCTACGCAACTTAGTTCTGTATGCATACACGTACAGCCAAGAGCGAGACAAACCTGTTTTTAGAATATTTTGCTCTCTAATATCTGAGTATTTATGTAACTACTGAAGAGCCAGCACTGTACACCCTTCATAGAATGCTGAAAGGAACCACTAACATTTTACTTAGTTTACAGATCCCACGTTTCAACTTAAATTTGACCAATTGTGTTAAGAGCAATAAATACATAGTTTAGAAGTTTAATCAGAAAAAACTCAAATCGTTCCCAAACGCTGTCAAATACACAGTACAATTGCTACCATTGCTCCATTGCTCTTAAAAACAGATTGATTACCTCAACACGTTGTTCCTGACTGAAACTGTTCCCTCCTCACCTTTTTCTTTTTATATTAACCAAGCGTTTCTGACTGAAAGCGCCAACATTCTCCTGGAAACACTGTTCTCCCAAACAATGTCACAAGGGAAAGTTAAGAAAACGCATAGTGAAGGCTATGAGAACCTTTTACAGTAACACCATTATGACCTACAGGCAGAAAGTTATTTATAGAGAGCTGTCACATCATGTCTTGCCTAAAAAAATCCAAACAACAACAAAACCCTTAAATATAAGCTGCTCCAAGGAGTTACTTGTTTTGCCCATAAGCTTTCCACTTCAAGGCTGTTTTTATTTCCTGAAAGATCTACCAGTACCAATCGTAACTCAGCACATTACGGAATTATGCATTCCAGACACTTAACGATTGCAGCTTTAAATTTTGTGACTTGTCTCTATATTATTACCAGACAACCATTTCTAGGTACGTGAAAGCTACTCTTTTGTAAGAGTGATGGAATGATCACTACCATACTTTGTGCATACGTGTTTAATTTAAGAACAACAGACAGCGCACTGTAAATTAAGAGCGCAATTTATGTACATTTACTGCATGTCTGTGTGGGTGTTTCCTTCTCCAGCATCTAGATAACAAAGCATTACAAGTGAAGGCTCATCAGGAGTATGCGGAGTTGCCTATGTGTATCTTCAGAGGCATTTATGACAGCAGGGGAAAAAAAAAAACAAACATAAAAATCAGCCTGTGTCTGACAGTTTCAAGGCCCATGCTGAGAATCCTGACAAGTGAACTGTTAAAAAACACCTAAACGATAAGAAAAAAACAGCAGCGTCTTTATTTCAGTCAGCGCATTGTCCTTGACCTCTCCCCCAAGATGGGCCAGCTTTGTGTTGCTTCAATAGCAGCACTTCATTTGCTGGTTCATTCAGGCAACAGGGAATTCTCCCTGTCCAGTATAACCCAAAAGTCAGAGGCATTCCTATAACTGTGCTACTAGGGCTTTTACACTCTCTTTTCTGTTCACTGCTCTGGGGCAAAAGCCAGAGGGGAAAAAAACCAGCACAGCAAGGACTTCCTTCTATAAATCTACTTCTATCTGTTGAAATGGTGGTTTAGGTCACCGGCAGATTGGCGCAGATCAGGGCAGCCCTTCTGCTTCTCCAATTTGTGCATCTGGCTTAAATGTAGCCAATTTATCAAATGGCTTAGACTCACCTTAGCCCTGCCCTCATCTGGACAACCTGCAAATAAAAAGTGATCTGTAGCAATAAATAGGTGTTTAAAAAAATACATCAAGATTTCTAGTTAAAAAAAAAAAAAGAGTGTGTGTGTATTTTTGAGAATCAATTCATCGCAGCACTACTTTCAAGTTCAATGTTATGCTACATAAGATTTTGGATTTGTGTGAAAAATACATGCCTAATTAAGTATACAGACTTGTAACCATCCATTGTTATTCAAGTATTTTTTTACCTGCTTTGTTTATTCCATGAAAGATCAAGCACAGCATCAGTATGTCCTTTTGCTGTCCCTTCTGAAGATAAACTCTGCGTATGCAAATATGACACAAACAGACTTCTGAAAATTACAGCTTCAACAGCAATCAAGCGCTACAACACATTAGTATGAACTCCTTAATGCCTTCACAAACAACTTTGTATTTTAAATTATTCTCACTTGCTGCAACAAGGCTTTTGATAGAACTGTCTCTGCAGTACCTGCACCTCACCTCTTACCCCGGATCTCAGATTGCTCCACTCACAGCTGGTGGCCTTACAGAACTGGTTACTCCCTTCAGGCCGGGAGAAGAAATCTCATTGTTTCCAGCTACTGCGCAGCTTCTTCAGCTTCTTTCTAAACACTCCTGGCAGTTCTCTCTCTCTCTCCTCCCAATTAACTGAGCCTTAGGTCCTTGTAACTGCCAGCTACTACAAATTCTAATTTTAAATGGTTAAGCTTCAAAGTTTACTGGGACAGCAATTGGAAACCTCCCATAAGCCACCCCATTCCTCTTCTGTTCTTACTTCCAGACTTCAATTATCCATACAGAGAATAATGAGCATTTCAAATTGAGGTAACAGTGATTCTGTTAACTCAGTGATTTTCAGAGGCAAGTTTCACAGAACAAATTCCCCTTCCAAGGATATTTTTTCTATTGTTTTTAAAACCAGAAGGTCTGAGAGCTCAAGAAGTAACCCCCCTTCACAATTACACAGAGTGGTTCCTCAGCTGACTAACACTGCAGTGCTCCTTCATTTGGGAAACCAAGGTTAGCTATATACCCAGCGTTCACCTTTCCTTTTTACTCGAGGGAGTCTTTAAGCACTTCCTGAGGCATCTACTATAAGCAAAAATCGACAAGATCTAAGTTATCTTCCAGACTTGTTTTACATACCAAAGAATTTGGACAAATCGTAACACCATATTCAGGCACACAATGAAGGTCAGATTCATCTCACATAACTTAACATCCAGTCTAAACCTCAGTCTTCCTCTTTGGTACTTAAGGTTTTCTCTGCAGTCCACTAAAAGAAACTCAGCCATTCTCTGGGGGTGTCTCTATGCATTCACCTCAGACAGCTTCGATGACTAGCTTAAAATATGCTTAAATTTTAGATAGATAAAGCTAACAGAGATGAATCCTGAGTAAATGTATTTTATTAGTGTCAACCTTGTCCTTTATTGCTCAATGCGTTTTCAACTCTGAGTCACAGGAAAATACTAATTTTAACCTATCGTAGATGACCATGACATTATCTTCTGTAACCTGTCAACACTTCAGATGGAATTGAACCAGATCATCTACGATTTTTTTAGTGTAGGAAAAATAGTAATAACGTTATCCTTGCTGTAAGTTTCCTACATCCAACCAGATAAACCATTTTGGAATACTTACTTTCTTCCCTTTCTTTTTCTTCTTTTTCTTGTCTCCAAGAGAAAAGACTGGTTCTAAGGATTCCACTATATCAAGGTCCCAAATGTCAATAACCGGGGTCATGTTACCCACTGCAACATAATTTCCTACAAGCAGAAACCCAAATGCAACCACATTTATTTAGAGTTACAAAACAGCGTATTTGGCAATCCAGCTGTTGCTTATTTCTTCGAATAAGTAAAACTTATACTTATGTGCCAGAATCTTCTATTTGAACATCTTTGATGATTCTAACTGACACGGAACAATTTGAAAATATCAACTGACAGCATATGCTGCCAGACAAAAATTTACTTGCTCGCCAATACACTTCCCCTTCAGTACAAGTAACTGTTCAAAGAAGCTGTATGAAGTTCCACGTTTTGTTTGCTTTTTTAAGGAAAAAAAAAACCAAACCAAACCAAAAAACACATTCCCTGTGCTATGGCAAAAAAAAAAAACCTGTAAAACACAGGAAAAAGGTTACTAAATACATAATTTGTATGTATTTAAGGTTACTAAAGTAAAGTTACTAAATACATAAAAATCTTGCTCTGTTTTATAGTTAATCAACAGCATTGGCCATAACAATTTTGAACAAAAGCAACCTTCCATTTCCAAGTGGAAAATAAAGCAGATTAGAGAAGAGCTTGCTCTGGTCAGCTGATTGACAATAACTTAATTATTTGTAATAAAACCAGTATTTTAGTCAAATTGCTTGTTATGGCAGCATCACGAAGATACCTGTATCACCAAACCAAAAAATCTGATATTCAGTTTTTCTGTCTTAATATCTTGGTTTTATTTCTATTTGTACCACTAGAGGAAATTATTTAGTGACGTTACATCTGTATACTTTTCAAATAAAAATTATTTAACTGGACATTTACAGTATCCTTTGTAACGTACCTAGTGATTCGTCGGGACTAGGATCAAAATTCAACCACTCCAGACACAGAGGGTAAGCAGGCAAGATAATATCATGATGTACATAAAATGAGTTCTCTTCATGATTGTAAACTGAGAAAGAATTAAAGATATACAACATGTCAGTGAAGAGGAAAAGCAAGCAACTATCAACAGTTCACTTGGCAAAAGGCAGATGTGGCAAACACTAAATCATCAAGGAGATCTAAAATGTAAATTCACAGTGTGTTCAGAGTGTTAGGGCAGAGGCCAGAGCCCCCACGCACGATCACTTCAAAATAGATGCTCTGTATCCACCACCACCACTTTCTACATCAGGATACATTAATGAAGGTTTAGACGTTCATTTTTACAGAACCAGCAATTTAAAAAAAAAGAAGAAAAAAAAAGAAAAGAAATAATTCCAGATGCAATCAAAAGGGAAATGAAGGTAAAAGACAAACAGTTTTCAAATTAGAGGAAGCTGAAGAAGTCAGATAAAAGCAGGTTGTAACTGACAGATACGGGAAGACTTTTGGTAAAGCAACCATATACTAAACACAGCATTCCCTTTAGCCAGCTATTCTTCTCTTTATAATAAAAGGATTTACTAACTGGATAGCAGATAAAATACATTAATAATTTTAATAACACGGTATCATCACACACGCAAAATCACTGTGCTGTTTTAAGTGCATGTGACAGATGTTCAGATACTAACTAAAGTCTTCAGTTAACAAAGTAGTCCTAGTAAACTACTCAATGTTATAAACTGCAGAAGCCTGTGCTATTGTTTTATAAGTTTATAGAGGGAAAATAACGCAGTTAATAAAATTTGTAAACACCTCCAGATACAGAAAATGCTAGATGCTGGTATCTGAAGAGATGCCTTCAAACACTTTGGCCTTGCTGTTTTCTTGAAACAGAATACTTATGCTTACAGAAACATGTACCACAGCAGAAGTAGCCAGAAACATCCCCCCAAAGTTACCACCAAAGATGCTAACCTCAGCACACTCAGCAGTACTCCTTGCTGCAACAGAAAAATCTTTTGCACAGTAAAACTAAATCCATCCCTAGAACAAGTGGTATTTTGATGCTATTAAGGATCATCTCTTCTAAAACTAAGATGATAAAGGTGCTGATTCTTCTACTCCTAGCAGTGGAAAGCACAGTTAAAGAAGCAAGGAGAAAGCAAGGAAAAAAACAACCACCAATAAACTCCTACAGGAAGCTGGCATGATTGTTTGGAAGAAAGATTGTATGCTCAGAGAATAAAATTGCCATAGTATTTTCTAAGCTTCAGTAGGAATGAAATAAGGAAAGGAAGTGCTATACAGTCTGATAAAGGCACACTATCCTCTAAATAACAATAACTCCACATTAAATACTCTAGTTCTGGAAAGTGGCTAAAGCACCATGATATAAAAAAAGAGGACAAAACACACAGGAGGAGAAAAAAAAAAAACTTCCAAAAAACACCTTGTTCCTCTTCTACACAGCCATATGGAACAGGTTAGGCAAAACATATTCCCTAGCTTCACTGTAAGGAACAAATCCTATGCTACTTACCATGGACCTCCAAACTACAGTAATCTTTATCAACTTTGCCACAAAGTACAAGATTGTCACTGGGCTTAATCAAAAAGTCCTCCTGCTCATATTGATCCTGAACAGCAAAAAGGAGAAGACAACGGATGTTAAGCAAAGCACATAAATGCACAAAACTACAAATGTTCAAAAGGCTGAATCAATAATAACTTTTGACCATAACTGAAAACACTCAAAACCCAACACCCTGCTGCCCATCCGCATAAAACCATCTTATGGCGGTAAAGAGAGAAAGATAGGAACCAGACTCCATCATGGGGAGACTGAAGGACAGTTTATGTGTAGCTAGGGAGATTTAGAGAGTTGTTTAATTACGATATATGAAACCATCTTTTAAGGATACCATAAGCTGACTTTCAGCCCATTGCTGAAAAGAAAATCACCACTAGGAGCCCACATACATAGCTTATTTCCCTTGTGCTCTCATGCCTTAAGCAGTTATATCGTATAACAGCATTTTACACAATAAGCATACTGTAACTGCTCCTCACATCCAGGAAGCAATTCCAAGAGCATTAAAGCATTGTCTATTTTCTGGAAAATATTTCCAGAAAAGTACTGCCTACAGCTATACTGGGCATTCAGCTGTACCAGCACAAATGTAACCTCTCATCTAATTTTCATTGTTACTGAGGAATGGAAGGCATTCAGGGAATTTTCGTTAGTGGAAAACTAAGAACTGTACATAAGAGTCAATAGTCTTACACAAACAGAGTACCATCCTTCTACCACACATACAAGACTTCTTGGACTTCTTGTAGCAAGCTTTTAATTTATTTTTTTTATTCACTTCAAGCATCTTTTCAATATTTGAATTCTATCAAGTACTGCAATTCTTTGCATTAATCAACTTAATGTTACACAGTACCTAGTCTCCAACAGTACTAGTAGTAAATATCACGAGACAACATAAAATGCATGTTGAAGCACTAAAAAGGGACTCGAGCATAGGAGGAAAGGCCTGAGAAAAAGGTGTTCACTTTTTCTATGTCTGGAGGAAAATTAGCTTTTCTGACACACAATAAATGCAGTTGATATTCTCCCTGAATCCCTATGTGAATTAATACCTCTTTGACCATAAACATAACTTTTAAAGCATTTCTCTCCTCTACTGGTACATAGGAGCAAGAAAAATCGTCAACTAGTCAGTGGAACGCAGAGAAAACACACAGTGCCCCAAAGTGCACACAGCAAGTGAACTCGTTTTAAAGATAAACGTATACCTTCCTCCTTCAGCTCTGTTACAGTATGTGAAGTCACCATAACAACTCCTTGTCTGAGAACACACGTGTTTGACAAAGTCCCCGACACACAAACTGGACATTGTGGTAGAAGCCTAGAGCTACTCTTTTCTTTACAACTTACTAGCTTTGTAAAGAATCCAAAATAGTACAAAGAAGGACAGCACCCAGAAAAATCTCAGAATCTTTATGCTTCAAAGAGGTCTCAAAAATTCACCTGCTTCATCACCCTGCCCCAGGTGATCATAGTTTCTCCTAGTTGCTCTCTAGTTTACACCGTCTCTTCTCACACAACCTCACCTTGTAACTGATTTCTGTCATCTCTCCATGTAAATTAAGTCACTCACAAGTAGCAGTCTAACCTTCTGAACTAAACTGCGGGATATTCTCTGGAATTTCTCCATATCTTTTCTGAAGAGGCACCCAATATTCTAGCCAAGGCAATACTGACGTTAAGTAAAGTAGAAGAATTATCTCATGTCTTGCATGCTGCATACCTGTTCACCAGAGAGAGATAAACAGGCTGCATAACAGGACAGCACTGTTGACACAGTTAGCTTGTGCCAGGCTGCAGCCAGAGATGTCTTCACCCCCCGCAGAGCTCCTACAAAGCCAGCTCCTGCTAAGACGTTCCCTGTCTGATACTTGGTGGAAATTAATACAGGCAGAAACAGTCAACTACGCACTATGCTGCGCATATATGCTTAACAGGGACATATTTCTTCATTCGATACCCCTAATTTGACATGTAGCCTGAATCCACCTCAGTTTGGTTTCTTCCATAAACTGGTGGAGGGTTGTAAGAGTCTTGCAATCTGGGAAGTTTTCTAATTTGGGTCATTAGTAGCCTGAGATACTGAGATTTCTTACTTCTTCAAGTATTTTCTGGGTCCTGATAGATAGGTGACAAACCACCTCCATGTACAGAAGCATGTGGCTTAAATCATGAGCCAGTTCACCTTAACTTCTGACTTCAACGTAAAAAGCATGCATAGAGGTGACTGCACAAAGCAACCTTAAAAGAGTTCCATCTGATCAAAAGTCTGGCAAACTTTTGGCAAACTGCAAGCACCTACAGACCCTAAGGCAGTCCGGCAGTGGGAAAATTTAACTGATTTTTAAGTTTATGCTGTTTGAGATATATAACATTTTTATAGTACTTACAGTGGTTTTTAGAGTGATGTAAGGATCCTGATCATTGCTCCCATACACTGCCAAAGCAGCCAAAGAGTCTTCAAGTTTTAAATCACCTACATGGGAATTTCAGAACATTTTTTATACATGCCAATGACAGATGGAAGTTAGAAACCCCTGGACCAACACCTGTATTAGAAATTTTAAGGGGTGGGGTAAATGGACTTCCAAGTTCCAAACATAAGAACCTCTTAAATCGCTTAGTGCTTTCAGGGACTTCTGCTGCTCTGCTCCAGAACTACAGCAGGGGGAGTGAAACTCTTTTCAACACTGCTCTCGGTTCTAATGTCAGGGGGACACACAGAATTGTTTCACCCACTAAATGATTTCCGAAACTGGAATAAGCAAATAATTACAAATGTGAATTTCCAGCATTTGAAATATAGCACTGTGCGGTTTTAGCATATTCATTTCTTACGTACAATAAGAAGTGAAAAGGTTCTTCACCTAGATTGCATACCTGACATTTGACTTCTTACCTGCGTATTCCTCTTCATCATAATTGTCCAGATCATACTCCTCCAGTTCATCATCAGACAGACCTTCATTTTTATGAGAAGACTTATCTCTGCCACGTGCCATCTGGCCTTCATTGCTACCATCGGCACCATCCCTGTTTAAAGATACACATCCTGAGAAACTGTGACAGACATTCAGCATGCTTCCAGGTAATTACTTAGTGGACTGCTAACAAGATTTCAGCACACCATCCCGGCTGTTCACACGGGTTTCAAGTCTTTATGCCACTGATTTGGAAATCTATTCACTCCTTTCCTATCTTTTCCCAAAATACAAGGCACCATTATTCTCAGGCTTCCAGAGAAAGCTTTTCCTTGAAAGTTTTCATGACAAAACGTGACACAAATTCCATTCGACAGAGATAAACGGTGTGTCTAAATCCCTTTCTCTTACCCTTTTTTTGTGGATACAATGCTCTCAACCTCACTTCTGTGCATTTGCATGTGTCCAATTAATTCCTTTTTTTTTTTCATCCCACCGACATGTCCTGTCACATGTGATGACTCTTGCATTTCTTCAAGATTTTTAAGATTTTATTTCCTCATACTTCCCATATTTGTATTAGAAGAAAAAAGGCCAACATAAAATTAATTAGGTAGGGACATATTGCAGATTACTTCTTACAGGACAAACTATGCAACATCCAGAAAACTCTGTGTGCAAACAATTGAGTTTCCATATACAAAAAATTCAGTAGAAGGAAGCATACATCAAACATTGGCTGAGGACCTAACACATATCCCAGACACCTCCATGGAGTGTGTGCGACAGGAACTCATTCCTGCTGGATACACTGCATTTCACAGAATAGTTTGCGTTGGAAGGGACCTTTAAAGGTCATCTAGTCCAACCCCCTGCAATGAGCAGGGACATCTTCAACTAAATGAGGTTTCTCAGAGCCCCTTCCAACCTGACCGTGAATGTTTCCAGGGATGGGGCATCTACCACCTCTCTGGGCAACCTGTTCCAGTGTTTCACCACTCTCATCATAAAAAATTTCTTCCTTCTATCTAGTCTAAATCTACCCTCCTTTAGTTTAAAACCATTACCCCTTGTCCTACTGCACAGGTGATAGTTTTAAGAATAGAACAGAACAGAATAGAGTCATTTCAGTTGGAAAGGCTCTACAATGATCACCTAGCCCAACTGCCTGATCACTTTAGGGCTGACCAAAAGTTAAAGCACGTTATTAAGGGCATTGTCCAAATGCCTCTTAAACACTGACAGGCTTGGGGCATCAGCCACCTCTCTAGGAAGCCTCTTCCAGTGTTTGACCATCCTCTTGGTAAAGAAATGCTTTCTAATGTCCAGTCTGAACGTCCCCTGGTGCAGCATTGAACCATTCCCACACGTCCTATCATGGGATCCCAGGGAGAAGAGATCAACGCTTCCCCTCCTCAGGAAGCTGTAGAGAGCAGTGAGGTTGTCCCTCAGCCTCCTCTTCTCCAGCCAGTCAAGCCCAAAGTCCTTAGCCATTCCTCACAGAACATTCCTTCCAGCCATTCCACCAGCTCTGTTGCCCTCCTCTGGGCGCATTCAAGGACCTTCACATCCTTCTTAAATCGTGGGGCCCAGAACTGCACACAGCACCAATGCTGAATATAGTGGGATAATCACCTCTTTTGACCGGCTGGTGATGCTGTGTTTGATGCACCCCAGGATGCAGTTTGTCCTCCTGGCTACCAGGGCACACTGCTGGCTCCTATTGAGCCTGCTGCCCACCAGCACCCCCAGATCCCTTTCTGCAGAGCTGCTCTCCAGCCACCCCTCTCCCAATTTATACTTGTGACAAGTGTTACTGCGTCCTATGTGCAGAATCCGGTATTTCTGTCCTCCTGTACGCAAAATTCCCAGGCAGTAATGAGGCAAGATAGTTCGCATAGGTATGATTTCTAAAGTAAATAACAGAAACCTATCTTTATAATCCATTCAGTAAAATAAACACTTCACTTTACCAGTTTTTACACAGGGAAAAAGATAGCTAGAGTCTCTAAATCTGAGTCTGATTTGTGATCCTTGCACAGGAAAAAAAGTGACTGATGTCATAACAAATTCTACAAAGTACCAGATGTTATAAAGCGATCATAACCCCTTTGGTTGTTGCGGATGGTCTTTACAGTTCCATGCTGGAATGCATAATTACTAATAAGCAGCACCTCAAATCTTTCTGTTTCTGAAATTGCAAGAGAAAGGAATCCACCCAGAAAAACAAAAGCTCACACACATAAAGAAGAAACAAGTAACACCGCAGAGAACGGAAACATTAAACATAACTGCTAAAGAAATTGATATAAAGTAAGAACCTTCCAGATGTTTAAGATGATTTTGGAAGCATTAAAAAACAAAACCAGAACAAAATACGTTCTGGGACAAAACACTCTGTTCAGCAATAAAGGCACAGATCCATCTAATAGAAATTGGGTGGGTAACATTCACCGAACTAAAAAAAGTTTTTATTGCTACCTATTGCATACCTATGCCTGTTGAGTCACACATACTGTGGCGTAACCACACACCCTACATAGCCGAAACAGAATGAGATGCCTAAATCTATACACAGATCTAGCTGAAAAAGGCTGGAAAATGGAATAAGGCCTCAGTCCCTCATCTTTTTCTAGACAAAAGAGAGACATTCCTCTATTGTCTTCCATAGATTATGTTTTCTAAATCTCTCACTTTTCTTATTCTTTCCATAAGCTTATTTACCTTTTTCTTAAAAGCAGAATGACAAAATTTAACACAACTACACAACCAGCAACTTTTAGTGCCAAGTGGAGAGTTATGATGTCTACCGTTTCATATGTGAGCCGTAAATACCCGAACCATAAATATCTGCATGAAGTTTTGCCTTTTTTTGCAGAAGCACAAAATACCAAGTCCTTCTGAGCTCTGCTGTGGCCTCCAGACCTGCTTAGATTGTCACGTCGCCCCCTCAGCATACGCTTTTTCACGGTGTCCATCTGGGACTTCCACCTCAGTTGGCCACATCTCCAAGGCACCAAACTGCCCCCCGGACTCCGCAGCACCCGCAGTTACAGATCCACTCCAGAGGGGAATGGCAACTCCAGCGAGGAGCTGGCCCCGAGAGGATCTCTGGAGACTTCACCTGAAAGGCTCGGCTAGCCTGACGGCCCACGGGTCACGTCGGAAGAACCACACGGGAACACCGCCCACGTTGCCGTACCCGCGGCTCAGGCAGGACACATCCTCCATCCGACGCTTCTCCGCCCGCTCTCCGGACAGACGACCCTCCCGGCACTCGGGCTCACCCGGCACGGCCTCTCCAGGAGGAGCCCAGGCCGGCCGGTGCCGATCTCCTCTGCCCGCCGCCGCTTCCCGAGCCGGGCCTTCAGCGAGACCCTCCCCCGCCGCTCCCCCCGCCCGGCCCCTCCACACCACGGCGAGGTTCGGTGGGGGCTCCAACCCCGCCCCGGCCCCGCTCCCCCCGGCTCACCCCAGCTTGTCCTGGGCCTCCTCGATCAGACGGTTCAGCTCCTCCTGGTCGAGCTGCACCTGCGGGGAGGACACAGGGAGAGAGGGATGATGGCGGCGGGGGGGAGAAGGTGTTGCGGGGGTCCCCTCAGCCCGGCCCCCCCCCCCCCCCCGCACACACCTTGTCCGGCGTTTCCTTGGCAACGCCGCAACGCACCCAGGCGGCGCACGTCACCGGGCAGCTCATGGCGGCGGCGGCACGCGGGCGGCGACAGCGCGTGCGAGCGGCTCCGGCGCGCCCCGAGTGACGTCACCAGTGGAGGACGGTGGGGCCACAGCCTGTTAGCGGCGGAGAAAAACGGAAGGGGCGGAGACAAAGCCGCGTGAGGTCATCACCGAGCGCCGTGACGGCCCGGGGGGGAGAGGGGCGGGGCTGCAGGGGGAGAGGCCTGAGTGGGCGGATCCGGAAGGGGCGGTGCCGGGGGGGGTGAGGCCTGCGCGGCGGTAGCGGGGAGGCGGCGGGGGGCCGCTCTGCCCTAGTGTCCCCCTCGGGCCGGTCGGTGACTGACAGAACTTGTCGGGAGACGGATCGCCGTCAGCGAGAGGGGCGCCGGTTTTTCATAGGATTAGTTTGAGAAGGGTGCCCGGCCGCTTCCTCTGTCGTGGCTGCCGCGGGGATGGAGTTGACCCTCTCGCCGGCAGCTGTAGCGGGGCTGTGCGCTGGAGCTGGGATGGGAAGCGGGGCTGGCGGCGCAGTGGGGGTTTTGGTCGTGGCCGAGCAGTCAAGGCCTTTCCTGCTCCTCACAGCGCCCGGCCAGCGAGGGCTGGGGGGCACAAGGAGTCGGGAGGGGACACGGGCAGCACAGCTGACCCCAACTGGCCAAAGGGATATTCCACACCATGTGATGTCTTGCTCAGTATATAAATCTGGGGGAAGAATGAGGAAGCGGGTGGTGTTTGGGGTTTTGGTGTTTGTCTTCCCAAGTAACCATTAGGTGTGACGAAGCCCGGCTTTCCTGGCAATGGCTGGGCACCTGCCTGCCCATGGGAAGCAGTGAATGAATTCCTTGTTTTGCTTTGCTTGTGTGCGCAGCTTTTGCTTTACCTATTAAACTGTTTTTATCTCAACCCGTGACTTCTTTCTCACTTCCAGTTCTCTCCCCCATCCCACCAGGGGGAAATGAGCGAGTGGCTGTGTGGTCCTAGCTGCCACCTGGGTTTAAACCATGACATTCTCTTAATTAGCCCAATCCCACTTGGCACCCCTGCCACCTTTAGCTGAGGCTGGGACCTGCTAGAGCTCCAAGGCCCCTTTAGTAACAGAAATTAATGCTATGCCAAGTAATAGGTCATCGTGCAGCCACTCCTCCTGGGTGCTCTGGAGAAACAAAGTGCTGCCCCATCTCCAGGCTCTTCAAGTCCTTCACTTCCCACGCTGGATCACAGCTTCCCCCGCTGATGTTTGCTTCCACTTTGGCTCTAAAATACATCAGCAGCGAACCACCAAAATGAAAGGTTTAGAAAAACCTTTTTGTTATCGATCTCTAAAATTTATCCAAGTAAAAGAAACCAATGCACAGAGTCAACAGCGAGAGGGAGTTGCAGGAAGTTGTGAGGGACTGGCATCTTCACAGGAGGTGCTGCTTTTTGCCCTCCCCAATGTCAGTGTCCTATACTAGCTAACTCATTAATCAGAGAAAATGGATAAAATGTTAGCTGTAACATATGGGAAGGTAGTCTCTTACTAACATGCGGAAATCACTGCTGTTTCCATTGCTGAAATTTTAATTCAGGGGATAACTGCAAATTACATGGATGGGAAGCTGAGGTTAGGGGAAGGAGCATTTCTCATGGTAAAGCTCAAGGACTTGGCAACCAAACTTCAGCTTGGCAGATGGAATGGCTACGTTATTTCATCCACATGTCACTAGACAGCACCACTGTAGCATTCTCATTATTTTATCCTGATTCTTCTGTGGTTCTGGCATGAGAGAGAAATAAATATCTATTAAAATATTACTACCTCTTATGCCCCCCATTCCTTTCACCCATTTGCTGCATTTTGTCTTAATGTGGACACAAACATACTGAGGCAAAAACTCTGTCTTTCTAGCTGTTCCTTGTATTGCTGTGTAGCACGGGCATCCTAGTCCTGCTGGGCTTCTAGATAATTGCCAATCTTGGATTTTAGTATGCTTGTCTTTTTGGTGGGCTGTTATTATTTGTTTTGCTGGTCACCTTCTCTTACAGTGTTCAAGAAATCCTTCTTGTCCTCCCACGTGTGACTTGGCAACAGTTTGACTGTCAGTCTTCCTCCAGATTCTGGGAGAAGTTTTGTGGAAGCAGCTGCTATTCCCAAAGGACAGGCAGAGGGGAGTGTTATGCAGCAAAGAGGGGGAGAGCGAGGCTACTTTCCAGTCACTGTGGTTCCTGGATATGTTTTTGCAGATATATACGTTTACAGTGTGGAGGTTTGCACAACAAACACTTGAGCCAGATTTGTTTTTTCTGAAGCAATACCCAGAGGGGGCACACATGCTCTACCGCGTACGTTATCACGAAATAGCCATGTACTGCGGTGAGGCTCAACAACAGAAGTACCACAAAAAAGTCTTGGAGAAGGAGGAAGGAAAATAGGTAGCAACTATTCACATGGATATTAAAGCTTAGAAAACTGCATTTACAACTAATAATTTTTCTTCTCTTTTTAGAGCCAGTCCATAAATGCTGTGTGATTCCAATACTTCTGTCTATCATACACTTGCTGGGGACGTGGGTCTCAGGGTCTTCTTAAGAAAAGAAAGACCACTCTATGAAATGCATTATTGTTCCATGGTGCCTTTGCAATCACAGCGATAGGGTTGAAAGAATGGTGCCCCAGGCATGAAGCTTCCTGCAGATACCTGCGATAGCAACTGAGCCGTACTGCAGTACAGCCCACTCACCCCAAGGAACCAGCCAGGACAACTCATAGGTCATAACACACCAGCAAAAAAATGGTCTTTTTGGTATTTAGTGTCCAAAGATGGCTCAACCGCAGAGGTGTGAGGCTTGGGAAGGAAAGAAGATGTTCATTGTTTAATTTGGATGGAATTCTGACACAACCGTTGGAGGAATTTTGGGATGAACCCAGAGAGCTGTACTAATCAGGAAGAAGGCTGTATAGCTGACAGAAATCTCTCTGGAGAAGAAATGTCCATGAAGAAGGATATGTGCAACAGAAGCCAAGGACTCAAATGGCTGTCCCAGGAAGGGTGCGAGGACCAAGTTCAGATCCTGGGGAAATAAAAGGTCTCCGACCAGAAGAATTGTCATCAAACATTCTCATGCCACGGTCTGTTCTGGACTGGCCTTGGGCCTCTTCTAAAACTGAGCTTTTAAAACCTAAAGGCTCCATTTTTTTTTTTTTCCTCATCAAAGCTCAATCGGACACAGCAGTATTTCTTCTCTAATTTCTCCAGAAATCCTGGTTTCTGCCTGGAATCTCTTTTGCTGTAAGAAAGGTCTGATTTCTTAACCTCTGATGAGCAGAGCCGAGTTCCTTTTTCTCCTGAGAGACCTCAGCAAAGTAAGGCCAGACTTGACAGTAGTGATTTTCACTGTTTCAGTTTAGTCACCAAGCCTGGAGTCAGAAACTTCTGCCTGTCTGAAGTGAAATGCGCTAAAATATTGCCCCTGTTTCTGGATCCGCATTTGACCCATCCCTACCTACTGCTTTTCACCTAAAGATGTGAGGGCCAGATAGTTCTCATCAACAGTAAGTATGTGCCTGTATCTTGTTCAAGGTGTCGTCATAAACATTCGGAAAGGTTCAGCTGGATTAAGTTACCTATCTAGGCAGAGCAAACTTTTGTTCATGCGTGGACTTACCAGGTCAAGAAAAGCGGGGTCAGTGGGAAAACTTAATGGTTCCTCCAAAGGGATGGTCCAACTTCTCTTTTAGGGACTGTGTCAAGGTGCCCAGAGAGCTATGGTATTCCTCTTCACGCTAAGTAAGGGTGGAAGGGAGAAGAGAGCTGTCTGATGAAGGAGTCATGTTGAAGCAGCTGGTGCCGGCAGGCTCTCTGATAACTACTTGAAAACATGAAAACCTCCAGTGTCCAAGGCTCTGCAGGGACCTTAATCTACCTTGAATCACGAAACTGTCAGAGACACTGTGAACATTTCAAATATGACAGCTGGAAGGTACTACAAGGCTATGAAAAAGTTCATACTGCAAATCATGCAGCTATAAGCAGGAAAATAAAGGGAATTTTATGTGTTTTGAGAGAAGTTATGCTGTAGGCTTACGGCTGTAGTTCAGCTGACCTCTTCAGATGAGAAGAGGGGAATGGGATTAATACACTAGCATGGCATCTTACTCAAAAAAATGTTCTGTTTTCTAAATGAGCTGCAATGTTGCAGTCCTAGAGATACTGAACAGCTAAAAGCAAAGTCACAACATCAAGAAATCCTCTAACTTAGGGAAGAAAGAAAGGAGTACTTAAGAGTGGCTTTGAAACACCAAGGGCAGCCATAAAAGTCCTCAAGGTTACCTTCTGATTCTCTATTTGCATTCCCTGTGTGTTTCTGTGAAATAGAGAGCATGAATAGTGGGAGGAAACCAAAGGAAGATCAGATCTCAGCAGGGCAGCCTCTTGTCAAGGGAGACTACCCCCGCTGTTTGCACACAGCAGCATAGCCTGGAGGGAAGAACTCTTGAACTGATAGCTAGGCATAAAGTTAAGTTTTCAGGTAGTTGAAACAAGGCTGCTTTGGTTTTCTTTCATCCATAATCTCCTTAAGGAGTTCTCTGGGAGAGCACCAACATCCTCACTTTAAAAGATAAAACATCCTTGTGCTAAGGCTTATTCTTCCAGATCTTACGTATTGCTTTTGGTGCTCTTTGCTTAACTTTATGGCATAAACTAGGTCTGTCACTTATCTTTTAACTAGTCTCATAAGTGTGATCTCAATGTGAACCTGATACACATTAAAGGCATTAAATCCTTATTGGGATACAGTGAATGTATTATCAGGGCAGAGAGGCGTGCATATGGAGCATCTGCTTCCCCAAAATGTGTGCTGAGAGCTTGGGAGTGAGAATCCCATCATCCCTGCCATGACTGCTGTAAGATAGTGCTGGAGCCGACATAAAGGAAGGGAAAAAAAAAATCGTCAGTGCCCTCTTGGTAAGCTGGAGAAAAGATGGCTGGCTATGGAGAATACTCACATTTGCCACATACAGCCAATAGAGAAAAATAACTTTAAATGCATTGGTAGAAATCCAGGAGTAGAGAGTTGAGAGGAAAAGAGGCGTGCGAGAGAGGAAGAACCAAGACGCACATGAAGGTGGGACCTAGCAGGCCTTTCTTGGCCAACTTACACAGAGAAAATGAAGGAAGTTGAAAAAAAGTGTAGAACTATACAACATGCTAAGGATTTACTAGTAAAGGAAAGTCAGTAAGCATATGGGTATGGGAAAAAAAACAAGTGGCGATGCTCCACGTGCTGGGACTCAGCCAAGTTATGTGAGCTCTGCCCCGTAACGGTTCTCACAGCAGGCGGGAAGCGGGGGCTGTGTGCATTGCCCAGACATCGCTACAGCCTCCAGCTCCAGGCTTTACCGACCAGAGGTCCACAGTATTGGTGAGCACCAGGAGAAGTGGCACGTGCGCATGTGGTGAGGCTGCCTCGCACCTCTGAGGGCAGATGGACACATCAAAGCACTTGAGGAGTCTCAACCCTCCAGCACCATGGGAGCAATGGGAGACATTAGGGCCAGTATTTGTCTCAATGGTGGCACATCTTTATTTCCCCCATATTTAAGTGTGTTGTTCAATACTGGTTACTTCAAATGTTTGTTATTCCAGGAGGAGACTCCAACTTCTTACACAAGCCTCGCAGACAATGGCTTGTAGAGCAGAGGGGCTGATAAGCTCTAGGAAGGTAGCCAGGCAGTAGGGCTGCACTGGGTATGGCAGCCTCCCAGCCTGCAAGGATACGTGCACAGGTTCTCAGACATCATTTACCTTGTAGTCTTACATCTCCATAGCAAAGCTGAGAGATAGCCAGCCCACACGCCTACCCTGGAACAACAGTTTCCTTGAAATATTCATTAGACAAAATGAAAGCCACAGCAGAAATGTTCATTAAAATACAAGGCTCTGTTGATGTGGAAAAATTTTGCTGATACTGCTACACACCTAGAAATATGCTGGTATAAGCCACTATGCAGATTTAAAAAGTAATAATATTATTTTTGAGTGGTTTAAATGTTAGTGTTCTTTCTAAGTAGTCAAACTGAGACATACAATGATCTTTTTTATGTTACACAGATGCCTCCTCTACTGATTCCATCAGCAGACATACATCAAGGACTTCTGACAGTGCCTTTGCCTCAGGACAAAATCCTGAGGCTCCTCTCAGTGAGCCCTAGTATGTAGCAGTGGTGGTTTAGATATTGCTGCCCATTTCTGCCCTGTAGAGGAGAAAACGCAGAAGTGGTCAGGAGTGCCAGGACTGTCCTAAACCTTAATCAATCCAGTGAACGTGTGCCAAAGCCCTCAGTCTCTACACGTTAAGATTGTCCAGAAAAACCTCCAAAAATGTGAACAGAAAGCAAACCAAAAGCATAGATGAGTTTACAGAGAACCCAGAGAAATGATATCTGAACTTCCCTGTTTTTCTCAGTGAAGAGCTAACTCAGAAATAATGTTTTTAAATCGTTCCAGTACCACTGGTTGGTAAAGGAGACAGATCACCCCTGTTTGCTGTATAAGAAGCTTGGTTTTTTCTCAGCTACTGGGGAGGCAGGCAAGGGGGCCTACATCTTTTACGAAATTTTGAAAACCGTAAGCCTCCCCCATGAGCTGCCTTTCCAACTCTGCTGCTGGACAGCCGAGCTTGCAGAGCCCAAAGGCACCTGACAGAGCCACGATGCTGGTCTGGAGAGTCACCGTGCGAGCGGTGTCTCACTCCCACGACTCACATCTAGGCCATGCTTGAAAGGTTATTACCTCCTTTTGCTTTCTGGACCAACCTGTCTCTTAATAATCCGGTACATTATGAAGAAAGGACTTGACTCCAAACCCACTAAAACCAGACAAAAGATAAAACATTGTAAATTAATTTAAAAATCAAAAAAGAAAAAAAATGCTAAAATAAAAATATTTTTCCAAGTCTGATTTTTACGCTCATGCCAAAGTTAATCAGTTCCCTCTATTTACTTCTGCCTTCTCTTTGCGATACCCATTTACAACGCATTCGTATACACTTGCAGCAACGTTGTGTCATGAAGCAAGATTCCAGCCTTTTGGGTCCTCGTGCATCCAAACCGGCTACGATGCATTTGCAGATGCTTAATTTTAAGCACCACGGAGCTCTGTTCCCAGATCTGATGTGCCCATTTTTTGCCAGATCAGGGCTCAGAGAAAAGTTTTTGGGAACAGCCTCCGTGTCACTTCTTCCCACGCACAGCAACCATACTGACAGCAGTGTATGGGGGAAAACAGCGCCAGGATTTCCAGACGTAAAATCCCAAACGCATGTGGTTTCTGGGAGATGGTTCTTGGGAGAACCCCAGTCCTGCTGCTGTCTGAAGTACATCGAGAAACACCTGAAGAGGAGAAAAAAAACAACAAAAAACACTCACAGCAGCCATTTCCTAGGCTAGAAAACAATGGAATTTTTATTGAACAGAGATGGCTCATAAGCACGCTCAAAGGAGTTCCACCTGCTGTTCAGCAATATTCATTGCCATCTGACAATAACCTATGGGGGCAGCTGTATAAAATAGGAATAAAATACCAAATTGCTATATTCATTAATAACTTTGCCTTCCACATACAGAACTGTATGTTATTTAAAGTCTGAAAATAGACTACAATTGTCAGCATTTAAACCAAACCTTTATGATAACAAATATACAAAAAAGGCAGTCAATATATTAAACATTTAAATCAATAGCATACATTTCTCAGAGGTAAACATTGAGCAAACAAAGCCACCGACGATGTTCAGAAATCAGGTAAACGTTTCAAGGTCAAGCTCCAAACACTGTAGCTTTCCTAAAGCCATAGTGGTATTACGCTTTTATCTAGCCCCTACATGGAAAACTATCTAGCATGAACATTTGAAATTATAACAGGAAATCGGAAGTTTCCTAAGTCCTCATTGTATTTATATTGAAGCACCTGCGGAGACAGAGGGCAGCAGGAGTTAAGCACTTTGTTTTGCGAGGCTGGGGTGTTAGTTCTCTTATAGATGAGGGCAACAGCGTCCTCGTACCAAGCACGAATTCCAGCACTGACAAAAGAGAAGTATTGGCCTGACAAACTGCATGAAGAATCAGCCTTGCCATTTGCGTTAAAACAGAAAGGGACTCGCATACCCGCCTATTTACGGAAAGCCTGTGCTATTTCTACTGCACAGAAAAAGTCTCCTTCAGTAGTTGATCTAATGCCTGAGTTTGAAAGCTTGGGATACATACATTACGCCCAAAAATAATGTGACAAATCTACTATCAACAAAAACATGTTTTAATGCCAACAACTAATAAAAGGTCATATTGCAATATTGCTCACAACATAAATGTACAATTTGCACAAAACATGGCTCTTCAACATGAATATTTTGCAAGCTACAATATATATATATATAATATGTATAATTTCTTTTCTTAAAGAATTCTATGCCAGAGTGCATGCAAAGAATTTCAAAGCAGTAACACAACAGGAGCAATCACTTGTTTACAGGTTACTGAAACCATTCAATACAGAAACACCGGGATATTAGATAACAGACAGACAGATAGGTAGATGTATATACACACTGCTTTTTCGTGGACCTTCCCATGTTACACCAGAAGTGTGGGCTCCCAGCAAGCTCTGACCCCTATGAAAGGCTGATCCAAATGGGGCTCTGAATGTTCTCCGCACTCTTTGACCATAAATCACTTCTGTTGGAGATGACAGCGAAGGAGGCACTTGTCCTTTAGCCAGGAGTGGAGGCAAGCAATCTTCTCTATAGCCAACATCTGTTCCCGTTCCTGCTCCTTCATCTCTATGCAGTGAGTGGTGAGCATCTATCCATCCTATGTTTTGGCTGGTCCCAAGCAGTCTCCTGCAGCCTTTACAGTTGGAAACCCAAGACTGGAGAACCTGGATCTCCTAAACAGCAGTGCACAGCACTGCCACCATTCCAGTCAGATATGTACAAGGAATGACATGTATCCTCTGGTTTAAAATTTACATAGAGTATATACAAATAAAGCTATTCTATCAAGGTGCAAGTTTATTATTCTCTGGTGTGTTCCAACAAAGATTTCTTAAAAACCTTTACACAGACCCACCAGGAGAGTTTACACAAAGTTGACATTTTGTCATAGTTCATTACGTAGGCTTTGTTCTGCAAGCTCCATAATGGAAACTCCCGTTATTTTCCCTGGGAGTTCTGTCTATGCACAGGACTGGATTTGGTAGACTACAGTCACGTCTAATATAATTTCCTTGACTTCAATGCATTTTTAACGGGGTGAATTGGCACCATGTGGGGTTTTTTTCCCAGGAAGTCATCAATCTCTATGAAATGAGGCAGGACATGTAACTGGACATCGGGGGGTTTGCAGTTCATGTGCCCAGTCCAGCTTTCTTTGCTTTTGATGGGACTGTGGTATGTGAAGGTAGCACAGTTTGGCCCCAAGGGTATGTTTGGAAGTCCTTGGCACTATTTTACACTAGCTGACAGCAGGCAATGCCCTCAAAGAAACTTAAAAAAAAAAAAAGACCAAATGTAATTTACTAAAGAGTAAACATCAGACCGATCCACTAAACAGATGGATATGGAATGCAACTTGTCTAAATTTAGAATGGTAGATGTTTTCTTAGGCAGGTCTAAACTAATAAAAATCTTTCCCACCCCATGCAGGCCTCATTCTGCAGCATGTAAATATATGATGCTTCCAATAAAGTCATTGGAAACACAAAGGCTGTGATCAACGAGTAGAAGGAAAGCCTACCCTCTCCCATTTCCCCTCAGCAAAAAAAAAACCTCAAAATTGTGCAACTAACTTGTGTGACATAAATACACGTTTACGATCCCTGCTGAAGTCAGGCTGCTGTGTGCAATGCCAGCAGGATTTGGCCTTCAGCCTTTATGGTGTACCAGCCACAACTGTGCAGATGACTGGATGGGAAATTATATCTGCTAGTGCATTAAAAAAAACATACAGCCTTGCAGTAACTCCCATTAAGGATTCCCACTGACTTCATGAGAGCCAGCGAGCAGACTTTAACAAGTGCATGTTCTGCACCGTGGGAGTTAAGTTTTTCAAAAATCTTTCTCTAGTACCATTTTCCTCCATTTTGTAACTTGATTAGCACTAGGCATTCAGAGTAGAGGCTTTGCAAATGTCCTTTCAAGCTAAGGGGAGTATTTTACACTAGAAACAAAGATCACCAATTAATTAATTTTTCTCTTTTTCAGAGTAATACAATATTAAAAAAAAAATAAAACAAACAACTTCCTGGTTTCACATGCTGCTCTGCCTTTGTACAGTGATAACAAAATGACATCTAGCAATGACAAATGAATCATAATCTCATTGGAGATTTTAAAAGGATCAGCATCAGACAGAATGGGGGTTAAGATAACCCAAGGTGCACTCAGAGAAGACGCTTTCAGAGTTTTCCCAACGTTTATGCTAAAAACCTGATTATGTGACAGAACATGTAAAGCTTTCTGATCTTGCTGACTGAATACATTATACTCAAGGGAAAATCATGTTCATTTGAAAAACAGTAATTAAAAAAAAATCAAAAGAAATTACAAATACAAACACACATTCTAAGATAACGTTCAAGTTGCGGACACAGTGGACAAAAGCTCCCACTTCAGATTATGGCTGAGCTCCTCTTTTTTTAATACATTCCCTGCTGCCTTGTTTCAGAGCACCCTAAGTTAGTGTCTTCAGTGGAAACATTAACAGTACAGATCAGGCAATTTTCAAAAGCATCTAACAGACTTGAAAGACTGACATCTTCAAACTAGCTACAGATGCATATCTGTCTTTTTGAAGAAAAATATTTGGTTCCAGAAACATTTGTACTTCTTTCTCTATTGAAAAACATCTGCCATCCTATTGTCTATACTCTGACTCTCTCCGCTATTTTATTTTAATCCATCATAAATGGATAAGCAAAGGGGAAGAAAGCTTCACCTGTGTTGTTAATTGTAGATGACCTCAAACATGCTCGTGAAGCCACAAACAAGTATTTAAGCTACATGTGTGGGATGGAGGACAATATCTCTGTGTCTGTTGACGATTACTGTTGGGTTGTGTCACCTTTCATTTGTTTCTCAATAAAAAGTCAGGTGAAACCTTCCCATAAAACCCCAACAGCGGATGGCGGCAAAAAAACCTACTCTGCTAGGGGAAAAAACCCAACAAACTCCTATCGATTGTCACAAATGCAAAACAATCATAACCATTCCTGGACTTACATTACACAAATTTGGAGTCTGCCTAAAAGCTGCAAAAAAAAAAAATAAATCAAGATTAGCTCAATGGTTTGCACCATTCTAGAAATCGTTTTATTTCTCTTTCTCCTCTCCTCTTGCTTTCATTTTTTTCTTCTAGCTTTAAGTTCAAAGACACCTCAGAGACAAGCGGGAGCGGATGTAAAGAGGGAGGCAGGAAGGAAGGAAAGAGTTGTCCCACAGACAACGGTAGCTCTTCTGCCTTTTCAGGCTCCCGCTGGGATTTCCCCATGCAGCTGCTCTTTTCCATGGTAAACATAAAGATACCAGCCCAGCCCTTCAGAAGTGGATGACAGAGGAAGGATCTCTTCCCCATTTAAAGATCGAGATTTCGCTTTCTAATTACAGATATGCATTTGACTTGGAAAATGTGAGATGCGCAAAGGCTTCAAAGGTGACATAGTATGAAAGAGAGATGGAAAACAGACCTAATCCACAGACTAGAAAAATCAATGAAAAGGCTTCCAGCAATTTTAATGGGGCAAATTTCATCATGCTTTCATGTTTGGTTTGTGAATGATGTTATGCTACAATCTTAACTTGTATTTTTCCTAGAACATTTGTACGTCCTTCATTTAACATGTAAATTATTTCTTGAACCTTGTATCAAATATTTATAAATGCTAAACTAGGTACAAAGTGAAACCCGTTTGGGAAAGTGGAGCGGAGGGAGGTTTAGCTGCACTAATGGATATTGCATTAATGCTTAGCATTGAGGAAGGCTGACTGCCATTAACAAGAAATCTCATTACAAACATGATTTCACGCCTCATAACATATCCGGTAGATCTATTTACTGTCCATCTCTCTCTTGAACATACAAACACACAAAGATCACTATGGACAGAAAATCCAAAGCATTGCATACGCTTAACCTTTTCTTCCCAATAAAAAAGCCAACCAACACACCACCAAAAAAACACAAAGGGGCAGAAGACGCACAGCTTGAATGATATAGAACAAATTATTTAACGATGCCACTTCTGTCCTGAATGACTGAAGATGCTTTTCAGACTTCAACCTAATCGACAGCCTGCTCTGAGGATAATTAATGCACAAATGGTATTACAAAAAGCTTTCAGATGAGCGGGACTGAAGGACACCGTAGTAGCCCACTTGTTACTGGGGGGTGGGTGGGGAGAATGTCATATTTCCTGGGTTTTTTTTTCTGCTGCTCTTCTTTATATTATGACTCAAAAAATGCAGGATCCAGATCCCTCTTCTGTGTGGTAGTTGGCAGAGCGAAGAGAGAATGGGGAAAAAGAGAGTTGACCTTATCTTGGAGCTGTAAAAAGCCCATTATCCAACCTTCCACACAATGCTGAAGAGATCAGAAGGAATATCCTGCATTGCAGAGAAAGGGACTGACTTATTTATTGTATGCATAACGCTTAGGCACCTCTGTTCCCACTGGTACAGCACATATGGCTGTACAAGCAGCCAGAACACTCGGAGAAATACGGACAGGAAGCAACACACTGGTCAAAATGTACTGATGGGACTTAAAATAGGTCAAGTTTTTCTAGTATTAGTTGGAATTTAGCCAGGAACATGAGGTCAAAAAGCTCTCGGATACTTCCCTTTAGTCCCTGTATTCTTCAATGGATAAACATGAACTCCTAACTCAAGGAAGACTGCACGTCCCCAAATGGCACAATTAGTCACAGTCTCAATAATTGCAAGGCAAAAATCAGTTTCCAAGGTATTGAAACAACGGTCCCAAATTTGTCTATCAGTGGTCTACCCAGGCTTGAGCAGGTTAAGCAGGGTGTTTGATCAAGTGAATGCTTGGATGCTGGGGAAGCAGCTTTCACTCTGATGAGACTCCAGGGGCTTCCTTACCTTCTACCCCAGCAAGGCACAGCCAGCGCTGGGGCACGGGGCCCTTCGACCCTGCTCAGGGGCACATCTCAGCCCGCAGATGTGCTGTGAGCTCTTTAAACACTACGCAGAACAGAGAGAAGCAGACTTTGGGAAAGCTCATTTGAAAGCCTCTCACGCAGTAAGCTATAGGATAGTCAATTTATCCACTGCTGGGAAGGGGAAAGGGTAAGGCTGGGCTCTCTTGAACCTGCGGCTTGAACAAGTCCAGATGTTTTGAACCTTGTTAATCCATCCCTGCCAGAACATATGAGGTGTTAAGGCTTTGACCTTAATTAATTAAAATGACCTCCTTATGCACTGGCTTTTTCTAAGGTGGCTGTCTTTTGATTTCGTCTGAACATCTCTATTTTCTAATGTGGCTTATTTTAAACCATGGATGATTTCTGATTGGGTATTTCAGGGAGTTTTATTTCCCTGCCTTTGTTTGCTTTAGAAAGGCAATAAGAAACAAGATTGCTTCTCACTGCGCTGGGCAAAGCCGAGTAATGGAAGTTTTAATGAAAACACAGCAGCAGAGATGATGGGAAGTGGAAAGACCAAAGTTAACCACACACAAAGGGGTTCAGGCAAATTCACTCTCGCAGCTGCGGCAGCGGAGATATTTATAAGGACAAAAAAAAGCTACCAATTGCTAGAGCTCCATGGCCATATCTGAGCAGTGGGACCGAGCAAACCCTCTGTGCGGGCGCTGACGAGACCAGAGCCAAATGGGCTGGTTGGGGATGCTGAGCAAGGGGTGGGAGATGGGGCTGCTTCCTCCTCACATCCTGCCCTGTCCTCTGCCCTTCCCTCCCCTTTGACTTCGTGGCAGCTCAAGCGTTGGAGAACAAATAAAGCAGCAACACTGTAACTCTGAAATCCAAAGCGAAGATCTGGGGCTAGACATTTAAATTCTTGTACCTAGTCCTTTTCCCTTACTGAGACCTCTTTGTTAGCGCACCATCCAACAGGGCCAGAAACCTATACCTACTCTAAGCGTGCCCATTCACACAGTGCCATCACCTCTGCAGGATGAAAGAACTGCAGGCCCAAAGAAGGATGAAAAATGCCTCTCCAAAGGAAAACAAACGCCACAATTGCTGTTCTGGTACATCACGTAAAATCAGGTGGACAGATTTAGCCAACTAAACAGCATAGCTTGCAAACCACAAGATGTTTGTTGAATTTAACCTATCCAGCCAACGCAAACTCTCTTGCAAGTTGCTGACATGTCTCCTGGGTGTTTGAGCAACAAGCAGTCCAAGCAAAGCACAAAAAGCATCATCTACTGAGACTACATTAACTATAGGAGAACGTGAGATACCACATCTGAACCCTCTGCATGTGCCAAAGATAAACACATGATAGGTCAACCATGGCTGTTCCACGCAAGAAGCCCTGAACAAAGCTGAAAGAATGAGAATTTAATAGCAACAAAAAGAACTTGAATACCCCCCCTCCTGCCCACACTGAGCTTGCTTCCCCAGTTCTTAGGCTCACTGAAGGCAGCTGACAAATGCCCATTAGCTTCTGTGGGCTTCCAGTTTTTTCTTCTGCTTTGGGCACTGCGTCTGTAACGTTTTCAGCAGGGTCTCATTGAACTCATGGGTCATTGACTCACAGCTGAAGACTCAGCTTCACTACTTTTTGCTCTTGGAGGCCTGTTTTAAATGGTAGGTCAGGTGCAATTCTGCTGAAATGTGATAAGCTGGTCAGAGTGGGCAGCCTCAGTTCTCACCCACTGAGATAATGGGCCTTGCCTCAAAATAAATAACAAGTTAAAAATATAAAAAACATTCATCTTGTTATAAATGTACGGCAGATGTGATCTGAAGTGCTACGAGTTAAGAAATATAAATGTTGTGCTTTTTGGCAGACACCTAAAATTAGTGATATTTTCATCTATAGGGTTTCAGATATTATTTGAGTGCTATTTCAAGGCCAACTTTCTGCAAGCTAATTTATTAAATATTACGACAAATCCTAAGAAGTCTTTTTAATACTTATATATTTCAACATCTCTAGGCCAGGGGATGAAAGCAACATCAGGCCCTTCATTTCTGTAAAGTACTTGCGGAGCCTCACATGAAAGACACTCTGTCAAACAAACTAACTTCAAGTCTTTGACTTCAGATAACTCTTGTTCATAAAAAACAAAAATACAATCATCCACCGACTTCAGAGGCAGCTTCAGTGCATGCAGGCTTCAGGATGTCATCTTTCAGCAATATTTTTAAGACAGAGCCATCTCCTGAGGGACACTGAATACTTGCAACTGACTTTGACAAGTTCTGCAGGTTCTTGGCTTCTCCTAGGATTTAGCCCATAGACAAGAGTACTAGAAATGTCTTTTCCTCTAGGATGGCCGGAACCTTGCCTTGAGTATGTGGATGTGTGAACTTTTTACCACCTGTATTTTTCTTGAGCATAAAACCCCACAGATTTAAACAGGGTCTTGCATACCTGAATCCCACAGACCTAGTTGCACCGCATGCTGTAACAGAACCCTCTTCTGATTTTGGACAGGTATGGGGAAGGAAGAAGAGATGCCCTTTCTTTTTTCTCACCACACCACCTCAGAGCAGTTTATTTCAGTACAAACTGAGGATTTCCCTTTTTCTTTTAATCTTCTAAGAGCAGCACATTGTGCTACGCTCTGAAACAAAACGAGAATTTCCAAAAGCCCCCAGCACACCACGCACTGCAGCCCATCCAGGGCTTCTGCAACGTGTGGTATGAGGCCAGTGGCCAGTGGATATTCACTACAAAAAGGCTCAGCGTCAAAAGCAGCATGTGGAGGATTCAGCAAGCAGCTCCCACTAGTGCAAATAGGAGCCTGGCTACTAAGCCTTCACACCTCTTTAAAGATGTTTCCTCTGTCTTTAATAGACATTTGCACAAATCTACTCCGAAGCCCGGACCATGCAGGCAAAAGTTTTGGCTGGGGAAAAAAAAAAGTCTTAGCCGTTAGAAAGCTGGCCCTTTTCCAGAATGGAGAGCATCTGGCCACCAGCTGTGTTTAGAGGATGGCAGGCGTAAGGAATAGATCAGGGGAAAATCTGAGAAACAAGTAGACAGTGCTGAAATTTGTCCTGAAAAGAATACCAGCCTTCCTCTGTGATGTCCAAAACCTTTGCCCTCCTACATTCCCCATCCTTTTCTCTTCCCAGCTCTCAAGCCAATTATTGGAAAATCGCCCATTCAGGAGAACACAGATACCCTTTCTGGGCTTGGGCAGGAATCCAGCAGGGCTCTAGAGTTAAAAACAAAAAAAAAAGGGGGTAGTGTGGAAACTGGCAGCATGTGAGGGAAAGTGGAAATGTGAGGGAATTCTGGAAACTAAGGGAGGACCTTGTAGAGAGGCAGAAGGAAAGATCTGCCATGAGGATTTACAGGATGCCTGTAAGTCCTCAAATATTACAGCAGTGAATTAGTATAAAAAAAGACAGATGGAAAGGAACAGAAACAGCTCTTCACTCATTACAGGCTGGAAAGTTAGGACTTAGAAGAAAAAAGAAAAGCACAAGTTCTTCTAAGGTGGTTGTATTTTTTTCTATTTCACCTAGATTGGAGGCAATATTTTCCCTCAACATTTGTAAATTATTGCAACTCATACAAAGACTAAAGAAGCAGAGGGCTTTTTATTTTCTAAGATGATGATAGCATCTCTCTAAAAGATGCTAATAAAATGCCCTGCTGGAAACAGCCTTATCTGATAGGGATGGTATTCATGGGCACCCACTGAAAATCACACTGCTTTTTAGATTAAATTGACAACAGAGCCCTTCCCCCCCAGCCCCAGATTAATGGAATGAAGAATCCATGCATGAAGCCACATATAATCAAGCTTGGAGATTATGAAACAGGCTAGAAGACAGGATCAGAATTGCAACTGATCTTGACAAAGTGGGGAAAACGCCCCAATTAAAGCAGTACGAATTTAATGAAGACAAGTTGAAAGAGTTACACTTTGGAAGGTGTAGTAAACAAATGCACAAATAAAAATGGGAACTCCTGGGAACGTGAGTTGCCCAGGAACTGTAACAGAAGACAGACTAGATCAAAGTCAGCCATGGGATGTTCTTGTAGAAAATATTTCGCGATATATTTTCTGATATGCTGTACATAAACCTCAGGAGACAGTTACTCTGTCTTGCTTGTTACTGTATAAAACGCCTGCTGGAGTCCTGCATTTTGGGGAAACTGGGGAGTCATGAGGGGAATGGCAGCAAAAATCAGAGACTGAGAAAATAGTAGCAAAGGAACTAGGAAAGACTTATACTAGTGAGGAAAGTAGGATAGTTCCTCTCATACACAGAATAATCTTGTAAGAAGATTTTGTAAGATCATCTGTTCTTCCTGTCAATCAGGGAAAGTGGCTCAATTTGTAGTAAATTCCGAACAGTGTCTTAGGAAAACCTTCCGATTATGAGGATAGTGAAGATCATGGATCCCCATCACTGGACGTTTCAAGCAAGACAGCCTGCAAGCTGTCTGTCATGATTCAGCTCGACCTCACCCAGCCTCGTGGCAGGAGAGGTGGACTTAAAACCATGGTTTTCACACTCTGGTCTGCGGATCGACAAAGGTCTGCTGACTACTTCCAGGATAAATGAATGCCAGGGTTACACAGGGGCTGGCCCTTCTACTGGCAAAAGTGATGGGAGTCACAGGTCGACAAAGAATTGGAAGTCATGGTTATTTTTTTTTAAGATTCCTTTCAGCTATACACCTATCACTTTGGGATTACCAATGGTTTGAAGGGCAAAAGTTACGCCCTTATACATCAATAGCGACAGTTCCTTCCTGCAACAGGTCTGAACAACAGGTTCTTGGGTCTTGCTCTCTCCTACTGTTTGCTAGACACCAGCACAGCAGATCTCGCGGCAGCAGTGGGTGCCACGCTTTCTCTCGTGCTCAGTCACCCAGATTCACAAGCCCTGGAAGGAGCAATGGGACACACGAATGCGTGGGCTGCCGCAGCTCTGCTGATGGACTCACACAGCATGTGTTTGGAGGCAGCCACACTCTGTCGCTAGAGCCTTTGGCTGGCGTATGCCTTTGAGTGCCCAAAGACGGTGATCACTCAGTTCACGTACGACCACCAAAGGACATGTTAAGTCTTTTATCTCTGAAAGAAAACCAGCAAACGTTACCACAGATACTAGATACTCTCAACTCATCAGAACGACTAGCCCAGAGTCATCAGTCTTTCCTTCCTCACGAGTCCCAGGCAGGTTCCTACAAATGCTCAAAAGACTTCACCCTCCAGGGGCAGCCTGTGCACACAGGACTCCACATCTCCTTACCGAGAGCACGGTTTGTATTTGAGCTAGAAACAGGGGCACTCCACTTGTGGCTACCATTATAGCATTAGATGCCAGACTGCCTATCCACAGGTACACCTGCAGACATATTTCCCAGAAAAAGCTATTTTGCCTACAGAAATAGGTATATGCAACTCCTGACAACTTCACTAGCCGTTACACACGTGCCCAAGGGAAAAATTTTAGCATCATGACTATCGTCTGAAAAATTTTGCTATTTTAAACCATGAAGCTGCGGGGTGAGGTCTGCTCCTATCTAGTTATCATTGGCATGGAAGGATGGGTTTCCATGGATGAGGAGGCACACCAAACGACAACAAGCACCCCTGCGTGTTGCTGTTGCATCAACCACTGTCTTGCTTCTGTAAGATTGCAGCATTCACACAGAAGTCGCCATTACCTAAATGTTCCAGACAACATCTTGCATCAACATCTACTATGCAGAAAAGAAAGAGTCTGATTGACTGACCTGCTGTGTCTCTGCGACATTAGTGGTGGTTTAGACATTTTTGTAATTTGTTGCAGAAACTGCTGAGACTTTAAAAGACCAAGCACACAGGAGGATTTACACCTCAGAGTCATAAAACAGCTTCCTACTGTGTTGATAACTAAAGCCAAAACTGTGTTCTCTGAGCATGCCAAAAGCTATCAACATGGAAGAGCACCTGACGTAGATACTTCAACAAAAGAACAAGAGGTTAACATGCACTGTCAAAATAAAACTTCTGAAGTCTATGAACTGGGCACAGTTTCTGAATGGCATGCTAGAAAATAAATATATTAATGTCACTTTGCCATGGAGAAGGCAACATCTTTGCCTACTTCTTGCTCTGGTTTTCAGAGACGGCATCAGGAATGTTGTGGCACGTAGCAGATTTGTCTTGCTAACGATACGCTGCAAAATAAATGAAGCTTTGACATTAAATCACACCCCTCCATCCCACCCCACCCAAACCCTGCATTGTAGATAACTTATACATTCTCAGGATACAGTGAGAAATCATTCTATAGTACATATTTAATTATAATTTAAAAAAGTCTAACTCGGACACAATCTCTGGCCAGTAGCAAAGTATTGACACATTACTGAAGTAAAGATCTGTTGCTGTCCCTTCACTGCAACAAACAGAAATCAGCATCTCGAGAAGGGTCTCCGGGGGTATCATATCACAACCAATTGCACCAAATAAAAAAAAATATGCTAATTTCACAAATGAAGTTTGACAAGAAGTAACATTGCATTTGTCTTGGCGAAACGAAGCACGAATGTAACATTTCACAGGTACAGTTACCATGCAACGCATGTTGAGTTTGTCATTGTTTTTTAACCCCAAATCACGAGTAGCATGCAGTTCTCCTGCCCGCCCCCCCCCCAACTACTGTATTAGAGATAGTCTGGGTAATGTACCTCTTTGGTGTAACCATAGCCTGTTAGGCAAGATTATACCATCCTAGGAAAGAATACAAGCAAAACTTCATCATATGTATGTTTGCACAATGTACATTTTTTACCATTTAAAAAAACAAAACATGTTACATAGATTCTCAAACACAGCTCTGTCAAAAATGAAATTTTAAGCTTAAGAAATAGTTTTTAAACTACAAGGCCACCCCATTACTTTTTTATGAACAATTTAAAAAGTTCCCACCCCTAAAAATCTGCCAGTATATTTCCTCAGCTGTAACAGTCTTACCCACTCTCTAATACAGTTGATCTTTGCTTGACAGCAATAACAGTTCTTACATTTCTTAAATGCACGAGATAATGGACTCCAGGATAGATATAGTTCTTAAATGTGTTACACTGGAACAAATCCGCCTTAAATGATTAATTGGTCAATTCGGGTGTTTCCTGGCACCACCGCTCAGGCAGGGACTTCTCCTGTTCACTGATGTGAGTTCTGGCTTTTGTTGACATCGAGCTCCACGACCACACACGGGCGTTCAAAATTTGAGTACAACAGCGATTCACTGGATACTCTTGTACCCTGTTTGCTCAAAAACATGGAGGAGCATTGTCTTCTGTATTCCCTCATCCAAACGGGGCAGCAGCCCCATCGCGGCACCTTTGGCCAACACAGAACTATTTGGATGCAAAGTAGAATTTTTTAATTATTTTTTTTTGTAGTTGTTTAAGCAACTGCAATGGGTTTAAGCAACTGCAACAGCAGACTTAACTTGCAGGGTCTTTATTAGAGGGTTACCGTCTTCCTCAGCTTTATACAATGGAGCCCTTTGAAGAAGACAAATGAATTGACTGAATCCTTGTGGCCAACGTCCTCTGTAAGTCTTGTAGTACATTTTGACCAGACGTTTCTCCATTCTTGTCATACAACAGCTGTTTGAAAGCTTCGTTTTCAATGAGGACCATCATATTTTTTAGAAAGTAGCCTTCACAATAGGCAGATAGTTCTGTGACTCCGAGAAACTACAAAAAGTGAAATTAGAGAAAGATAACTATTCTGATAAAACCTGCTCAACAAATACAGTGCGTAAGAATTGCACAAACAAATACACAAACTAAGACTTTCAGACAGGCACAGTCACCCTTACAGATATATGTGGGAGGGGAAGGAGTTAATCAGTATTTTACACTGATGATTCTGGTCACAATTGCATGTTATAAGGCCACGGCTGTTAAGCAAACAAACTTTGGGGCTGAAGCTTTGCTCCCTTGGAAATTAGTGGAATTTTTACCACAGAGTTCACTAGACCCATGATTTCATGCTAGGAGTTACACCCTAAAACTATAGGTTTGGGACAACTTACTACAGACCAAGTTTAATTAATGCCATCTTTTAGGAAGGACGGAACACAGGGCCTGTCATGAGAAGTTTCATGCTTCAAGGAATCTTTGGAGGAGAAATGGAGGTTTGCAGAGCATGTGGTTTGAGGCTGTCAGTATCCCCCTTCTGCTGAACCACGTATGGGTAATAGGCAGGGATACTGACATGTGCAAGGAAACCTTAAGGCTGGGAGCAAAAATCTATGCGCAAACCTTAAATAACTCATACTGGTTATTTGATGGGTGACCCATACTGGCCATCACCCACTGGCTAGATCCTGTAGTCACACGACACGTATAGCCATGATATTCCACTGTAATTACAAGCCAATGCAAGTGTAGAGATGCTCAGCCCATCCTCCAGCCCAAGTAAGCTCCTGCTGGGTCCGAGCTCGGAGTAAAGCGGGAACCTTTGGCTGCGAGGTGCAACCCAAAGGGCCAGAACTGCTGCGGCATTGCATAGGTTTGGGTCCAGACTGCAACAGCTACACAGCAGCGTTGCCCACCACCACCTTAATATCACAACCAGAACCAAGAATGGAAATCGCTAAAAAAAAAAAAAAAAAAAAAAAAAAAAAAAGCTAAAAATAAAGAATTAAAAAGCCCCAAAACAGATTAGGCCTAAGTCGGATCTGTCTTCCCAAGGACAATGAATTATTTCAACTTGAGATCAAGTTGGTGAAAACCATGTAAGTTTTCATCAAATTATTAATGCATTATTTTGCACGTGGATGTGACAGCATAACTGTGAATCTGTATTCTTCTCTTAAGCACCATTCATCCCTATCTGTTATTTCAATACATTCATGACGTTGAGGAAATAATGTATTTTTCTTTTCTTTTTTAGTTTGTTCTCAGGCCCAAGACTGCAATCTGCGCAAGTGCTGAGTGTTTTAGGCAGGTATTTGAAAATCCAATTGATTTCGCTGGGAGTTTGGGGGCATTCATGTAAAACACAACTGGTATCCAGAGGTAACTAATCAATCATCATTATAAATCCAATTTGCCCAGTTACTTCACTTCTCTCTGGAGGTAAAAAAACAGTGACAAAGACTTTGAAAAATGAAACCCTGAAAGTGATACTAATCCACCGTCTGCCTTTGTAGATGTTGCAATTGAAAGAATGGAAAGCCTGGAGGGATGCCACAGATGATTTTAATACTCTCAATTAAGTTTTTTAATTGCAAATGTGACCAAATCCGTATTTTCTCACCTTCCTACCAATACTTCACCTATTTAGCCCGGAGTTTCAATCTCTTTTTTCCTACAGCTCCTTTTACACAGCTCACCATCCTGCTGAACACAACCTATGCCACCACCACAAATAGACTTCCAAATCTGTTCTCACTTCATGCTATGATTCCACAAAGTATCTTTCTCTCAATCATGATGACAAAGACTGTGCACCATGTGTCTGTGGGCCAACCTGCTCACACATCCCCATCTGGAAAAGCAAGTCTCAGCATCGCCTGAGTTCCTGCAGGTGCAGCTGAGCTTGCAAAGTAGCAAGGATGAGAAAAGGTACCTACAACAGGAGCAAATTACTCCAGACCTGCTCCTGGCTGATGCGGTGTTTCCTGGCTTCAGTGCCTGATCATCTTATTCCCATCCTCACTGCAGTGTAACACAAGTTTCTTCCATGCTTCAGAGGGCAACATGGAAAGGTAGATGGTTGCCTGGCAAGCTGCGCTTGAAGTGCCTGTGAGCTCCCCTGGCTCACCAGGACCATCTGGCCTCTTTCGCCACATACCATTATCTCGTATTCACATAAAAAACCAAATGAAGTGGCTGTGTGATGGGAGCACTCTGGGCAGAACGATCTGTGCTCAGATTAATCACCTGCACACCACACAGACCAGGTGCAAATAGATGGAGCGTCTTCTCTGCTCTGCAGACAGCGTAATAGAGAGGTATCTGAAATACCTTTAAATGTGCTAGCTGAGGTCCTGGGAACCTTCTGGCTATAGCGGTAATGAAACTTAGCCCTGGTAATTTATTGGAAGCAGGCTAAATTAGCTCCAGCAGAGCTCCAGCGTGATGCTTGGCTATCTCTGCGATGCACTGCCCATGCCAGTGCCACCATGACCCTGGCTGTAAAAGCCTCTCAAGTACACCGTTTCCACTGACTCCACTGCAGGCACAAAAAACTTGCAGACTGGGGCCCTTACAGGCAAAGAAGGAGCCAGATTTAGCTACAGGGTTTGTACAGTCCCAGCATCAGCAGTGTACAAGTTCCTCAGACAGGTCTAAAGCTCCATGTAAGAACCTTCTTCAATCAGGATGTAAATAACAACCACATTTCACAATTCAAAGAAAACATGTGATTTTAAAACAAAATTATTCATTTTACTTTTAGTAACAGTAATAAAAATTGAGAAGTTCCCACATGAGCTAGAAGATAAATCAAATATTTTTGAAAAGATTCCAACACTGCTGATTTTTTTTCCTATTACAATAAACAGACCTAAAGATACACCTAATTTCTTATTCATTTTATAGGTGGAACTTAAGCCGTTTCAAACTGCGCTGATTGCGCATTATCTGTGCATCAAGACCTAACATTACTACTCTCTGTAGGAAATACCCGATAATGGGAAGGGAGGTCAGACCTGCAGGGGTTTGGAGCAATCTGCAGGATTACTCTGTTCAATCAAACCTCTGTGTCACGCTGCACCGTTTTATCTTTCATATAAGACCATGTAAGTTAAAGAAAAAAATCATCTAAGGAACGCTTTAAAAATATTTCAATGCAACTATTTGTATATCATTTCCATCTTCCAACTGAAAGTCTAACTACTAAGCACACAAGAGCAGGAGAAAAACTGAAACTAATCAATGTGGCAACCACCTCCATCAATGAGCAAAAATAGGTTTTCCAGGTCAAAAAATGCCATGCTTTTATGCCTAATGACTTAGGCCCCCTCACAAGCTAAGTAAATTATTTGATTCCAATAAGAAGCTATGAATCTCTCCTCTCCAAGACATAAAATTCTCATTACCATCCTTGCACGGCTCAGAGACGTTGCACTTTGACAATGTGGCATTTTTATATATTGACAAGCTGTCACCAGCACTGAGTACATCACCCCAGCGGGCTTCAGGCAGGAGGAAACAGGAAATTGTAATGGGAAAATGCAGCTTGGAAGGTGAAAGACAGGTGTCCTATTCAGTTAGGTGATTCTTGTTGAATAACTCGGCAGTTTGGGTTGCCATGATAAGGGACAGGTCTGCCCCACAGTGATACACTCAAATTGAGTTTGAAGCACGTAGAGAAGGGGGTGAGCAGTTGCCACAGATGCTCTTAGACTACATGATTTAGGACTGTCACTATACTAGGTAGCTATTTGCCACTCAGTCCCAGTAAATGACAAATCTTAAATAAATAACAAAACTACCACTACTCATCATAAAACTGACCTACGAGTATGACGACAGACACATAACATAAAAGCATATGTGGTTATTTTTACCTTGGCATGATTATAAATATCCACGCAGTTTTCTGTGTTAATGCTTTTTGCGCAAATGATCTCACAGTGTCGTTGCAAAGCTTCAAGCTGGAAAAATTTAGCAGCCGACAGAAGCTAAAAAAAAAAAAAGTATGGAAAAAAATAGTCACAACTGCTGAGTGATACAGAATCAGAGCTTGCTTCTTTACTCTTTCATTCTATTCTTCTCCCTACCCCTGCTTCAGTTTCGTGAAAGTACTGACAAACAGTCAGAATGAGAAGGTTGCTTGGTTGCTTCAACCCTTTGCAGTCCCCTCTAGATGACACTGCGGGAAGCTGTATTTGGAAAGCCCACCACAGGCTGTTCAGGTCCACGTCCTGACTTTGGGGCCAGGGGAGAGGGAAAAAGGAAACGGCAGCTTGGAGAGTCTTTGGTCACTTTGCAAACGTGACTCTACAAGGAGGGATCTGCAATTGCATTCCAGGAGAAAAACATTCGGGTTCAACTGTTCCCCAAGCTCTGGGTGAAACAGAGCACCTGGTCTGGATGTGGGGATGTCAGCGGAAGTGCCAGGATGAAGAGTATAGAGGAATTAAACCAGATGATGATAACCACGCTGGGCAGTCTTAAAAATCTAGAGAGGGAATCAATGTCAAATCTGTCACCTCAGCAGGCTCAAGGAAATGGAGTCAGATCTCCGTATGCTCCTTGCTCTAGCTCATGAGCAGTGGTCAGATCATGTCTAGGCCACAGGCACTGAAACACTGCCCAGCTCCACGTGACCCCAAGGAGTGGGTACACAGCAGGACATGATGCAAACATGGGAACCAGCTTGGTGCGAGGCACTGCCTACTTAACATTCACGTTAGTGCCACGTGCCTGTATCCTGCGCTACCATGGCTCTCCTGCCATCAGGACTCAAGGTGACCTCCCTCTTTGGTGATGTATCCACTCCATGGATATGCTACCTGGACCACCACTGCCTTGGGATGTCTGTGTGCCACTGCACTCTGTGGGCATGACTTGAAGCCTGTGGGGTGAAAATGGCTTAAATTCTGAGTTCTCCAACTGATTTCAGTAGTGCTAAGATTTCCCCTGTTGCCCTCTTTCCATTTTTTTACAGCAGGGAAAAGGAATCTCATTTTCTGTCTTTCCATGGTAGGTCATTGCCTCTGGCTCTTTGCTTTGCCTTAGGAAGCAGGCTGGGGTTCTTCATTGCTTGACACCTTGCTCTAACCCAGCCAGGTCTCTTAGGCCAAGCTGTTCATTTATACAGCCCTTATCATCTAGGGCTGCATGACAAAAAGCTATCCTGTGAATCCCAAAAGGGCTCTCATGCCACTTGGTAGGAATGTTGGGGAACAAAACCCTGAAACTTCCATGACATTATTCTGACTTCTCCTGTGCAGTCTGCTCAAGCTCTGCTTTAATCCCATAAATAAATCCAAGTGCTGGAAATCTGCAGTGCTGATGTGATAGCAGCCAGCTGGCCCCAATTATGAATTGCCACAAAGATTTCTGTAGAGTATTTCTGGTGCTTCTTGTTATCATATTTGTAATAAGGCAAGTTGCTAAATGCAGTTTTGAAAGATAAAGCCAAATCCTCTTCCAGCTGCCTCTGTGGCTCAAGCAGTCACGTGCTGGTTTGTAATTACTTTAAACTGTGAGGAACCGTGGCCAGATCTGTTATCAACAGATCAATCAATCAGTCATACATTCTTGAGTCACAGAAGTTTTGAGATGTCACAAAAGTAGAGCAAGCAGCCAGCTGAACTGCAGCACAAGCTTTTTAACAGCCTAGGTGATAACATACGCATCTCTATAAAGCTGTTGCACTGACTAGTCTGAGATTCCTCATTTCAGAAAGGGCTAGAAATTCAGGAGATTCTTTTAAAACTACGAGTGAACCAGAGAATCAGCGATCTTTTCCTATAAAGCTCAGAAAGTCAATGTGGGCATGCTTAGTTAAAAACCCACCGCCTGCGTTGGAGAGGGATAATTTCAGTCTGGACTAGTTCCATGCTCTGGCTACCAGCAGGGTTGGTACAGATGTCCCTGTACCCACCAGAATTAAGATTCACCCTGGCCACTCGTAGTCCAAAAAAGAATTGCTCTCGGTTTCTGGTTAGCAGTACTTTGGTAAAACTCAAGCCTTGCATGGATGCCCCAAACAGAAGCGTCATAGGGACAGATTAACTAATGTAGGTAACAATAAAAACATCATGGTGGCAGACTATAATCTGTACGCTGATGATTACCAGCTGTTTAAGGAGCTCTGATTTTAGTATTTACTGTCCTGTATTCTTTTTGGCTGCCATAATTTGGTGATTGTCAACAGGAAAACTCCCTGAGTGACTACCAAGGATTTGCTCAAATATCTCTTAGTTCTCTATAGTTGGAGTCATTAGGCTGATCATAGCTGGTAATGACAGCACACGGTACTGGGAAGAGGATGACTCAACATCCATACAGGTTGTGGATGTGTGGCTACGCTGAAGGCTCAGTCAGCTCCAGTTGGCTTGGTTTGCCTTTTGCAAATGGGCACAACAGCATTGGATGTCTTACATGAAGTGAGAAAGGGGCAAAGAAGCCTCTATATCTCAGGGAGCACCTTGAGGTTTTATTCACAAAAATTGACAGTCACATGCTTGAAATTGAACTGAAATGTGACTCCAGTGGGATTTCTCCCATGGTACATGCCCAAGAATTTTCATGAGTGAGGAACCAAATTAGATGTTTTTACGTTGCTGAGGTAGGTCTGGACATCTAAGCCTGAGCTAATAAACCAAAAGTTTATTTGAGTGTGGCAGACAGAAGCTGACTGGTCCAGCTGGAGCAGAGAACTTCACCTCTCAGGCTGATAGAGAGAGAGGATGATCTACTATGCTGCTGGGAGTTGCTTCTGGATTTTGGCAACACCAGTTTAGCATTTCCTTGAGAGAGCTTCGCAAAACATCTAACTAGATATTTCAGATACTTTTTTGCTTGATGATCTTAATTCTTCTACTCTTTCGTCTCTGACAGTCGACTTCATACTGGCTAAAGTTACCCTCATGGGCGACCGGCAGAGAAGGAGCCCGAATGTCTCCCGCCGGACTGCGGACAGCCTGGGCACGCCGGGTGAGGCACTGCTGGCTCTTACGGCAGCGCTCACATCTTGCCCAATGGCCACATGCCCTTGGGTGAACGGAACACAGATCACTTAGCATTGCTCCCACTGCAATTAAGATAAATGTCTCTTACCTCCATAATTTCATTATTTTTAATCAAGAGTGACTCTGCACCTCCATAATAAAGATACTGCATAACCAGCTGTAATAAAACAAAGGGAGCGTTTATAAAAAGCAATCCGAGACATCAGGAAATAGGGGGTGATTTAAAGATTGCAGGCAATACCCGAGGCTCTCCAACACCACCAAGGATTTGTAGATAAAACTGGCCCAAACCTCCTGATTTCAAGATATATTTGGTTACTCTCCCTCTCTGCACAGTTCAATGTTTCCTTCTCACAGGTAGTCTAACGTCTCAACCCTCACCAGCCACATCGTCTGGACTTTTCTGGTGAGCTCCAAAGCCTTTGCAGGAAGCTGATTAATTCATTCTGAATTGTCAATGTATTTCCCAGTATGTTCAGTACATTATTGATTTGGGAGAATACAGCACATATAATAATGGTTACTCCCTTATTCCTTCCCAGGCAATGGCACCCCCACCTTCACCCAGCTGCGTGTGGGCATGCATGGATGATGAGAAAGAGTGGGGGAGGCTTTGCACTGTAATACGAGCCAGCTAAGATCCCTCTGCAGTGAGCTTCCAGCAAGCCTTAAGTTATTGTAGGCAGCTGGGAATTATCTGCAGCCGTAACAGTCGATACATGGAACTGTCTGAGCGCTGACTCAAATAAAGGGAAGCATATACATGTATACGCCACAGATACAGAAAACAAGCTCTGTATTTTCATGGCAAAAAATTGATTGAACAATACTGCTAAGGAAGGGAATGAACTGTGTCTCTTCCAAGCCTGTCCATTGAATACAGGAAGAGCCAACAAAAGAAAAAAGGATCAAGTGCTTTACCTTGACGTGCTGCTTTGTCTGCACAGCCCGTATAAGTGAAATGCATGCTATTGTATCTGGTCGGGCACAACATTTGCAATCAATAGCACCCTGCAGCTTAGTGTATGAACGGAGGTGAAGCCTGTGCTCGTGACACCACTACTCTGAGCTACGTGTTTACCAAATACATACGTACTAAATTGGACGGGGCATGTATGATGTTCCTATCACATGTTCCATTCAAATTCAACGTGAGAACTGACTTTACCTGAAAGATGGGGTACTTCACATAGTTGATCTCAATACAAGTACTATCAGATGAGGGCTTGCTAGACAGCAATGCTTTAAACCTAAATAAAAGGGAGCAAGATTGAAATACAAGCCCAATTATCTCTGGAAAAGTATGGCAAAGGGGAAGGACTTTGCAAAAACAGTCACTGAAATGAATGGATTTGTCACCGAAAAGCATCAATATTTAGACACTGACATAAAATAAAGTTCAAACCAAAAGGAAGAAGCCTCCCTTTTAAGAGATTTCAATTTGAAATTTTTGAAAAATACATATAATACAACAATAGAAAAAAATGCATATGAGAAATTCAGATACTGTAACGATGCATATTAGAGAACAAGAACTAATCTTTTTTTAGGAAGACTTGCAACATTTTAAAACTGCACTCCAAGGAGAGACATTTTGGCCTATGTCCATAATGCTGCTTTAAAAAATGTGTTTTGGAACAAAATATTAAAACAGCTACACTAAGACTTTCAATGTTTCTTTACAGGTTAAATACAATTGTGTAAGAACAGGCATGAGAGAAAACCGGATAGGTTGTTGTCCTGTGATTATCAAAACCTGAAATTCAGACACAGATTCCAGGAAAAAACCCCACATTTTCAGTTAATACTTGCAGATTTATGTGAAACATATACATATGTAGCAATCTATTTCTCAAAACTAGATATTCCCATTTGATTATAAGGCAAAAATGGGAAATGCACTGTCAGAAACATCTGCCCTTGTACTTCCTCTCTTTGATAATTCATCTGACCTTCTAGCGGCAGTGCAAAGCTTGGCTTATCTATCAAGACCAGCATTTTCTGGATGGTAACCTTTCCATATCACAACTGCATCTTGTTAATAAAAATATGGCTAACGATCGATTTGCTTTTTTACTAGTGTCAAACTCAACGATGAACACAATTTAGTAGATTTAAAGCTGGAGTTTGGAATGTCTTTGTATCTCTACCAATATGCCCTAAACCAAAACACCCATTTCTGGGTCGAAGGCAGGGTCAGATACTGCAGTTGCTTTATGCAGATCTCTTCACTCTGTGCTGTGGGTTGGCAGCACATCTAGCATCAAATCCCACATTGCTCAAACTACACAAACTCAGTGGCTTGTCCTTGCCACATCTTGAAGTACGCTCTTACGGAGGGTCAGCTAAATTTGTTTGAAAGCATGCCTTTTTAAACATTATACAAATAAGGTTTGTGAGCATCTCTAAGGCTGGGTTGAGCTGGGTAACCCATGTCCAGTCTTCTGAGCACATGGAACAGACTATAAATACTGCCTCTGGATACATTTTGTAGTTACTTGATTTTATTTAAAAAATGTCAAATGCTGTCAATGAACTGTGTGGTAGTAGCTTGTTTTTCCTGGAGGCTGCATACACTGATGCAGGGCAGGATTTAGCCACTCACGGGATAAATGATTATTAAGAATCAAAATGTTAAGACTCCTCTACGATTAAGAGCTGGATGCAGCAAAGAGCTCCATGCAAATATGCCTCAGTGGAATGAAGTCAGATGCATGGCCAGAAGCATGGATCATTTACTTCGTGGGAATCTAGTGATGTGAGCACTTGTTAAACGTCCTGCAGATCAACAGGAAACAAGCCGTTGAGATGTTCTGCTTAGGAAAAACTTGAAGATTGGGCCACTAGCCATCAAAAAATCTTAACCAAAAAAAAAAAAAAAAAAAAAAAAGGCAAACCCACAAAATCAAATTCTATTTTTGTTAAAAACCAGAAACGTTTCTATATTTTTACCTTGGTGATGCAGTAAATAGCAACACTCTATGTGCATAAAATGGTCTTCCTTCCACCAGAAATGTAACATCTGACATCTCTTTGTTGTTAAGAAAATGGGGATCTAGAATCACAAAAAGAAGGAAAAAAAAGCCAATAACTTTAGTTTGGAAGAAGTCATGAACGTACAGAATATTTTCCTGTTTTGACAAAAGAAGACAATAGTGTAAAAGGATATTGTTTTTAATGAGTAAAGCCCATAGAGCTATTTTGGACAGCCTGAGACAGAAGCCCTCCAGACAGCCACGTGGAGTTCAGACGAAGGGAATTCAAAGCTTTGAAGTCCGTGACAATCTTTGCTGAGATGAGAGTCAGCCGTCCCCGCCGTGCGGAGCTGGCACAGCCTCCCAGCTCTGCTACCCAAACCAAACTGCAGCTGAACGGATGCTGGAGGGCCCCACGCTCATTCATACCCTATTACGCCCCTTCCCTGCAGGGAAGTCTTTGTGCCAAGGGGAAGAGGGTCCTGGAAAAATCGCTCGGGTCTTCTCTCGGTCACATTAAAACAACCCGGGCTCCGTCAGCAGGGCTGGGAAGGCTGTGCCACCGCGGCATCACCCGCAGCCAGCCACAGCGGTTTGTGATGCCGACAGATATTTGGCTCTGGGCCCCAGGCTCAGATCCCAGCCTAATTAGCAACACAGACAAATCTTTGCAGATTTACATTCCCACTCTAACACACCTGATGACCCTCCTGATTTCAGTGGGAGTTTCAGGTCAGGCTAAGTTTGGGGTCCTTCCTTTTTCTAGTTCTGCCTTTCACATTCAGGTTTTTCTCTGACTCGTGCCCCGCCAAGCACCCGGCCAGCGATGCAGACTTCCCACAGCTCTCCTCGGAGAGCCAACGAGTATCTTCAAGTCAGGCTTACCTAGGCGAGAGGTCTGCTTGCGCTTAATTTCAACGAGCTTTGGAATAGGGTAGGGTCCATAGCAATGAGTGAAAATGACAGAGAGCTGCTGGCTGATCACTTCATTCTAAGCAAAAGAAAACAAATATATGAAATGTAAGCTTAGTATGCAAGGTAAGATCAGTATGCAAAGGAGATGTTACTTTGTTCTCAAGAGTTGCCTGTTTTGAAGCTGAAGAATGTGATCGCTGAAGCTTTATTAAAAACCAGAGTTTAGGATTATCAGTATTTGTTAGAAACGGCAATTCTCATTTACTTGATTGCTACATCTCCTGTAGGAATCAGTTTAAATGAAAAGTCCTCTCCTTGGACTAGAGGTCTTATTTTCCTAACAAACTCCATGGTCTCTGTCCCCTCCGTAGAAACTAAGCTTATTTACAATAGTGATTTCATTTCATTTGCAGACTTACTGTACTGGAAAATGACTTTTTTTCGCTCTTTAGAAAACGGTCATCGGTCACGTTTTAGAAAACCAGAGCTACAAACAGGTATAGCTGCACGGCCTGCATGCCTTTCTACGTGCCACTGTCCCACAAACAGACCCTCCCTTACAGAGTGACTGAAGCATCACAGCCTGCCACTGAACCTCCTCACTCAACCCCAAATGTTTTGTTAAGGTGTTCTTACGCCGCTGGCGCTGTCCTGAGGAAGCCACCCACACCTTCCCAGAACCAGGTCTGGCCCCTGGCCTTGCCCATCTCTGCCCAGCTTCTGGGGGCAAGGTGCCTGCAGGATGCTTTCCTAAGCGCCTGAACAACTTGAGCATTCGTAGGCCTAAGCTGCAAGGCTAGTGAAATGCATTTAGTGCTTAGCTACCTAAGTCATAGCCAAAAGCAGGATTTAAAAGCTTTGGCAAATTTTATCCCACTCTTTGCTGGCAACTGGAGCAGGTCTAGCCAAGTTCAGTGGTGCCACACAGCTAATTAATGAAATCTTTTAACTATCCTGTTGGTTGGCGATTCCCTTCCACACAAGGAAACTGTGAAAAGATGAAGCAGTTAGATTTTGAAGCACTTAGATATTGAAGGCTCAACAGAGGGACCTGGACAGGCTGGATCGATGGGCCAAGGCCAACTGTATGAGGTTTAACAAGGCCAAGTGCCGGGTGCTGCATTTTGGTCACAACAACCCCAAGCAACGCTGCAGGCTTGGGGAAGAGTGGCTGGAAAGCTGCCCGGCAGAAAAGGACCTGGGGGTGCTGGTAGACGGCCAGCTTAACATGAGCCAGCAGTGTGCCCAGGTGGCCAAGAAGGCCAACAGCATTCTGGCTTGTATCAGGAATAGCGTGACCAGCAGCAGTAGGGAAGTGATCGTGCCTCTGTACTCGGCACTGGTGAGGCCTCACCTCGAGTGCTGTGTTCAGTTCTGGGCCCCTCTGTGCAAGAGGGACATTGAAGCGCTGGAGCGTGTCCAGAGGAGAGCTACCAGGCTGGTGAGGGGTCTGGAGACCAGGTCATATGAGGAGAGGCTGAGGGAGCTGGGCATGTTTAGTTTGGAGAAGAGGAGGCTGAGGGGAGACCTCATTGCCCTCTACAACTACCTGAAAGGAGGTTGTAGAGAGGTGGGGGTTGGCCTCTTCTCCCAGGTGAATAATGACAGAACCAGATGAAATGATCTGAAGTTGCGGCAGGGGAGGTTTAGATCAGATATTAGGAAGAATTACTTTACTGAAAGAGTGGTCAGGCACTGGAACAGCCTGCCCAGGGAGGTGGTGGAGTCACCATCCCTAGACGTGTTTAAGAAACATCTAGATGTGGCACTTCAGGGCATGCTCTAGTGGCAGAGATTGTAGGTTGTTTGGTTGGACTCGATGATCTTAAGGGTCCTTTCCAACCATGAAGATTCTGTGATTCTGTGATTAAAGGGTCCAAGGCCAAGGAAATAAGTAGGTAAGGGAGAAAAAAAATCTTAACATAAAAATTTGAGGAGTGTAGATGTTATACTAAAAATATCGCCAGGCTTATATAGCAGGAATTGAAACTTTCCGTTCTCTGAGCACATTTCAGCTCAGTTCTAACAGCAGTGCTCCTTAAATCCCACGGGGGACGAGGAGGAGCAGCAGAGATCCTGCAATGATTCCCTTACTGAATCTAATCAAATGGGGTGGGAAAGGGTAGAGCTGTGCCCTCATAGGCACACGCTGATGTCAAAGGAAATCACACGCGCTCGCCTGCAGGCAGGAGGTGTCTCCTATTTCTACGTCAGATGTAGCATTGAAAGAAATGCTAAGATAAGACAAATAGTGATACTAAGACATCGTTTAGCACGGCGCAGGGACCAGGCCTCGGAGAGGGGCTCACCGCTGTGGCTGTGAGACAAGGGGGACATCTCACACCGGGAGCGTCTCAGCATCTTCCAGCCTGAGCTTTGCAAAGCGCTTCACAAAGGGAGTGAATCACAGGGTGAAGAAGAGAAAAGGAAGATTTAAGACCAGATTTAAAGAAGGAAGTGACTCAGCTGCCGGGAGGGCTAGTGGGGGAGAGCTCTAGACAGACAGGGCAGAAAGAGCAATTGCTTCTCTGCTCGGAAGGGCTGTGCCGAAGCATCGCGGCCGACTGAGTCAGCCAGGGAGGAGTGTGTCCGGGGGGATGCTGATTACCAGCAGGGCAGCTCCCAGTTGGATCCGGCAGATGCTAAGAAGTCGGTAAATACAACAGAGAATGGGGATAATTCCGTGGTTCAGAGCAGAGGGAAGCTTCTGGAGAGGAGAGGCATAATTGAAAGAGCAGTGCTCACCTTTACCCGCAATGAATAAAAGCAGAGTAACTGCACTAAAGAGGATAGCTACTGGCAGCTCCCTCTCGAATCTGCCGGTTTGCACAGGTCCTGTCTATGCCGCTGTGGTTTTAGTGGGTCCATGAGCTCACTAGTCCCAGCCACAGCTGTGCCTGGGCAATAGCTTTTTAAAAACGCTCATACACATCAATAAAGACAACGCATCTCCTCCTGCTGGAGTGCCTGTGGGAATGCGCTGATGGAAAATCTGGGTATTTCCCAGGACCTTGTTAGGAACCAGAGGTCTCACTCACTAGTCCGAGCCACGGCACCGTGTACTGGGATGTCCAGGTGCACCGAGACTGGGGAAGAGCCAGCCAAACCCATCACGCAGGTGGGAGAAGAGGATCCCTGCTCATAAATCCAACCAACACGATGAACGGATCGTGCATGTGGACAACCCCATGGGAGCCTGCTTACACAGGCGAGGTGCTGCCACCTCCCTGGGTCACCAACAGGGCACAAGCCCTGTGGTATACAGACACAAGCCCATTATAAAGCCACCTTGCCACTGACTGCCCACAAGCCTGTGAAAAACCTAATTAGCTCAAGATGTGATACATTCACGTGAGAGATGCTTAAAAACCCTGACACACAGAGCAGAGATGAGACAAAGAAAAGAGACCTTAGGATTGGCACATCAAAGAAAGCAGGGTCATCAGACAGACAGTGGCTTGGTGCATCGTGGAACTTCAGACCTCCAACGCAGGACACTGATCTCATTTGGCAGAGAGGAGGTTGGAGACCTTTGGCTTCTGTCGGTAACATTAAATCCTTACAACGCATGCCACCGAAAGGCCAAAAAATGTGCTCGGCTAGAAAGCTGAAGCATATGCTCATTTAGAGTCATCGCTAAGAAACAGCAGCAAGTTTTCTCCCCGAGACACAGCTTCCCACACCACCCCACACGCAGCCAAGCTCACAGGGCTGTGGCCCTGGATCTGCTCCCCGCAGGGCCTCTGCTGGCTTTTACCAATAAACCAGGCAGAGAGAGGCAGAAAAGAGGAGAAAGAAAAGGGATACTTTGTCTGCAACTGGATGGCTGGGGAAAAAATTGGCTTTTTTAAAGCCAAATCCTGGTCTTGGAGCAGGCTGAGCTGGGCTGCCTGTGAAGTAATTGGGAACAACTGCAAGAGTCCATGAGCTGGGGCACCAGCATTGCTCGGACAGAGAGGAGGACATACCCAGACTATTCAACATTCCCCTTCACACAGTGCCTGCACTGGGAAGCTCAGAAGCTGCCCTGGTTACCACATCCATCCCCCATTTAAGCACCGAGCTGGATAATCCTTCCCGTTTTACCCTATCCCTCTACCAGCTGACAGTGAAAGAACAGCTGTAAGAGCTCGCTGCAGCAGTTGTGGGCGGCGACATTAACACCGGAGGAGCAAACCGAAGTTTGTTTTCTTGCTCCAGTTTGATGTTGGAAAACATTGTGCCAGGATGTGCAAGGCTGAGATCTGGAGCAAGGCCAGCTTCCTTTCAGACATGGGCGTTCATTCGCAGCCAAAGGCAGCCGATGCGCATCTTCTACCGTGGGAGGGGGAAGAAAGCTTGGCATAGGATATAATAAAAATATTTACCTAGCCATGGGGTAGTTTACAGATAGGCAAGAGGGAATAGGGAACAACAGTGAATCTTCTGAGGGAGACGCTGCTTCCAGCAGAGAGTTGGTCGGTGAGCAAGCAACTTTGCTTTGTAGATACAAGCGGTCTCCCGACTTAAAAGCACTCTTCAGCAGAGATCTAAAGGAATTCCCCACTCCAGGCGAATGCACTTGAACTGCAAGGGGAATTCATAAATTCTTTTGAAGCAAAGCTGAAGGTTTTCAAGTTGCTGGAGCAGAGATGACTAGTTGATTGATCTGAAAAGAGGCGAAGACCTGGGTGGGGAGTGCAGGGGTATTTTTTCATGAACGTCCATCTGATGAAGGTCTGTGGCAAGACTCCGGAAAGGCTCTGCCAGACTTTGGCACATACCCTGGGAGAGCTTGCTCCCTTCCAGCTTACCCAGTTGGACCCAGCCCAGCCATTCTGGGATGTAGTCCTACAAGGTACTGGACACAGCTGGGAAATACACACCCAGTTTTCTCCAGTACCTGTGGAAGATACGTGTCATCTGGTGGCTATGCTCCAAACTCTCAAGGGGAAAACTCAGGTCGGATTCAGCAGTTAGGCTGAGGTTTTGCTCTTCTCTGACCACACTTTGCTTCAGCTGCCTCTTCTTCATAGGCTCCCCCACTCCCACACCACATCTCTCTGGACTGCTCAAAACCCACTGCTTATTTCTCCTTACTGGCCTATAGATATTCCACCACCTCCACGTGGCTGCCCTCCACAGCGGTAACAAGTTAGGATGCTTTTCTTTGCCTCTAAAATCCCAAGCAGTACTTTGGGTTTTCCTTCTATTGATGTCGCCTTCACCAGCTCAGCCCCATTAATGCTGTTTTAACCTAAGTGTGTCAGGCCCTCAAATTCCTCTACCACAAAGCCCCAGCCCAAAAGCCCACCACGTTAGGCAGAAAAGTAACACATTAATTCTCCTGGGCTTGGTGTCTGCCTGTTAATACACATCTCCCCGGCAAGCAGAGAAGCCAGACTGCTCAGGGAACAAGGGTGCTGGCAAAGGTATCTTTTCTCTCCCTGGTCCTGAGGATGCTGGGAGGACCAAGCTCTCTGCTAAATGCAGAGTGGCAGAAGCACTTTTTCTAGTCACCCATCTCCCACGTGGTCCCCAGCAGCTGTTCCAGCAGTGGCGGAGCCTCAGGATACCCTGAGCCCATTGAGGACTCATCCGTGAACTTCCTTCCATGACACGCTGGGGTACCCTTTAATTACTCCTCTGTTTATGTGCCCCTCTTGCCAGAAAGAGTCGATAAAAAGTGAAGCAACAGAGAGGGCTTTTCGCAGATCCCCAGCCCCGAGCACCCAAACTCTCTGGGACTTTCTTCGCTGTCTCTCTGAACCTTTTCCATCCCTGACACGGTGTTTCCGCTACAGTCCTCTTGCAAAATTCACTTTTGCTTGCTGCCTCAAAACCGATTAAATGCCACTTTAGAGGGTCACTCCTAGATGATTAAGCAGCATACACATAATTAATATTAGTCAACAGTTGCAAAGGTAGGGAAGCCCCAGAGGTTGGAGATACAGTTAGAGGCAGTGAACTGTGTAACAAAATGGGTTTTGTTAGTGCTGGGCTCAAGTCCTTCCACTGCAAATACAAACGGAAAAGAATTAATCACAGGTAAGGCACAAATGGACCCTTCAGTTAGCTTCTGGGAAAGCTGCCAAGCCTCCCTTTCAAAAGGCTCTTTATATCACAGCTGTGCATTGTATGTAAAAAGCTCAGATCCCCGGGCACAGTCTAATCCCTGGATGAGAGCCCAGAAAAGGGCAGGTGTCACATCCATGGCATTTATTTATTGTAAATGAAGAAACGGCTCCTGCCTCTGGCAGGTGAACGTTTTAGAAGGCAGACAGAGGGTAGAAAAAAAAAAATCAAACCTGTGTTAGTACGAATCTGAATCCGCGTTACGAAAACACGAGACAGGGTTAACAGTCTGTTATTAACATGCCACTCGGTACCTGGCGTTTGCATCTCACATGGAGAATGCACGACGTACATGTGTGGATAACTTGCGTCCTTGTTACTCTGAACTGTTTAGACACAGAAGTACTACAAATGACAACAGGCAACGTTACAGATCGCTGCAATTACTTGAGAACTTGAGAAACCTGCCTTAAGAAATCACTCAAAGTCCCAGCCAAATGATCCATCACCGAGCACAGGCTGGGCATTAGCTGACACACAGAAGGGCATTAGCCACTCCATGAAACCCTTAAGTGGGCCCTTTAGCATCCTGGAATGTCTTCAGGGTTATTTTTAGTACGGGTTTTGGTGTGTCTGTCTCCTCTGTGGGAAGTCCACATTTTTCTTCAGTTAAAGTATTTCAGTCATCAGCCAAAATATTCCATTTTCAGGTGTTAATTTTTTTCAAGAAAGGTAAAATATTATGTGGAGAACAAACATTCTAATGAAACCTGTCATTATAGTAAAACCTCAATTTGCTGCTGAAAAGCAGCTTAAACAAGGAAGTAAAATTTCACCCAGCAAAGAGGGGTCTTTCCTGATCCGTCTCCAAGCAGGAGAAACATGCGCAGCACTCTCCCGAGGGAGGGCTTTCCCCTAGGAGCTGGGCATGACCCAGTGCCTGCCAGAGCACCATACAGGGTTCACCTCTCCCATCTAACCTAAGCCCTTCCTGCAGAACAGAGCAGTCGGGCTTCAAACAGCGAAGCACAGCTTCCCTCAAGCCCATCTCAAATTTTAATTTCAACCCAGCAAGGGACAAAAAGGGGAATTTTCTACCTCCTCCATCTTCCAGTGTCACTTTCTAGGTCACGTGCGGACCTTGGGGAAAATCTGATGTTTGCTGACCACCGTGCCTGGACTTTGTAGAACAGACGCACAAGCTGAACCTGTCGACATTCTCTGAGGAACCTCTCCTGACATTTGTTTTAGAGGAATTAAATTCAGGAAGACCAAAACAAGATGCCCGTCTCAAGCTTCAGCTTCTGAACATTTTGCTGCAACAGAGCAGGCAGATTTTTCAGCCCTTCCTGCTGCTTTCTGTTTGTTGGAGATATGAATTTTTTGTCCAGTAGTTACTGCATCTGTGGCAGAGGCTACATGCTGCTATTTCTGAAAAGATGTATTAAAAAAAAAATGCCAAATTTTACTTTCTAAGAGTTTTTGGATTCTAAGTGGCTAAGTCTCTGCCGAAAGAGTACTTTAGCTTTTAAATTATATAGCCCAGGTTCTTCAAGATACCCACAAGCCCGAATCCTTTTGGAATTTTAAAAACTGGTTATTGTTTTGAATTGTTATTTGTTCTCAATAACTGTCAACGCCAGACTGATGGCTGCTCTTCAAACAGCGCAGCCTTTCAGTCTGTGCACCCCTGCAGCTTTCTTCAGCTGTCTATAGGCAGCAATGCAATTTGTAGAGTTTGTGAAACTCTGCAGGAGCTTTAAATTCCGAGGAAACATCTTCGCAAAGTAGTTTCCTGCATCTTTCAACAACCCTGGCTGCACAATGTGATCAAAACCTCGCTAATGGTCTAAATTTTAAAATAAATGACCTCGTCACTGATTGGAAGGTTGAAGAGAAAGCAGCAGAATCCAACTGAGGAAGGGCAATGAGGGATCCCTTCTACAATTTTTCAAGCTGATTTTGTCTTGGACAATACACCAGCAGGAACTCCAGACAACACTTCTGCACGTGCGCTCAATGCACATGGGGACGACAGCAATGCGTGCCCACAAAGGATCCAAAGTAATGGCAAATAGCAGCTCCATGCCATGCTACGGGGGAAGAGAGAAAGTTCTAAGAGATGTTATTTGGAATTAAAAGATTGTCTTTTTCTCCAAAAAGTAGGTCAAGGACAATCTGATCTGAATTGCTGTACACAGAAAAAGCAGTGGATGAAGCTGGCTCACAAGCTCGTACTACCGGCAACGGTGCTGGCTCATCTGCATGGATGGAGCTGGGAGATTTTAATGACAATTCAAGCTCACGCTGAGCTCCGGACTGGAAATCTAAACCCAACCTCCTCCAAAGGCCAGATGTGTTTAACTTCCAAGGTTGTGGTTTTGAGTCTCTCTCTTTTCAGGTTGTGGAAATGTCAAGATCAAACTGAAAGAGCTCCAGGATTTTTGTAGACAGAGGACAAAGAAAGAAGCACCTTCAGCACATTATCCTCAAGAGAACCTCCCTCCAAAAATGGAAGAGCTGTCCTGCAAGCCCCACCTCAGGCCCTACAAGCCTGCAGATCTGGGTGCAACCTCCACGCAGCTTTTTTAAAAGTCTCTATTTGGGGGGGCCCAATCTCCGAGCCGTGGCCAGCCCTCAAGCACATCCACTCGTCTGGCAAATATGGTCCTCCAACATGAGGCGGGAGGGCAATCCAGCTCAGAGCCAGGCGCAGGCAAAGCAAACATCAATCTCGTCTGGAGGCAAAGGAGAGCTTCCAGTGAGAAGCCTGGGGGTTTCCCCAGGCCACAAAGAGCACAACACAGATTCCAACAGGCAGAAATTCAGCTGCATCTTCCTATCCTTCTGCAACAAGATCTCCAGTGTCATCTTAGCTTTGAGGGACTCAACTCTGCTCTATGCAGCAGCTGAAGTTTAGCTCAGGGCTACTTGCTTCCAGAAGTGTCTCTCCGGCTTTTGTCTCATGCAGCCCTGTCCAAACCACTTCTAGCAGGCTATGTTTGTCTGCTCGTCTGCCAAAGAGATTCAATCCATCCTGAAATGGCAGCGCCTTTCCTGCTCATCTCGTGGCCCAAATCCACCACAACACCATTGATATTTTTAGTGTCAGAGCTTTCCCAGTTTGAGTTTTGCTTGTTCTTAGGAAAGTGCCTTAAACTGAGCTCTCCGCATCCCTTCCACTGATGCTGCTTTCTCCAGAGTACCTTGTCTTTGTTCCTTGGTTTGGTAATGACCCAAGCTCACTGCACGACAGCAGAAACGGTAGGGGGAAGCGAGCGCAGAGCAATTCGCTGTCTGTTCTCCCAGCTCTGCCTCGCCAGCATGGAAATGCTGCCACTTCTCCGCTCTCCATCCAATTCTCAACGGTGCAGCTGATAAAGACATTTAAGGGCATGAAAGGAAACGAAAGCGCTCCATCTCATTGGAAACCACCAGGAGCTGGGTATCAAACCTTCATTTCTGCTTTTGGAAGTCTTCCTCCAGGGCTTTAGTGCAGCAGTGAACAACCAATGTGCAATCTATTCACCATTCTTCCCAGCTTATTTCACAGCTTGAAGAGAGGGAATAAAACTAGGGACTTCAGCTCAGCCAGTTTTGCTTGATTTGCCAATTTTTGTTGGTGTTCTGTGTTCCAGCATCAGGACTTCTGCAGATTTTTATTTTTATCTCCATTGTCAGCGTCCGGGCACATAAATGGGAGCGGAGTGCCACCCTGCAGGACACCAACATCAATGCTGGCTGGTGGCAGAGCTCCAACATAAACTCTCACATCTGGGCACTCTAGGAACAGGAACTTTAAGAACCATCTATAAGACAAAAGGGATTCCTTTTATCTCATGGTGTTCTTGTAGGTATTGGTTATTTTTTCTTTAACCTTTTCATTTCTGTAGTATCTGGCCTTTTTGCACAGCAGGCACGCTTCCTACTCTGAGACCTGCCCTATATTTCTATGCGATTTTTGGAGAGTTTCTCTGGCCAAATTACTCAATTTACAAATTTCTGTCTGGGTTATCCAGGTTGTCACAGCTTCTGAGGCCAAGACTGTCACTCTATGGGGCGCTGAAAATCTGCCTCAGTTTAATTACCTCAGTTTCTCTGTTCATAAAGGGAGGACAAGATCTTCTTCCATGTCTCAACTCATTAATATTTCTAAATTGTTCTGAGATTATGGGATAGTTCGAACTATTTATAGGAATGCAAAAGACCATTTCTATTTGGTGCAAGTTGCCATGCAATTAAAATATACCGAGCATCACAATATGTAGCAAATGGGACATCTTGTTTTACATCAGCCAAGAAATGCTAAGTGGCTCTGTGCTTCCTAGTTGCTTATTTTATACTTTTTGCCCTGAAAAACTCATTAAGGAAATGTACTGGGCCAGACTGTGATGTTTCACAAGAGTTGTAATCTCTCTCGAAGTTCCCAGCCCACAGGGAAAAGGATGTCCGCGTGGGCAAATCAAACTCATCTCCCCACAGCTCTACAAAATGCAGAGCTTTACAATTTGCTGTCAAAAGAGAGGGATGTGAATGACAGTTACGGCCCTTCTGCACCTCTTAAAGGAGATTTCATTCTGTGGGTATACATAAAGAACAGTCTCTGCTCTCAGCCCTTCCAGAGAAGGGGAACAGAAGATCCTTTGAATCTCAGCTTTCCTTGCCTGCCTTCTACGGAGTGGCCAGGGAGAACTTTTATTGGCTCATTCTCCTACAAATGAATTTATTTTGATTCCTTCCAAAGGGTTGCATAGAGTCTGTCCACATTTCTGTCTGGGAGAGCTTTGTGAGAGGCCATTTGGACAAGACCGCCGCAATAATTCATGCTGTTTGCAGACAATTTTTAAACCCTTACAGTGTCCCAGAATGATTCATTATTTTTCTAAGAATATGAAGCAGCGTATGTGTGTGTGTTTGTGAATATGCATGCTCATGAAGAGTGAAGACAGCGAGCTCCCCTAGGCCCAGAGGGAGGAATAAAGATCAGCACAGATTTCTTCTTTGTCATGTAGGGCTTTTTGTGATACTTCAGTTGTTTCATCCCTCCACAATTTAGGTTTTAAGTGAACCCAAAGCAGAAGGTAGCAGTCTTATTTGTTTCCAGGTCTCCTACAACAGACTCTGGAAGACCCAGTCTAACATGTCCCAGAAGTATAATCCTACGTAAATAGCTTATTCTAACAATGATCATTGGCCTTCGCTTCAGCCACCCAGGAGGAGAGCAATTAAAACTATCCCTCATCCTAGATTACAAGGCCTAAACTTAATCTCCATTAAGTTTTCAATACAATTAGTTTTATACCAGCGTTGAAATAAAACAGCACCTTGCTGGTAGTTCAGAACAAGGAGTTCAAGAACAAGGAATCTACAAGCGAGTAATCCCAAGCAAGGAATCCCAAGCGAGTTCAGAACAAGGAATCTGCAAATCCTGGTATTTGGAATGATTTCCTAAAAGCTATCTCAAATATTCTCCATAAATACCCATCCAATACAAACTAATCCCAAAGGAAAGACTCGTGGGAGCAAAAATCAGAACAATTGCTGGAACAAATATTCAGGATTTGCTTGGGACTGTAGTCCAAGACCTCTTTTGCAGCAGGATACAAGAAATAAATCCATGTAGGCTTTCATTAGCTATACTAAGTCTGGAAACTTTTTAGTATTGAGTGCCTATAACAGCACCTCTCCCTTTTTCACATTATTTATGCTATTGCTGCAGGTGCTAAAAATTATCTGCTCCTTGCTGTTACATGTAGAGTTGGGTGAGAAATGTTACTTACTTCCCAGTTACACAATTAGAAGACCATACCAAGATGTATTGTGGTACATGAGAAAAAGAACAGCAATCAAAACCTTCTGATACTTTTCCTCACTATAACGATTTGATAGTAACAGTAAAGTTGACTCGGCATTCCTTGGGAGCAACTGACTGTCAGGGGGACCAGTAGAGAAGAAACTGTTGGTTGTAACAATTTCAAAAGGAAGTATCCATCCTTCACTAGGTAAAACATTTTCCTCTCCTTGCCTGCCCCATGATCATCCCCTTTGCTATTATACTTGCACGCTCAATGGTACCTCCCTCAAAAGGTTTTGTTAGTCCGATTTGTCTGGCTAAGAAAATGTCAGCTGAAAGAATAAATCTGGGGAAGCTGCAAGTTCAAACATTCACACAGAAGACTTAAAAAAATTATCCTGTTCTGTGCTTGTAGAAACCAGTCTCCCCACAAGTTTAAGAGTCCAAATCCCACATGAAGGGAGGAGAAAGTCATGTGAGAGGTTAAAGAAATCCAAAGCAAACATGAACATTAGCTTTGTTGTACAGTCCTGTAAAACAAGCTGGATAAAGTTACTCTTTGGGTTGGGTTGGTTATCAACATCTCTTGCCATACTGCAGTTACCTTTTTGACTTTAATTTCAACACTATGCATCATCTTCTGTTGTCTCTCCAGGTTATTGTTTGCATCACTATTAAGCGGTTCTAGCAGGAGATGTGATTAGCTTGTGCATTTTTAACACATGCTTCCACAATGGAAAAAAAAAAGATATACATAATACAAATAATAATAATCCTGTACAGTCTAAACAAGCTTTGGGACAGCTGTGCAAAAACAACATTGCAAGCTTTGTGTCTCATGGGATGGGAATGAGGCTGATTTCTTTAAAATGCACATCTTATCCTACCTTGCTGGCTTTCAGTATCTCAAACATCAGAGGCAATCCTTGTGTGATGAGCTCCTCCGTGTACTCTTCTTCCTGAATGGACTTGAATTCCTTTAGCAAGCACTGGATGAGGGGTCGCCTGTGCTGCTGGAAGGAGGTGCGCAAGGACTCCAGCCATGTGTGCAGCGTCCAGGGAACACCTGTGGATGGAGGATAGAGCTCATTCCCAGCTTCAGAGAAGGATGTGCTCGTCTGCTTTTTTACCTTTACTTACATTAAGGTTTTACGCAAAAGCTGCCAAATAACCCAAAAAAATCAAATTCCTGTGTATCCCCGATTGAGAAGGCTGGTGGTTACCAGGACATACCAGACCTAGTGCACAGAGGCTTTCCTCCAAATGGTAAGAGAAGACTGTGGTCTCCCTGCTCATCTAGCCTTCAGCTTCTCTGCTGAGACTGCCAATTTGTGGTAATTGCAGTGGTGCTCTGTGATGCAAAAGCCTTTTGGAAACTAGATTTACACTAGCTCATTTGTTTGAATACGGCCCTGGAGAGCCATTAAATGGTAAAAAACCCGATTTTGGTCACTACCCACCTGGATTCAAACTGGTGGTCTTCAAATTAAAACTTCATTCAAGCGCTACCCAATGTCCTCTCCTGATCATTACTATCTTCCCTAAACAGCACTGGGCAAATTAAGCAGATCAGCTTTTTCAAGTAGCTTGTCGTGGCAGAACCACTCTCCAGGAACTTAAAGGGAACTGCTCCCATGCACTGAGTGAGAAAGCGCATGGAGCTAATGTACCTCTGCAGGCATTAGGCTGGATGTGACCTAGTTTCTGCTCTTGCAGAACAGAGTGGGAGGAAACGCAAGCCTGGCATTTGACTACTAAAGGTTTTTCCTTCCATTTCAGCAAAGGTCCAGCGCCTGGAGAGCAGCCCTTTGCTTTCCTTTCATTCATCGCCAGGTCTTTGCCTGCTCAACCCAGATGGTGAGGCACCGCTGAGACCACTGCGCACCCTGACCAACGCCACATGTCCCCAGGGCTGGAGCACCACACCAGGCAGAGGCAAACTGGGTACTTGGGTCTCTCTCTCTCTCTCTCTGAACACAAATCAATGGGGATGGTAAATACGCAGTCCAGACCGATTCCCCTCCACGCTACACAACCACCCTCCCCCACAGGCAGAAGTGACTTCCCAGCAGGCTGGTATGATGTTCAAGCCCCGCATTGTCAGAGTTGGCACACCAAGAAGCCAGTTCCCTGCTCCTGCCCTCAGAGGCTCACAAACCTCAGAAAATAAAGATGTTTTAATGGTGTACTGCTTTACAGCAGAGTGCCGAAGAGAGATGTTGGAGGTGGCCCACGGCAGCCGAACACTGCCCCAGAGCCCCTGAACAGGGTGTGCTATGGAGCCAAAATGGGCTGGGAACCTGCCAGATCCCCCATCGCCTTCTCCTTCCACAAGAGTTGAGGAAAGTGCAACCGTAGTCTGTTTAAGCAACAGCTCCTCAAGAGAGGTGCATTTCTTACAGCGGTCCTTCCCTGGAGGGAGAGGAGAGGGTGCCAGGACTGACCTATGCTCCGTATGTCAATGGTCACATCCACGTAGCCGTGCTCGGCGCTGTGGTACATGGCCTCCTTCAGGGCTTTCAGCTTGGCTTTGCTGTTGCGGCTGGCACAGAGCGGAGCTGCCGCCGAGTCGGGCAAGTCCGTCCCCTCGGCCAGGATCTCCTCCAGCGACAGAATATCGCTCTTCTCCTTCTCCGGCTGAGCAAGCAGCTTACGAAAGACGTTCCTATCAATCATGGCACGACAGAGAGAGGGAGAGGGAGAAAGAGGGCAGGAGAGCATAGAGTCAGTGGCTTGGCTTTCTTTTTGCTGGAGATACTTGCTGCGATGTGGCAACTTAGGATACCTATCCAGGAAATTACTCCAATTAATGGCAGGACTGTCTGAGAGCAGTCCCAAGGCAAGCACCGCTCCTGCTAGCCCACCTGCACTGCCTGGGCCATGTCTGCAAGACATTGCTGTCATGACAGGAACCATACAGATGTCGCACGAGTGGCAGCATCTCGTGGGAACAGAGACCCACGAGCTAAACATGACTCAAGACTTCTTCCCACCATCAGGCAAGGCTGAGGTGCCTCTGGACAAGCTCTCTGGACTTTCACCATGGAGGCCGCTTGAGAAGGGAGCTGCCTGGAGCTACCAAAAGCACCACCACTCAATTAACACTCAAAGCAGTCCGGGGAAGCTGGAGCAGCTAGACATTCAACGAAGACAGTCAGGGCAGGTTCAAGCACATCTGGGACTACTCTGCAAAGCCACTGATCCGGCTGGGCCATCAAATAGCAAAGCCCAAACTCGGTCTTGGTGACCTCAGGTTCGTACCAGTGTAACCTCACTGATCTCAACAGAGTTGCTCTCAGCTTCACAGCTGTGAGAAGAGAAACCATGTTGGTCCCCATCCCACCTCCCTCGTACTCCAAAGTCCACCCTTCACCGGCTCAGACCCCGGCGTGGGGTGGCAGCGGGGCACGGTATGTCCCAAATAAATTTGCAGCAGAGCGGGAAGGAGGAGGGAGTGTGCGTGAGTGGTGTACAGGTAGGAAAATAAGAGCCAGGGCCTGCAACATGCACAGCCAGCAGCCAAGCCGAGGAGAGCCCCAGGTCCTCCTCGGGTGCATGTGTCCCACTCACACCAGCTGGCAGCAAGGCCGGTGCAGCGAACGTGAGACTCCAATAACCAAACTGTCCTCTCTGTCCCAGGGATCCCTCGCAGGCTCCACATGGGCAGTGTTGTGTGAACCGGCCCTGACATGCCGTTAGCATGTTGTTAGACTGGCAGCTTGTTTCTAAGCAAACAGACGGTACGTACTGTCTCTAACCTGTATCTATGTTCCTCTGGATGGCTACAATCAGAAAAGTAGGAACGTGAAGATCATAATACTAATTGATTACACTGCAGTCAACTCCTGAGCGTTGCAAGGTCATGCATGCCAGGTGCTCATTTCATTACTTTTTTTAAAAAAAATTTGCAGCATACGTACAACATTAAGGCACACGGGACTTTACAGTAAACACAGATGCAGAAACTCTGTTCAACAACAATTAAGGCTACAGCAGTACAGACACAATCCATCCCAAACCTGATAAATACGTCAACAAGAAATTCCGAAGGAATGTCTTTGGCATTCCTTTCTGCTGTCACATCAGCTACCATTTAACAAACATTGCATTGCAACACACCATGAGGAGTCCCCTTCCTTTTTTCTAAAATCAGCTATCAAAAAGCAGCTTGTACCACCAACTGTTTAAATTCACATGCTAGCAAAAAGCCTTACATCTCTGCTCAGTTGGTGGCATGTTCAATCGTTCATGCAAAACTTTCACCCATCTGCTCAAAATGGACGCCCAGGCAAAAAATAAGCACTTGAAGGATGCCACTAGACTTGTTCCCACTCTACCTGTGTCCATGTGCGGCAGCCTGACTGAAAGAGTTCATGTCACCTTGTGGAGTCATGGAAATGCCGTTCCTGTACATTGTTCCTATCATGGGGTCAGCTCCTCGCTCCAACAGCAAACTGACCAGTTCAAAATTTCCTGCAAGTCAAGAGATGCTTTTTTACTTCTTTTAAAATCCAGTATTTGCTCACCTAAACCACAGGTCCCGACTGAAGAATTTATTACAGTGGGAGGAGCAAGTCCTTACCAGCAGCTGCTGCCAACTGTAAAGGAGTTTCAGAGTAATTTTCCTCTCCATGCTCCAAGGAACCTTCTACTTTTGCTCCTGCATCCAGCAACAGCTAGAAAGAAAAAGTCACCATTTAGAGCAAGTGGGAGTATTAAGTCTGCAGGGTTCATGAGCAGTGACAAATGAGAGTCTAATGCTTCTTGTTAGCTGCAAACCAGATACGATGGAGACAAGTGACATGCAAATTCTGCCCATTGTTTCACAGAGGCAAATCGATTCCTTTTTTCGCTCATTTTACACTGCCAGACACCAGGAGCACTAGTGTCCAACTTCAGAGCCAAAAAAGTGTAACCCAGTGTTTCTGAATGGGAAATGGGGAAAGATCAGTGTTAGGAAGTAATGTGCTGAAGATGGAAGTACTGAAAATTAGCCCAACAAGCATCCTTCCTTCACCGTCTTCTAGAACTCCAGCACCATCCTAAAATGGATTGGAATTCAATTGCCTCCATCTTTTATATAAAGACATGGCCAGAAGAAAGGCAACTCTTAAGAACCAGTCACAGTCCAAATGCTGTGATCTCCATCGGGGACGCTTCCATGTAAATAACAACAACGCTGAAAACAAAAGTGGCCAAGGAGAGCAGGATGACGTCTGCGCTCCAGCCCCCTCTTGGCCATTTCTGTCTCGAGGCCTTCACAGTTTTGGCGCTTCATTAAGTGTGCCACAGACACAGCTGTTTTGAAGAATAAACCTTCTCGACTTTTGAGATGCCAAAGCACAGAACCAGCATATCCCACGCGACACCTCGCTGGGGTAAGGGGAGCGAGTGCTTCTCCCCCTTTGGAGCAGCACAAGGGCTGTTGTCCACCTCTCCCCCACCAAGGCAGTGGTTTTGTGTTTGCTAGAATATTATAGTGTCAGAAAGTGTAATGAATGAATAAACAAACATATAAAACAAGTGGTCAGGAAGGAGCACAAGGAGTTGTCAGACTTTCTTTGGTGCAACTTTGCTTTAAAATTGTCTTATTTGAACCTCATATTGGTTAAGGTTTCAACACCGTATTTGCTATATAATAGGTCTATTATATATCAGTACACTCTAGAAGAAGCAGAAGTAACCAATATGAGTATGGCAAGAGGATACTGGTTTGAGATGGATGTAATTAGAACTGAAGAGGAGAAACAAAAGAATGAGATGCAGGTAGGGAAATACAATAATACCTGAACTACAGGAATATGTCCATGCAACACAGCAAATGTCAGAGCTGTCCAATGGCGGGTCTCGGGGTGGACGGATGGGTATTTATGAGCAGTACTGACAACCTACAAACAAATTAAAGTTATTTTTTTAAAGCGCTATACGTAATAAAATTCAACCTGCCTGAAAGCCAGGCATGTGAGGGAGTAAGTGAAATAGAAAACCTGGGAAAGGTGCTTTATAAAATGATTGGCTTCATTTTTTTCCTGCAAAAATTTTCTCAATGTTAAAACTGTTCATGCTGATTTGACAGCTTGAATTAGAGTTCATACCAAATGAAGTCTTTTTACCAACTACTGTAGCTCCATCTAAACCACTGGCCACCAGATACTTTTGCACAAGGTCAAAACATCCACAGCTGGTTACAGCAGCACACACTGGGGAAGCAGGGACGGATCAGGACGCTTACAGCTAAAGGACCACTCCCACTGACTTCTCCAGACTGTCTATCAACAGCCCCAGGTCTTGGGATTGCTCCAGGCCTAAAGAAATTCTTTCCACATAAATCAGTATGACTTTTGTCACTGCCATCATGAAAGACACATCACAAGCCCTACCCTAGAGTTCACAGGCGTGCTTCCAGGCCCCTCCTCTCCCACCGGAGGGAAAAAAGACAACTGACAGGGCAGAGTGGCGCTTCAGAAATGTTTTAAGAAAACTCCCTTTTACTGCCTTCTCCTGTCTGAGTTGAGTTAAAAGAGCAGGGTGGTGACAGTTAAAAGAGATGCAAACTCTACCCTTAAAAAACAAAATGGTATTTTTCACGTTGCTCCTTCCATTTTCTACACCTTAGTGCCCGATGCCTCTCATGTAGACATTAGGGAAGATGAATAACCACTCTTTGCTTCAGTTTCCCTGTCTTAAAGATGGAGGTATTAATATTGATGAGGTTCAGAGAGACGGTAAAATCTAATGAACATTTGCAATCTGAGACTGCACACTCAGATGGAGTGTGACATAAAAATTCAAAATCTTATTATTGATCTTCAGAGGAGGACGAAAATCAGAGTAAAAGATGCCACATCTCTCTGTCTCATCAGCCAGCTATGCTTTTGCTACCTTGTCTGAAGTACTTTTATCCGTGTAGGGGAGCAGGGCCAGTTATTAAATGCTCGGTTGCATTAGCAGCTCGCATTTCCAAGCGCCACATGCAGTGTTTTGCTAGAAGCACGCAACCAGGCCCTCAGTCCCAAGGACAGGGATGAGGGCAAACTCTGAAGAGCCCATGCAGCTTGCCAGAGGAGCGGATCTGCACCAGCACCTGGCTGTTACCGCCCAGATTTGCCAAAAAGAGAGTTCAAAGTACCAATGGGAGATGTGTGCTGGTGTCTGAGCACAGGCATGGGGCTCCTTTGGGTCTGGGGTTGCTCAGGAGGAAGAGGATGGAGCAGCTTGAGCCTTGGGGTTTAGGCTGGGGAGCAGAGGGTGAGGATGGGCAAGGTCAGGGTTTAGTGAACGCATCCAGCTCCTCCTCAAGCACAGATCCCCACCACTGTTCAGGGCACCCCACGGCAGAGAAAATGAAGTCATTCTAACTCCGTTGCTCCCTTTTTTTTTTTTTTTTTGTTAGAGTTCTTTCTAGCTGACACGGTCTTTGCGAAAGACCTGCGGTTCACCAGGCTTTTAAGGTCTCAGTTGAGATTTGTTGAGCAGCTACAGGTCCCACTGACTCCAGAGTGAATTGCAGCTTCTCAGCACATCTGGAAATGAGTCCATTTTTTGCTAAAGATGGGCAATCAAAAAGGGAGGCACCCAGCATTTGAGGATACTTTTGGAAACATATATATAACTGATTTGCAAAGTGAAAGGGGGAAAATGATGCAGGCACCTGACAGAGTATTTATTTTTGTTCATGGTTGATTTGCCTTTTTTTTGCCGTAATTGCCCAATTTGCACAGTTGGTTGTGGTGTGCACAAATCATCTTATAATTGCACACCATAATTATTCACAGTTCTTGTCCCAAAGTGTTTTCATTTGATTTTAGAGCAAACACTCTACAGAAATGAATCAGGGAGGTTCACATCCCTCTCTGGAGCTGTTCTCTCAGATGTCAGCACTTTCAGGAAGACAAAACTGTTTAAATTTGCATTTGGTTCAAGTCTGGAAGATTACTGGAGCAACTGGGAGGACTGCTCCTAACGAAAACTTGTCCTAGGAACCAAATAATGCCATCTCACCTCTAAGCCACAGGCAGGGTTAGAGGAGAGATCAGTCTCCATGCCCACCCAGTCTTTGGTGTGCCTACCGCGAGTGCTAACAAGGGTTCAAGTATTCAATTATTGCCAGCTCTTGAGGGTGGTGTGCTTGAATTTGGGGAACTGAAATCATCAGCTGATTTCACATAAGCCACCAAACAGCAATCAGATAGTAACGACTATCAGTCTCTTACAGGTGACATCCATTTCTACTTTTAAATTAGATTTTTTAAAAGTGCAAAATGTCTGGCTGAAAGCAGTGACTACAATTTATCAGCTCGCTCAAGTCCAAACAGAACAGATGGAACACAGATAAATGAAGCAGACAGCTTAATTTACTCATGACCTCAACAAATTGAAACTGGAATCATTAACAAATAACTCTTTCGCGGATTTTCAAGCGGCTCTTTAAAAATGTACATACCTCCATTGCACAAGAGTCGGACCACAATCTGTTTGGTGGACAGATTGTGTAAGTTTGTGATGTGCATTCATCAAAGAGACAATTATATTCTGGAAGCTTCAAGCTCCTCATCCAACAGTTTTTAGCCCAAGGCACTTTGTAAAACAAAACAGTGGAACCTACATAGCACTTGTGTGCTGGGGATGCTTAGCTGGAGCACCCCAATGCATAGAAATGCTCGAGCTTTGGCAGGTTATCAGACGGGTATTTCTTTTGCCTTCTTCATTTTAACTCAGCTGAGATTCAGGGAGTCCTTCCACTATCATTGGAGCTGTGCTCCGTGCTAGTGCTAATGCCTGTATTCATTTGCAGTGTGCAAACACAACTAAATCAATATTACCTGTGGGGTATGTCCGATGACTTGGCCCCTTCTGTGCAGTGAATCCCAATGTTAACCTAATGCAGATTGATTTCACTATTCATTTCAAGTGGTGTCGTCCAGGATAAGACAAATTTATTACTTTCTTTTTCAGTCGTGGGATTTTCCTTCCGCTACAGTTTCAGGGATAGTTTAAGATGTAAACAAAAAACAGAACAAAGATACAACCAACAAAGAGTCCTCACCTCAGCATTCAGATCTGCTCCAGCATCTAGCAGCATCTGCACCATAGCCTCATCACCCCTGACACAAGCATACATCAGTGGAGTCATGCCCTAGTCATTTTTTGGAGTTAAAAAACAAAGGAATTGACAAATTTAACACAGAACTCTCTTTGATTCTTTAAACAATTATTTAAGTATATATCATCAAGACTAACAGTATGTATTTAAAAAAAGCCATTACCTCTGTTAGACATGCCCCTCAGACTAGCAAAAGCCAAACATTTTTGTAAAATCTCCATTGTTGTTGTCACTTGGATTGAATGGGTTTTTTTCATGTTATTCTCAGCATCCTCAGCATGGTGAGTGAAACTAGGCTTGTCAGCCTCACCTCCATCCTCATACGCTAAACCGAGCATCTTTGTCTTTGGAGGTCAGCAGGTTGTTTTTAATCAAAGCAACCGTATTTCCACTGTTTTTTTAAAAAGACTAATTCTATTCCATTTTCTATAATCACAGTTTCATAAAATCTAACTTTTTAATTACCAAAAGAACCTTTAAAAACATCCCAAGCTCTTCTTAAGACAAGTTCGATCCGGGCACAGCTTTTTCAATGTGGATGCCGTAAAGGGCTGGGAATGTAAAGGCTTTGTAGAGCGTTCTCTAGCAAACAAGGACTTAATTTCAAATGAAATGCCAGACAGCATTGTTGCAAGTTGCTGGCTCGAGGAAAACATGGCCCTGTTTGGAGGAAAAGTAGATTAAGTGACCCTTCACTGCAGAACCACCACAATGCAACTCGTATTCATCTGAAACGCCTGCTGCGGTGGATCACCATTTCCCTTAAGATAAGTATTACTGTGGCTGTGGTAATGAGTCCAGATGAAATCATGGAAAAAATCATTAAATCTACTGTAAATTATAACAGAAAAAGCTGCTTATTAAATACAGTAGGGGGTGTTGATCAACAGCCACCACTTGTTTTGCAGTAAATCTACCGCAGCACGCAGCTACCTCTGATGCATGTCTATAGCCCACCTTGAGGTCCCCTGGTAAATTTGCTGTCAGACAATAGACCATTTGCTGTTTAACCTGAGTGCTGCCATGAAGTGAAATTATTTTCAGAGAAACTGGAGGTGCCCAGCACGGCCAGACACAGAGCCACGACACTGCTCTTCCTAGCAAGGGCCCAGCATCACTATTTTTTCCTGAACTACCCCATTTTTCCTGTTTGCATGCAGGGCTAAAGGTAGTGGGTGCTTAGGTATGGAAGGGCTGCCCTTGTAAAGAAAATATAATTAAAGATTTGTCCCTGCAAGGTACTTAGAGCCCACTTAAAACACATGGAGCATTTCACAGGCTCACATCCACAGCATACTTACGAAGATACATAGTAAGGGAATAGGCATTTGGGGCTTCATGCTATTATTAAGAAAAAACAAGTTCACCCCAGGCAAGGAGAGTTCTTGGGTGACTTGGAGTTACTCCCAAAGAGAATTTCAAACTACTTCAGCTACAGTCAGTGGCAAAACATTTCCTTTGGCAGTCAATAAACACTACAGGAACAAACAGGACCATGAGAATTACAAAAAATTGTGTTTGGGCCTTGAAACATGGGGATGAGACAGAAGCTTAAAATTAAATACATGTTCCTTCAACTATTATTTCAATTTCTGTAAGTGGCGTCATTCAGTAATTAAATAAAGTGCACAAGGGGGCTAATCAGATCTGAAGACAAGAATTTGAAAGCCCCATGCTGGGGGCTCCCCCCTGCAAGACACCGCACGTGGGCAGCTGTGGTGAAGGACCCCGCAGCAACACCTAGAGCAAAGGGTCTGCCTGGGGACTACACGGGATATTTTGGCCCTGCTGAAGCTGATGAAGGACTTACCACTGACTAAAAGGGGCCCAGAATGTCATGCAGCAGTATCAGGGTTTTAAAGAGTTAATGAGGTTTCTCACCTCCCACTGCTGTCCCTGCTGCTGTTGCCACTGCTGGTCCCCCAGGCTCGCCCTGCAGCTCAGCCTTGCACCGCAGCAGCAGCATCGCTCAGCCCCCTCTCTTTGCACGTGGGAGGAATGGATTTTTAATGAGCCCATCATTAGTGTTCAACACACACACACAGGAACACGGTAACAATATGTACAATCACCACTAAGGGCATTTGGCTTTTGGCAAAATAAAAAAAATGGCTCTTTCTCTTTCAGCCTTGTATCACTTAGGGCTCTGTCCTGCAAGATGTGGGATCCTACAAGATGTGGGATGTTTGATCCAGCGAAGCATTTAAGCACAGGCTTAACTTTCACTCAAATAGGATGTAAGCATGTGTTCAGAGTTAAGCATATGATTAGGTGCTTTGATGAATCAAGCCAGAGTGCTCCCAGGTTTCGGCCTGGAGGACAGAGAAAATGTGCTGTGAAAAGTTTCCAGGTTCAGACTAACATAAAATAATAATAATTTTTAAAAAGTATAATGTGTGAACCTTGGAATGAACAGTCTGATACTATTTTTTTGGGGGGGAGTACTGCCCTCTTCTAAAGCTTTTCTCAAATAAATCCACAATATTGACTCAGAACGAAGCTACTGAAGAGCAACATAACTCACATTCCTGGAGTAGCTTTCATCTCAGAAGACCTAGACCCACTAACAGTCCGGCTCCTGTCCCAAGCGACCACCTTAGGGGTGGCGGCCACCTGCCTCCTGCCAAAGAGGATGCCACAGATCTGGGAACATGCAGTGACACTTTCATCAGGGGCACCAGAAAATTCAGGGGACTATTTCAAAAGTAGTATCTGTGTCCACTCATTTACCTCTGGGAAAGGGGAATGACCTTGGTGAGCATCATAGTCCAACGGACTGCTGCCGGTAGGTAGCTGCAGAGGCAGATTCATCCCCAAACACAACCACCAGCCTCATGGAGGTCTAACTCCAGGGAAATTTAGGCTCCTTAATTGGTGGACGTTGGTCACCAACCACCACCAAGTGGGGTAACACTGCAGAGATACTTTCACATCTGGAAGGTTAGCTCAAACTGGGCTGAACTCCGTTAAAGAGTGCCAGCAATTAATTGTTCCTGCCAGGAGTTTGGTGCTGCACATGAAACGTATTGCAGATCCCAGGGCAGTGTTCAGTGGAAGGATGTTCACCTCAAAAAGCCCTGCTCCACACCACTGTTCAGGGCACTGAAGCAGTTTTAAGTATTCAGACCAACACTAAGCTCTCTTGGGATCTTCTTCTGGCTTCACTCAACTCAGTTCACTGTTAAGAAGACTTCAGGGGATGCATCTGCCCTCATGCTGAGTTACCTCAGTACCAACGGATCAAAACAACTTGAAAAGACCAAACTTAACGTAGATGTTCACCTGGCGGTGCTTCAACTCAATGCAAAGTAATGCAGGAAAAGGACTAAAGTCACATCTATGTTTAGCTGAAAGCTGGGGCTCCTTTTCTGTGATAAGCAGACAAAACTCTCACATTTCACAGTTGCTTCTTTACATTTCTGTCTCATTACCTGTTCACTCATGCTGTTAATCCCATCCGGCCCCAGCAAGGATATAGCTTGTTTAACCAGATCCGTTCGGCCACAGTTGAGCATCCGGAAACCCAGGTCCTGCTTGAACTTCGCTTCAGTGGCAACTGCATCCAGTTTCCGAGATGCGCAAAAGCAGTCATCGATTCTGTGGATGTGAGAAATAAACACGCTCAGAGGACAATCAGAGGACGGACCTCGCTGTCCCTAGGAAAATAATACTTTGCCCTGTCTTTGAAGGATGTAGGTCATGCACACATTCATTCTCCTTTGACCTGTATGTTTGAGGGAAGTGCCGAATGTGAAATGCTAATGCAAGCTAATGGAGACTGCCCTTGGTCTATCTTTCATGGGACAAGTTATACATTTTATTAAAAAATTGGTGAAAAAAAGCACATCTTTCGCTTGATTTGGTTTCCCTGTTTAAGCAACGCACAACACATTCTCACCACAGGTTTTCTCTCTGCATGGTGAGGTTATCCAGTCTCCCTGATCTCTCAAAAGTTTCAGTGTCTTCAGTAAGCTTTGAACTTACATCAAATGGATGTATAATCACTGACAATACAACAAAGAGAAAATAATGTCATTTCAAACGCCTTCAAGGATCTTACCAGCACAGCCCCAGTAACAGGGAAGCCTTTTTGGAACAGAAAGAGCAGGCTGCAGAATCCCACACTGGCTGAGGTTGGAAGGGACCTCTGGAGGTCATCTGGTCCAACCCCCCTGCTCAAGCAGGGCCACCTGTAGATCAGGGCACCATGCAATCAGGGAGAATGCAATCTTGCCACGTAATCATGGCTAAACACCACAAATCCTTGCTGTCTGTGTCTAACAGATGAGACGTTATCCTTTTAAGGTCTTATTCAAAAGCTCTCCAAACTGTAAACTGCTCAAGAGACTAATTTCAAATGGAAGAAGGGCTAGGAGTTATTTAGCAAGATGTGAATCTACAGCTCCAGAGAGAGCCAGGCAATTCAAATGTGATGTTTATCCAACTCGGTGTCATCTTATTAAAAGACAGATTTGCTTTTCTTTCATGCTGAGGAGTGTCTGGGGCAGAGGGTGGAGTCCAAATCCAAAGTGCTTTCAGTGTGAACTTGGATAAAGGAGTGTTTGGAAAAACATCACTTTCATTCTCCAAAAATGCTAGGTCAGAAAACAAGGGGCTACTTATGAATGAAAAACAAAATAAAGATCAAAAGTGAAAAAGTCAAGCATACATCAAATATTTGTTTTCTATTTCATATGTAAAAAAATGCAGCAAACCAAAAGAAAAATATAAACAGCACATCATTATCATTTAAATTTCTTCTTCAAAGTGCTTTATCAGAGCTTTATAAAATATATAACACTGCTTAATATTTAACAGCAATATGCAACAAATATGCTGTTTATATAGAAGTAGTGGTATGTAGTAATAGCTACTGCTCTTCCCCTTTCAACAGAGGGAGGAAAGTGAGATGGAAAAAACAAAGTATTTTGATCAAAGCTCTGCAGAACTTAGTACTGAAACTGGCATCTGAGCTCAAGCTTGCTCTCCCTCATGCTGGGCCACGACCAGTCTGGAAGACAACAGATATTTTGTTGATGTTCATTCTGCGTGCTCAGTTTGGGTTTTGACTGCTAAAAAGTTGATGTCCTAAGAATGCAAACAAGGTATGCTTGGAGTATCATTACTCAGGGGAACAAGGACGATGCTTCGTCCCAACAGTGTGCTGCAAAATTCATGCATAACACTCAGTCACAATAAATACACTATAAAGGCAATAACAGATTCTGCACCAGTAATATGCCTACAACAGAGACGAAGAAAGCAACACATAGCAAGGCTGGGTTTTCTGCAGTAGTTTCTGAGCGAGTTTGAGGAAAAAGCAAAACCATCACAGATACGCAGGGCTGAGCTCAATGACACCGAGATCCACGGGAGCAATTGCGGCTCAACACGTTCACACCCTATGGCACATTTCTGACACAAGAGCTACAGCAACATTTGGTACTTGTTACCCCCATAGCATGAGATGCCAGAGATCATCTGTGCCCTCCTTTAATGTATGGCAAAGTTAAAGCATGCTCAGAAGTTAGGTGGTGGGGGTTTTGGTACACGGAGGGAGAGTCTGGACCTCCCAGCTGCAGCTGGCCATTTCCAGATGACTCTCGTCTGAAAAGGAGGTGGTTTCTCGGCAAAGTGCAGCTATGGAAAGATCTAGACAGCCTCTGAGGACTGCAGAGGTGTCTGCCGCTATGAATCACTGCCTGTGTTAAGTCACCGCTTCATCATTTGTACGGAGGTATAGAACATACACTCTGAATAAAATGGGTCAGAGTCAGTGCTGGCAGAAACAAGTGGAGCTTCACTGACGTCAACCCAGCTCGGTGCATGCAAAACCATAGCTGATGATCTCTTTAAAAAAAGCCAGATTTTGACCTGGGTTGCACACCCACGCAAGGGAGGAAGGAGGAACAAGGATCTATCTCACCTATCCTGTATGGGCTGCCCAGACCTCTACTCTGGCATGGGTTCAGAAATTACTTACTTCTCCATATGTAACTCCTCCATGAGTTGGCTCTGGTCCCCTACAAGCACGCCAGTTCACCTGCTTACTATAGCCAAGGAAGGGGACTCATTAATTACTACTGACATTGGGTACCAGCATATCAGTACACCTCAGTCAGCTGGGGGGATTAGAGCCTTGGTCCAAGAGCTCCGGGATGTTACAGCTGTACAAACACTGCAACAATAACAGGGATGCAGAGGAGCGCCTGGGCTGCATGGCTGCTAGGACACCAGCACTGACAAAATGTCATCTAGACCAAGTACCACAAAGCAAGAAACCACGACTTTGTACTACTACCAGCTGCCCACTGCCTTTTTGTACCCCAAAAAGGACCCCTTGCGAGTGAATACAGCCCTGATTCATGAGACATTGCAAAGGAAACTATATGGCAAAATTTGACATGGATCATTGCTGGTGACACCATTGTCATATGTTGACTAACAAAACGACAGTGATCAAACTGGGGAGTTTAATAAAACAAGAGAATGATGCAAGGGAAAGGAACCGAATATGCTTCAGAAGAGAAAGCGTAGCAACATCTCGAAAAGCCAGAGAGATGAATGAGTTAAGGAAAAGGAGATTTAACATGTACAGATAAAAAGCAGCGGAGGGACAGATCAAAAATGATCAGGAACTACAAGTACAGAATAGGAGAACACAGCATCACTTTTAACATTGGAGAAAGCCAACTGGGAAGACAATACAGCAGACAGACTGAGCAGTTGCATTTCAAAATGGAAACTGAAAAACCAAAAAAAAACCCCTCAAATTAATAAAAAATCATCCCTAAGCCACCACAGCACTGCTCCCAAGTCCTCGTTCATACCATTAACTGCATAATGTTGATTCCAACAGGAGCACAGGGTCTTTGCTCCGTGTTATATGGTATAAGGGGAGGCTGCTCCATCACAGACATCATCCAGAATTGCTAACATTAAAGGATGCAAGAAAAAAAAAGGAGGAAGGGAGTGGCACCCAGGCTTGACTCACTGAAGATTTCTTAACTTTGGACTGCAACAAATACACTGACAAGCTATGAAGAGGTGGGAAAGGGATGAGAAGAAGCCTCAAAAACAAGGTTGACAAGGAGCGGTTAAGTCAGCTAAATATACAGGGTCACTTTTCAGAGTTGTGAAACTGTGACTGCAAAGCAAAGGAAGCCAGCATAAGCGCAAACGGAGCTGGAAACCTCCCCAGATGCACAGTCAGTTCATGGCCCTTTTGCCAAAAAGTCTTTGTGATCCTTCCAAGCGCACCGGAGGCTGACACCAGCCCGACAGTGGGACGTCCCCTCCAAAGCCACCTTGGTTTGGTGCCAGATTCTTCTGGCTGCCAGCACTCACAGGGGCCGTCCTTTCCCCAAGACCTCACCTTGCAGAAAAGGCTCTTTTTCATCGAAGGGGCAGGGAAGGCTGATGGGAGGAGCAGAAGACCACAGCGGGCCAACGCTCTTCGCTCTTCTCCCCCTCCTGTCCCTGGGGACAGTCACAGGATGGCAGGACATCACCACCTCGGATGCTGGCTGGGTCAGGTGAACTTTGAGGTACCCCAGAGTTGACACGGTGACAAAGGTAGGACTGGCCAGCGTCCTTTGAGGGTCATATCCTCTCTCGAAAGACTGAGCCCATTCTGGATTCCTCTGTTTAGCAACCTGTGGCGCTAGGCAGGCTCCTTGGCACCACCACTGCTCTACACGTGCTCCCACTCCCAGAACTGAGAAGTACTATGCTTGAATTAATAACATACACTGATCAGAGTCCTCGTGCACAAGACCTAATCCACCCCTCTAATTCAGGGATTCAGTCACACAGCCTGTGAACTCCCTAACTGGTGCCTCCCTACCTTGAATCAAGCAAACAATTGCCTTTATAAGTAAAAGGAAAATTAGAAGCAGGTGAAAACTTCTTGATTTTATATTTGTAGCAAAGCTGTGACCACATTTTTTAACTTACAATGCAATACAATTGTCTCCAAGTCCTCTTTTAATTCCTCACAGATATTGCTTCTACAGCAGTCATCTTTAAGATCATTACAGTGTTGCCACCGCACATAATTAACTTTACTGTGGCTTGATATGGGGAATGCCATGGTAACATTAATTATTTGCAAATGGTCACTGTCAAATGCTGCACGGTGACCATGACACTCTATCGTACTCTGAAATCCTCAAACCTCTGAAAGGAGTCAAAGATAATTTTCTTCATTTATAATGGGTGCTAGCAGTACAGCAAATTATTTTTACCTTTTCCCAAACTCACATTACAAAAACATAATGCAGCACTTCTACAGCAATGGTTTAAATGCAGGGGGTTCTTTTTTCATTTTCACTCAGACTTAGCTAAGATAGGGTCTGCGCAGATCTTTAATAAGTTACTCATGGATTGAATACATTTGGGAAAAAGGATGATTCAAAGGCAAAGTGTTTCCATCGTAACTGGTAGACGCAGCAGCTCTCATTACATAGCTTTCTAATTATTTGTTCTTTGGGAGGGGATTATTGCTATAGTCAGTAGTGGACAACTGAATAAAAAAAGGGGAAAAAAAGCAATGCTCTGTAAACGTTACCAAAAAAGAAGTAGGAACATCTTAATTGTGTCCTAAGCGATACGTGCCGTCATAGCATGCTAATAGTTGATTGAAATTAAATGGAGTGCAGACCATGATGAGCAGCAGGACAAACGTTCCCCTCCGCTGAAATGAACAGATCGTCACCCTTATAGCCGAGCACCAAAACCTTGTTTGTCCACCTGGGACTCGATCGCCAGCCGTTTCAATTAAAAGAATGATAATCTATTCATTAAGTCCATCTCTTTAGCTCTGTGGATTTTATTCAGCCTGTCTCTGTCCTAAATATGAATGAGGTCTCGAGACAGAAATTATAGTTCAGCTGGTTGGAAGTCTGGAAGGAGTCATATTTTAGCCAGCAATATACATGCATTTGCAATGCTGAATTTCCTGGGGTCAGGGATCACAGTTTTGATCTGGGTATGCACAGCCTGTAGCACAAAAGGGTCCTGTTCCTTGCCTGGGGCTCTTCAGTGAGACTACAGACACAAACGGCAGTAGCAGGAGCGGCAGACGATTTGATTTAAATTTGTGAGCACTCTTTTTTCCAATGCGGTGCTTTAAAAGGGACTACGATGCTGATATTAATAGGACTGCAATATAAATACTATATTGAGACAATTATTTGCATTTTCAGTTTTGGAGAGAAACAGAAGCACAAACACGTTGATCAAAGCGATGAAGAGCACTACTTTTTAAGGCAGACATAAAATATCTCCATTTACTTTAATCAGGAGCCAAATTAAGACCAAAAAATAAAAATACTGGGGATATTTATTAGCCAACTCTTATTCTTGTCAAAGGCCTGGGACTAAATTGGTTACAGATACTGGAAAATACATTTAAAAAGTGATGTGACTATAAAATCAAGACCCAAATCTAAATTTCAAAACACTCTTAACATTACAGTCCCATGTATATAGGCCAGGAACCATGTTCAAAATTGAATCTAACCAGATTTTGAACAAGGCCAACATATCATAGAAAAATTTGGGTACAGATTGATCTTTCAATAGATTAAAATAGATAGCACAAGTCTTCACTAAAGAGTGGAAGACGATATGTTATCTGTATCCTGATTATTATATTCAGGAATGTGTATAGAGACAGATCATATGAAATAGCAATGAACTTGCTTGCAATGGGAAAAACCCAAGAACGATGGATCCTAAAGCCTGTAAAACAGAAGTGTGTTCTGCCCTAAAAGTGAAGCAGAACACAAGGGCAAGGTCCTCCCCTTCAATAATTTTTTTTATTACTGTTGTCTTCAAGCAGCCGGCTGGCAGGAGAGGTTGAGATTCACCTCAGGAAACCCGTGCTCTACCTTTTAAGTAATAAAATCTCCTTCATCCACTGGCACCATCTGCCCCAAGGGACCGATGGATTTTATCAAGTAGCTTGTTTGCTGCTGCTCGCTGGTTTGGCATTTTTGTGTCTAATTACGGCAATAGCCACGGCTGGTGTTAAAGGATTAGTGAAAATTTGTGGGAAGGACAAGGACATTCAAGGAGCTAGGCAAACACCAACCGTCCCTACTGAAAAGCATCTGCTGTCTAACTAAATAGCAGAATTTCTTCAGAATTTTCTGCTCTGCCTCTCCAGAAGCTCAGCACCTTACCCAATGCATTTTAAGACAGAGTGAAGAGCCGTGGAAATATTTTTCTGCCTTCAAATCTCTATTTAGTAAAGTCTATTTATATTTTCATGCTCTAGTACAAGCACAGGATTTCCATAAATAAAACATTAAATGCAACTCTTCCTCTTTTCACTTTCAAGTTAGAACTACTTATGTGTGGTATAGTATTAAGATGACACGGAAAATGGTACAGACTGCTCGGAAAGAACAAAATAGCATGTATTTCCTTTATGTTGCTGTATTTTTCCCTTTCCACAGTCTTAAGAAAACTCTCTACAACGAGCCAAGGATGCTCCCATGTTAAATAAGCTGCAGTCTTGAGGCAGATAACGCTGTTTTC